>NC_134555.1:25061914-25667073 GCF_025594145.1 Primulina tabacum
TGGTCATGTGCACGCAGGGCCTCGGCTAAGGGAAAAGGGGTGTGCGGCTCAACCAGGGCTTGGGCAAGGGGTCGTGCTGGACATGACTAAGGGCTAGGAAGAGTCCTAGCATGGCTAGGACCCAAGGACGACCGGCAGAGAAGAGTCCACGGCTACATGGGCTCTTCCCATGCACGCGGCGGATTGTTGCTGAGGGTAGGGTTTGAGGCGGTGGCTAAGATCGCTAGGCTAGGTTGGAGCTTGGTCCAGGGACGGGTAGGGTACGGTGGAGTTGGTGGTTAAGCAAGTGCAAGAGTCCTAGTCGAGTAGAGTCCTAGGGGAAGCAAAGAAAAATAAAGGGGGAAACTCGCGCGGTTGGTTCTTGATTGATGGGCTAGGGGTGCAGTTGGTCCAGAGGTTCGATAAGGTCCCTAGGGGGTCAGGTTAGGGTTTGGCTAAAGATGGATCGTTGATTTGGGTCGTGGCTCGATGCGGGAGCTAGGGTTCGATTCTCGAAGTCTAATGGGAAAGGGCTCGAATCATGGTCCATGGAGGTCAGTTCATGGTTCATGAGGGTATTTTAGGTGTAAAAAGATTATGTTTAAAATTTGGGAAGAAAATATTTAAATGTGAATTAATTCGGGAATTATATGTTTTACGAATTATTATTAAGGAATTAAATAAAAAGCTCGATTTACGTAAATAAAAATATTAAAAATTAATTAAGGGTAAATAAATATTTGGGGATGGTCTCGGGTAAATAAAAGTAAGAAAAGTCAAAAAACGGAAGAATTTTTAAGTCCAGGGGCAAAACGCTCATTTTACATCTGGGTAGTATCGAAAAGGTTGGAAGTGTCCCGAGGGATCATAACGCATGTTAAATGATATTTTTATAACGTTTATGATGAAAATATGAGATTTTTATGATTATGGTAAAGCTGTGAAATTTTCACTATTAAAAAATGCTATTTTTCAAATGTGGAAATGACACGAAATTTATGATTAAAAAATGGGGAAAAATATTTTGAAGGATGTTAATTGACTGTGAGAAAAAAGATATGATATATGATTTTTTGGGAATATCATGAGGGAAAAGGCCCTAGAGGGAGCCCGTTTACGGGAAAAGGCCCAGAGAGAGCCCAACGATCGTATTTCCATTTACGTCGGTGCCTAGTGCCCGTCCCCATGCGCAATGTGAATTAATACTGATCAGACGACCAAATGATAAAAGCTAGTCACTTTCAAGTATCAAACTTCACCCAAATGATAAATCATTGAAAACTTCACGATTTGACGATTATGATTAAATTATGATTACAAATTTATTTCGAATAAAAGTATGATTTTCAATGCATGTTCTTGTATATGTATTATTTAGCTACTCATGTTAGAACATGCTGAGCCATTATACTCACTAGGGTTGAATGCTGCATGTGATGATGTATTGAGGCAGGCGCTGACGCTTGAGTGGATCGAGGCAGACAGTACACTCCCGAGGGGACTTTATTTTCCGCATTAGATTGATAGTTAAAAATTCAAAGATGTATTTAATGATTTAATTAGAGATTTCTATGCTTTATTTGGAAGTAGGATGATCATGTTAAAGGTGGGAGTTGAATTTGTTAATTGACGATTTAGGGATTTTTTTATTCATTTGAGATTTAAATATTAAACTATTTTGATTTATGGAAATGCTGAGTATTTTAAAAAATGAGTTTCGAATTTTACAATATGAAAAAAAGAAAAACAATTCTAGTAGAATTTACAATTATAAAAGTAGTGGACGTTTCAGTTGGTATCAGAGCGAAGGTTTTTCTCAAAGGGTTGTGTACTGCCACTCCGAGAAACTCAAGAAGTCACGCCTCAAGTATGTGAGTTTTTACTGTTTTATAGTTATATGCTAAATTTTTAGATGCTTTAATGAAGCATGATAAAAAGGTTAGGTTTATGATATTTTAAATATTAAGTGCATGTTGGTCAGTGGTATGGATAATTTGTACAAAGATGCCTCCTAGACGAATTCTACGTAGTAATAATGAGAATAGAGATGAGAAGGGAGATTCACAGCCTCCACCTAATCAAGATGCTAGTGCTCGTGTACTAGCAGCCATGGCTCAGTTATTAGAGGCAGCATGTTGGGTTATGCTACGAGGGGACGACCGGAGACAATTTATGAGCGATTTAGGAGGATGAACCCCGAGGATTTTTCTGGCACTACTGATCCATTTGTAAGTTTGAGGGGTGGATTAGATCTTTAGAAGTGATCTTTTGATATATGGATATGATGGACGCTGACCGAGTTCGTTGTACCATCTATCTCCTAAAGGGCGATGCTCCTTATGGTGGGAGGGAGCAGAGCAAGGAGTGAATCTAGCGACTCTAACTTGGGAGGATTTCAAGAGGGTGTTATATGATAAATACTTCACTACTGACGTTCGTTCGAGGTTGAAGAGAGAGTTTATTAGTCTCCGCCAGCACTTGTCTGTTGCTGAGTTCGTGCAGAAGTTTGATAGGGGCTGTCATTTTGTGCCCTTGATTGCTTTGGATGGATTGAGGCCGACGATCCGTCACGATGTGATGCTCACTGGTCCTGTTGACTATACTACTGTCGTTGCCAAAGCTTTTCGAGCCGAGCAGTCACTTAAGCATATTGATTGGGAGATGCAGCGTAACAGAAATCACGCCCAGCAAGCTAGTCAGCATAATAAGAAGCCTTATATAGGACCACCGAAGCGGCTGGGACAACCGAAACTACAAGGACAACCACCTAAAGAAAATGTCTCGAAGACTACTGAGAAGCCAATTTTCAAGGAGTGTTATCGCCATCATTATGGAAAGTGCATGTGGGGCACCTACAAGTGCTTCAAGTACAGAGCAATGGGGCATAAGGCTGGTGATTTCCAAAAACTCAAGCAACCCATGACTGGAAGGGCTTACGTGATGCATGCTGAGAAAGCGGAGCCAGACATGACGCTTATTACAGGTAATCCGACTATTCAAGTATTTAAAAGTTCCTTACCTCTTGAAATAATAAGCATGAATGCTAGAATCAAATTGAGGTGCATGGAACTTGATAACTTAGAACTGCATGTTTCAAATTCTAGTGTTTAAGGAATTGAATTATTACAAACACTAAATTATATGGATCAAATTGTAGAACATTGAAAATAAAGGGACTAAAGAGCAATTTCAAAAATCTCTAGGGGTAAAATGGAAAAAAAAACTCGAAATTTCCAAGGGCTAAAATGCAAATTTTTGACTTTCAAGGGGCCAATAGTAATTTTCGAAAATCTAAGGGGCTATACAGCAATTTTCGAAAAATATTGAAGAAAAATTTAGAAAATTTCGAAATTTCCTAGGACTTAATTGCAAAATTCAAAAATTTAAGGGGTCATTTAGCAATTTACGAAAGCTCAAGGGGTTGAAATGCTAATATGGGAACTAGAAGGGCTTAGATGGTAGGAAAACTTTTGAAACTTTATGGTCTTAAACGAGAACAATACAAATATTACCATGACGAATATTGTTAGCGGGAATAGCTACCTACGCTTTACTAGATTCTGGAGCTACGTATTCTTTCATATCGGAATCTTTCGTGAAGAAATTAGGAATCTTACCAGTGGACGTGGAGTCGGAATTCAAAGTTACATTGCCTTCTGGCGAACATATGGTTTCTAGTAACATGGTTAAGGATGTGGAACTAAAATTGCAAAGGAATATTATACGAGCGGACCTTATAGTACTACCAATGTCCGAGTTCGACGTTATTTTGGGTATGGATTGGCTTACTATGAATGGGGTCACTATTGAGTTTTGGTAGAGGTCAGTATCTATTAGACCACCGAATGGGAAAACAACTATCTTCGAGGAGGCACAAAACAAACAAATGACGCATATTATTTCATGCATACGTGCGAAGAAGCTTATACAAAAGGGTAGCCAAGTTTTTATCGCTAGTATTATATCTGCACCCAGACACTGACAGTCGATCTATTGAGGATGTGGAGGTAGTTAAGGATTTTCCGAATGTATTTCCCGACAATGTTTTTGGCATCCCACCTGAAAGAGAAGTGGAATTCGCTATTGAGTTGATGTCCAGTACAATGACGATCTCTAAGGCACCATATCGATTAGCACCTGCTGAAATGAAAGAATTAAAGGACCAAATTCAAGAGCTGTTAGACAAAGGATTTATTCGCACAAGTTTCTCTCCATGGGGCGCTCCAGTGTTATTTGTGAAAAAGAAAGATGGAACTATGAGGTTGTGCATCGAATATAGGGAGCTAAACAGAGTAACAGTGAAGAATAATACCCATTGCCCCGAATCGAGGATTTATTTGATCAATGCAATGAGCTTCGGTATTTTCAAAGATAGATCTTAGGTCTGGATATCACTAGCTGAGGGTCAAGGAGTCGGATGTACATAAGACGGCGTTCAGGACATGTTATGGACATTATGAGTTTTTAGTGATGCTGTTTGTGCTGACTAAAGCCCCAGCGATCTTCATGGATCTCATGAATCGTGTATTTCAGTCATATCTCGATCAGTTCATTATTGTTTTTATCGACGATATCTTGATCTATTCAAAGAGCCGTGAGGAGCATGATCAGCATTTAAAGACAACCTTGCAAGTTTTAAGAGATCGGAAATTATATGAAAAGTTCAGCAAGTGTGAGTTTCGGCTAGAGAGAGTGGCATTCTTAGTGTTAATAGAGATAGTAGAGGTCGACCCATCTAAGGTCGAGTTAGTTAAGTAGTGGCATGCGCCTAAAAATGTGACGGAAATACGCAGTTTCTTGGGTTTAGTTGGCTACTATCGTAAGTTCATCAAGGGTTTTTCATCTATTGCAGTACCCTTGACATCTTTGACGAAGAAGAATGCAAAATTTATTTGAGGACCAGAGTGTCAAAATAGATTCGATCAGTTGAAGCAAGCACTCACTACAACGCTAGTTTTAGCTATGCGACAGAGCAAGGGGAATATATGGAATTTACTGATGCTTCAAAGTTTGGATTGGGCGCCATTCTCATGCAAAATGACCGAGCTATAGCATATGCATCTAGAAAACTGAAAGTGCATGAAAAAAATTATCCGACACATGATCTTGAGCTTGCAGCAGTGGTATTTGTGTTGAAAATTTGGAGGCACTACTTGTATGGTGAGAAATCCAAGATCTTTACGGATCTTAAAAGTTTAAATATTCTTCACCCAAAAGGACTTGAATATTAGACAAAGATGGTGGCTAGAGCTTGTTAAGGACTATGACTATGACATTATATACTATACCGGCAAGGCTAATGTAGTTGCGGATTCTTTGAGTAGAAAGGGGACAGTCTTGGCACATTTATCAGTACAGAAGCCTCTGCAAGTGGAAATTCAGCGTTTCGAAGTTTATGATAGGGGATAGGCCCCTAATCTCACTACGTTGATAGTTATTCCACTTTGCGAGATATAATTCGAGCCGGACAGTCTAATGATGAGAAATTGCAGAAATGGAGACAGCGAGATGAATCGAAGGGTAGCATGTTATATTCAATCTAGGATGTCATTTGTGAGAACCCGGAATTTCCGAAGAAGATCATGTAAGAATTAAAACTCAAAATTAAGCTCAAAAATTTAATCTGAACTATAAAACTCAAATATAAACTTAAATTTTCAGCTAACATGGCTCGATGAAGTAACTCAAAGGCTCGAAGACTAGCTCAAAAGGGATCTATGCCATAAGAAACCCATCAATCAAAGAGTCGTCACCAGAGGAGTAAATCCCCAGCTCATGAACTCAATCTTTTAGCTCAAAGAAGCTCAACTTTCTTGTCCTAAAAGAACCAAGAATGGAGCTAGGAGGCTTAGACAAATTAATTGTGCAAGAATTGTTCCTTTAGTAAACCAAGGTGCCTCTTGAGTTTAGATAGAACTTTTGACCACATTGAAGGCTTTCCTGGGGAGCAAGGGGGCGGCCAAGGGTAGTTTAAGTGTAACGCCCAAGATTCGACGACTGTCCTCACTGTATCAAGACGAGTCTTTCCAGCGTGCTTATGTCCTCACTCACACGCACCCTGGGAAACTTCCCAGGAGGTCACCCATCCCAAAACTGCCCTAAGTCAAGCACGCTTAACTTTTGAGTTCTTATGTGATGAATTACCGAAAAGAAGATGCACCTTCGTGATATGAGTAGTACAAATCAAATCTTTTAAGCCCTCTTCAACTGTACAGTCCATTACATTGAACAGTTTCGGAATCCCTCTCATTCCCGTGTGGGTCGGTTCATTCATGTTCCCTTCTCTTAGAAGCTTGCCAGGAGCCGCTCATTGTCCGTGCAACTGATGGCACCGGCGATCACCCCCCGCCCTCTTCGGCCCCGGGCCTCACATGCCCACCAGCTTCCGCTTGGTTCGTCTCCGGACCACACCGTACTAAGAGAGGTCGGCTCTGATACCACTTGTAACGCCCCAGATTCGACGATTGTCCTCACTGTATCAAGACGAGTCTTTCCAGCGTGCTTATGTCCTCACTCACACGCACCCTGGGAAACTTCCCAGGAGGTCACCCATCCCAAAATTGCCCTAAGTCAAGCACGCTTAACTTTGGAGTTCTTATGTGATGAATTACCGAAAAGAAGATGCACCTTCGTGATATGAGTAGTACAAATCAAATCTTTTAAGCCCTCTTCAACTGTACAGTCCATTACATTGAACAGTTTCGGAATCCCTCTCATTCCCGTGTGGGTCGGTCCATTCATGTTCCCTCCACCTAGAAGCCTGCCAGGAGCCGCTCATTGTCCGTGCAACTGATGGCACCGGCGATCACCCCCCGCCCTCTTCGGCCCCGGGCCTCGCATTAAGGGATCAAATTTCATCTATAAATATCACACATATGCTGAAGGAAAAACACTTCCAAAAACACCTCAAAATTTCGGCCCCCCTCCCTACAAAAGAAACCCTCGGCCGCCAATAGAAAGGAAGAAGGACGAAGATTCGTGCGGGAGTTTTGTGCTGGAAACTATTGTCAACACTGTGGGGAGGCCCTGTTCAAATTTTGGTCATCACCTGGTCCGAATTCAGCAAGCTTTGTACGTCCGAGTTTGAGCAACTCTCAAAGCATACCTTCGAATTTCAGTAAGTGGGTTTTTGTTACGTATTTTTCTTGTAATTTAAACTTTGCATAAATATAACATGACATGCTTGTATGTGTGTCCTTATTTTCAAAAAATGTCATCTTCTATTTTTAAAATCTCGATCGATGAATGTTATGTTCTTTCTGGTTTCGATATTCTTTGATTCCGCCGTATTCGTTCAAAATTATGATAAGTTTTGCCAGATAAATCTGAATTCTGTGATACACTGTTACAATTCGAATTTGATGTGGGACGATAATTGTAATTCTGTCTGGCCCCCATCAGTGGGTATAAAAATGTGTTCTGTCTGGCCCCCATCAGTTGGTATAAAACTGTGTTCTGGCCTCGCCCCTTAGAGGACTAATATAATAGGGACAATTTGACCACAGAAAATGAGATGAGTAACAATGTTGTGTTTGTTCTGATCTGCTCTAAATTTTCTGATAATCTTTGTCTCATATTTCGAATTTGTTTTGGTTCTGTTATGATAAGTCAATGTAATAAGTTTTGAAAGTTTAACAAGTCAATGTAATAAGTTTTGAAAGTTTAACAAGTCAATATAATAAGTTTTGAAAGTCTGTAAAAAGATGATTTAAAATTATGTCTATTTGTATTTGCGGAAATCGATCGGCCCCCACTTGCTGAGTGTTTTCTCAAAACACTCATCCCTTACATCTCTCACTAGATAAGAATGAAGAGCAAATGAATGAGGAGGAACAAGAGGCATTCTGGGGATGGTGATCGAATGGAAAGAACAAGATTCAAGATTTTTAAGTTTTCTTTTAATTTTCTACAAACTATTGATGTAATTTTATTCCATTGTCATTGTAAGACAATATTTATTTATGAAAAAGATTGGTTTGTTTGATACGAGGCTTATTGTTTTCAATGTAATTGTTAAACAATGTCGGATGTCACCGATGCCTCGGTTTCTAAGAGTGACAGAATTGTTAAGTATCGAGGTCGACTATGGGTTCCTAGTCGTGATTTACTTAGAGTTCACATTATCACGGAAGCTCACAGTACCCCTTACTCCATTCATCCTTGCAGTACCTAGATGTACAAGGACTTGCAACTTTTATATTGGTGGCCAGGAATGAAACGAGACATTATGCGCTTTGTATCAGAATGCTTGACATGTCAACAAGTGAAGGCAGAGTATCAAAGACCGGCGGGAATTCTTTGACCACTCCCCATTCCCGAGTGGAAGTGGGCAAACATTACTATAGATTTCGTGGTAGGATTGCCAAAGATGGTGAAAGAACTCAATTCCATTTGGGTGATAGTGGATCATCTTACTAAATAAGCACACTCCTACCAGCGAAGACGACTTTTTCCACGACTCAGTATGTGGAGCTATATATTCGAGAGATAGTTAGATTGCATGGGATTCAAGTGTCGGACAGAGACACACGTTTCACTTCATCATTTTGGAAGAGTCTACATGAAACATTGGGGACTAAGATATTATTCAGTACTGCATTTCATCCTCAGACCGATGGTTAGTCTGAGAGAGTCATACAGATTTCTGAGGACCTACTCCGAGCATGCGTGATCGATTTCCAAGGGAGTTGGGAACCGAAACTACCTCTAGTGGAGTTCACTTAAAATAACCGTTATCAGTCATATATGGGAACGGCTCCATACGAGGCACTCTACGGAAGGAAATGTAGGTCGCCTATCCATTGGGACGAGGTAGGAGAAAGGACTACGATGGGGCCCGATATAGTTCAACACACTGCATAAATGATCGCCAAGATCCGAGACAGAATGAAAACTGCTCAAAGTCGACAAAAGAGCTACGCGAACAAAAGAAGGCGAGATCTCGAGTTTGCAGTGGGTGATCACGTGTTTATAAAGATAGAACCTATGAAGGGTATTATAAGATTTGGCAAGAAAGGTAAACTTATTTCAAGATTTATTGGACCATTTGAGATACTCGAGAGAGTGGGAGCATTAGCATATCGAGTGTCGTTGCCACCTAATCTCGCAGGAGTTCACAATGTCTTCCACATATCGATGCTCTGCAAGTACATGTCAAACCCTTCGCATGTATTGAACTTTGAGCCACTGCAACTTATGCCAAACCTGTCATATGAGGAAATGCCTATTCAAATCTTGGATAGGCAAGAGAGACAACTGCGGAACAAGGTGATAAAAATGGTCAAAGTCAAGTGGCTGAATCACTCGGAGGAAGAAGTCACTTGGGAGACTGAGTCTGAGATGAGGAGTCGCTATCCCGAATTATTCAGTACGTCTTAATTTCGAGGACAAAATTTTACTTAAGTAGAGAGGATTTGTAACGTCCAAAAACTAAACAACGTAAACCACATGCATGTAAATGATTTAAATTTCATATTTAATTTACTTAATTGATTTTATATGCTTACATGATGCATATTACATGGTTAATGGTATAATTGCATGATTTTGTGGAAACTGTAGATTTTACCCGAATATTCGATAACAGGGTAGGGAAAGGAGACCGGGGACGACCGAGATAAAATTTGCAATAAATATTTTTAAGACGTATTAATATGATTAAATTTTTCTAAAAATGATAGATTTCGAATTATTTTACGAGACGAGCTCAATATTATTCGGGAAGTCATTTTTGGGCAAACGAGAGACTTTTAAAAGATCAAAACTTTTATTTTCGAAAACTAAATTTTATGAAATTTTATTTTTAAATTAAATAGGTGTTATTGTGCCTAATTTTTCTAGGATAAGTAGGCCCAATTGCTCCTAAACTCAAAGGCCCAAAACCCAAGCCCGTTAACATGCAAATTAAAATCTATATAAAAAGAATTCGTAGGTTACTTGAAGCATATAGCAGCTGAATCACACACTTCACACACACCTAAAATTTGAAAAATTGGAGAGGAAGAAAACAAGGAGTCTTCGTCACCCATTCGTTCTTCTTCGCACCCCACGTCAACGATCGTATATTCGAGTGTTTTAAACCAATAGACAGGTTTCTATATTCTTTGACGCACATTCAATCCATATTATGCATGTTTTGTTTATTTTTTCATAAAAGTATTGGTGGTAAAACCAATTATTCTTTTGAAGATTATTTTTAAAGTTTTGAAGATTTTTATGTGTACAAGAATGTGTTATGATTTCCAACGAGTACGCTGCCAACATTGGACGTTTAAGGGCTGGAACAAGGGCCGTCTAGACATGAGACAAGGGTTGGACAAGGGCTAGAAGGGGCCGTGTATGGATGATGTTTATAACCTAGGGTTTTCATGGTTCATGTGCACGCAGGGCCTCGACTAAGGGAAATAGGGCATGAGGCTCGACCAAAACTTGGCCAAGGGGTCGTGCTGGACGTGACTAAGGGCTAGGATCCAAGGACGGCCGGTAGAGAAGAGTCCACAACTGCATGGACTCTTCCGATGCACGCGGCGAGCTGTTGCTAAGGGTAGGGTTCACGGCGATGGCTAAGATGGATAGGCTGGGATGGAGCATGGTCCAGGGATGGCTAGGGTACGGTGGAATCGATGGTTAAACAAGTGCAAGAGTCCTAGTCGAGTAAAGTCCAAGGGAAGCAAGGAAAAATAAACTCGCGCGGCTGGTTTCTTGATCGAGGGGCTAGGTGTGTTGGTCCAGAGGGTTAAGTAGGATCCCTAGGGGGTCAGGTAAGGGTTTGGCTCAAGTTGGCTCGGTGTATTTGGGCCGTGGCGTGATGGGGGGAGCTAGGGTTCGGATTCTCGAAGTCTAATGGGAAAGGGTTCGAACCATGGTCCAGGGGGTCGGTTCATGCTTCACTAGGGTATTTTAGGTGTAAAAAGATTATTTTTAAAATTTGAAATAAAATATTTAAATGTGAATTAATTCGGGAATTAAATGTTTTACGAATTATTAATTAAGGAATTAAACCAAAAGCTCGATTTATGTTAAATAAAAATATTAAAAATTAAAATTTAAGCTTAAATAATTATTTGGGATGGTATCAAGTCAATAAAAGCAAGAAAAAGTCAAAAACGAAAAATTTTAAGTCTAGTGGCAAAACGTCATTTTACACCTAGGTAGTACGAAAAGAGTTGGCAGTGTCCCGAGGGATCATAGCACATGTTAAATGATATTTTTATAACGTTTATGATTTAAATATGATATTTTATGATTTATGGTAAAGCTGTGAAATTTTAACTGTTAAAAATGCTATTTTTCAAATGTGGAAAAGACACGATATTTCATGATTAAAAAGAAATGAAAAATATTTTGAAGGATGTGAATTGATTGTAACAAAAAGAATATGATATTTGATTTTTGGGAATATCATGAGGGAAAAGGCCCTAGAGAGAGCCCGTTTACGGGAAAAGGTCATAGAGGGAGCCCAACGATCGCATTTCTATTTTACGTCGGTGCCTAGTACCTGTCCCCATGCGCAATGATGAGCTAAGACTGATCAGTCGACCAGAGGATAAAGGCTAGTCACTTTCAAAGATCAAAATTCACCCAAAATGTTAAATGATTTAAATTCTTACGATTTGACGATTTATGATTAAATTATGCTTACAAATTTATTTCAAATAAAAGTATGATTTTCAATGCATGTGCTTGTATATGTATTATTTGCTACTCATGTTTAGAACATGTTGAGTCATTAGACTCACTAGGGTTGAATGCTGCAGGTGATGATGTTATCGAGGGAGGCGCTGACGCTTGAGTGGATCGATGCAGACAGTACACTCCCAAGGGACTTTATTTTCCACATTAGCTTGATAGTTAAAAGTTTAAAGATTTTATTAATAATTTTATTAGAGATTTTTTATGTTTTATTTGGAAGTAGAATGATCATGTTAAAGGTGGGAGTTGAATTTTGTTAATTGACGATTTAGAGATTTTTTTTATGCACTTGAGATTTTAAATGCTAAACTATTTTGATTTATGGAAATGCTGAGTATTTTAAAAGATGAGTTTCAAATTTTACAATTAGAAAAAAAAGAAAAAATATTCTAGTAGGATTTAAAGTTAAAAAATAGTGGACGTTTCAGATATAACAAGACTATTTTGAATAACAATATTTTTAAACATATCTAAATATTTAAAATGTGCTTCAATACTAAAATTTCATCAATATATACAATTATAAAATTGCAATAAGAATAAAAAATATCATTCATAATTTGTTGAAATTCTGAAGGGGAATTTTTTTAAGTGAAATGACATTACTGTCCATTCATAATGTCTTATTGAAACATTGAAAGCAGTTTTATATCTATCAGATTCTTTTATTTGAATCTGCCAAAATCCTAATTTTAAATCGAATTTTGGAAGTATAATAGCATTGACAAGTCTATCTAATAAATCTTTTTTATTAGGAATAGGATGCCTAATCCATTTAAAACCTTAATAAGAGGTTTATAATTTATAACTAAACGAGGAACTCTTCTTTCCTGCTCAAAATATTTATTAACATAGAAAGCAGTACATGATCAAGGAGATTGAGAAGGTTTTATTAAATTTTTTTCTAGTAAAGAATGAATTTCATTTTTACATAATTCTAAATATTCATAATTCATTTGACAAGGACGAGCCTTGGTAAGAATATTTTTTTCCTCAAAATTCTCTTCATATGGAAGAGAAATAATATATTTCTTACGATTCCAAAAAGTATTTGGAAGATCATTACATATCTCTAATGAAAATTTATTATAAATAAATTTAATCTTTTCCTGTAATTTAGGATTTTGTAACTTATCATCTATAGTCAAAACTTATACTTATTCTTTTAAAGAATTAATCTAAAAGTTTTTCTATCAATATTTTCTTGTAATTCATTTAAGATTTGTTGGGATCAAAAATGAGTTTAGAGAAGGGGAGGGGGGCGAATGAACTCTTTCAAATATTTGTCTTTTAAAATCTGTTTTCAACCGTTTAGAGGTTGTTCAAAGCTTCTTCTCAAACTGTTAGAAATGTGAACCACTGTTAAGTGCGGAAAACACTTCACAATTTTCAATGATAGCTTAAAACCGTTGGCAGGCTTCTCAACAAAATATAGCTAGAAAGTAAGTGCTTGCGAGAAATAAAAGACACGAGATTTTTTATGGATGTTCGGAGATTGAAGACTCCTACGACATCCCTTCTTCCTCTTTAGGAAGGATTCCACTAAAAGACTTTGGCTTTACAAAACTCTTTGCAACAGCCCACTCCAATCGGGACTTATCACACTGCCTGTTTTGGAACTCTTCGTGATAACTTTACACTTCTGGATTTTAAGAACACTTTGTTCACCAGACACCACGACTTAATCAAATAACCAAAAGGTTATTGATGTAAATAAACAATCTGATGTAGGTAGCACGAAGATGATCCTTGAATGATCGAGTATCTTTCTGTTTTGAGTGTGCTTATTGAGGGATGAATTATATAGACTTTGATAGCGCTCTAAATCTGTGAAGTATGCAAGCTGATGAAAATTTCACTTCAGTGAGTTGAATAGTTTTTTTCGCGTTGTTCGGTTGTGTGTGTTGCATACTACCTCCTATGTTAATATAGACGTTCTTCTCAACGGTCGGTATGACTAACGTTAACCTGCGACAGAGGTAAGTTGTGTCACTATCAGCTGCTGCCACATTAAATGTTCTTCAGATGAGCATTTAATGTTCTTTTTGCTAGTGAATCCTTGAATCCCGTTGCTTGATGAGTTGCTTCAGAGTTGCCGTTTGTAGCATCTGTCTTTCACCTACAGATTCTTGTAAGGTGTAAATGATCTTTACTTTTCTGGGGTGGTTATAAATGCAGATCATTCTCGAGACTGATGCATAGACTAGTTGACTTTGAATCGGTGCAAACCATTAAATGTACTGAACCGATCAGAGAATGTCTTGTATTAAGTAAGCAATAAGTGGCTCTTAAAAACGTCTTCGAACCAGCCGGATCTACTTTTACAACAAACGGTTGATCGCTCATTTACTGCAAACTGGTTGGGGTTAGACTCTCTATGCTTTAGCTGGTTGAGAAGTAGATTGGTTGTTTGAATTAGGCGGTTGAACTGATACCTGTTACACAAACAATGTGCAGTTGTTTCCTGAAAGAGTAAATTGCTGTTTCGATTTTGTTACTCACCAAATTTCTTGGGTAATAATAATTTCTTAACAATTTCTTCCTTTTTGGTGATGACAAAACCCAGCTGCAAAGCTATACAATATTTTACATTTTAATGGAGAGTTTGAATTTCAAACTTTGTGCTAAATTTATTTTTAAAATCAATCTTTTTGATTCACACAAAAAGGGGGAGAAGTATGTTAGATAAAATTTGTTTTATCCAAGTTTTGTTATCATCAAAATCAAGATTGCTAGTATTTCTGTAACCAACAATCACCTCCTTTTTTATGATCACAAAACTTGGATAAAACAAATTTTATCTAAAATATTTCTCCCCCTTTTTGTGTGAATTAAAAAGAATGATTTTAAAAATAAATTAAGCACAAAGTTTGAAATTCAAACTCCCCTTTAAAATTATAATTAGTTCTCTCCATATATTTTTGAAAGTCCGAAATTGATAAAAATTAGTGAGATAACTAACCAATGAAAATATTTTCAAATGAAGATATTTAAAAATATGAAATTCACAAATTATTCAACACATGAATTACGTGAATCAATCATCTAACTTCAACAAGAACAAGCAACTCAAACTCATTTCAAACAATTACAAAATCAAGACATGATTGCCAATTCAATATATATAAACATTGAAGAGTCCCTTATTTAGTCATTAAGCACAATCAACATATGTAAGGGAATTGCTAACCAAGTTAGCATAATATAGAATATCTAATCGGCATTTTACTCGAAGAATAAAAAAAACTTGGAGAGAGGGTACCAAGTTTTCTTGAAGAAGTATGACTGAAATTTGAATGAAATTGCCTTTTTCTTGATGAGTGCCACATCTTTGAGCCTCTTTTTTTTTTTGACAAAAACATCAACTTTGGCCCATGCTATGTTTTCTGCCGCAACACACATGGTCTGCCTTTGACGAATAAACTGATTTTCCTCGAGCATGACCTGGTTGAAAATTTTATACCGTTGCAAACCTCTACGAGTCTAGTTTCCAACGCAAAAAGCAATTTGTCATTTGGACACCCGAGCAAAGACTTATGCCATTTTTCCCAAGGTTGCTGCAAGCTGTCCGAAAATTCAACTTGTACACATGTTAGAAAAATCTAAAAATTCGAATTTTAAGCATAAAATTCGGTTTAAATGTTCTTTCAAGAACAATATGCTCTGATACCACTTGTTGGGATCAGGAAAGAGTTTAGAGGGCTCTTTCAAACTTTTGCCTTTTAAAATTTGTTTTCAACCGTTTTGAGGCGGTTGAAAAATTCTTCTCAAACTGTTAGAATGTGAACCACTGTTTAAGTGCGGAAAACAATTCACAATTTCCAATGATAGCTTAAAATCGTTGGCAGGCTTCTCAACAAAATATAGTTAGAAAAGTAAGTAAATGCAATAAAAAAATAGACACAAATTTGTTTATGGATGTTCGGAGATTAACAACTCCTACGTCACCCCTTCTTCCCCTTGGGAAGGATCCACTAGAAGATTTTGATTTATACAACACCTTGTACAAACCCATTTCAACTTAGGACTTGTCTCTTGCCTAATTGAAACTCCTAGCACATTCTCGATTGTACGCAAAGTGTACATCTCAAATGTATCATCACACAAGGGCTTGTGCTCTCAACTAGTAGATTTTTTCATGCTAATTGCCCATGATTTGAATCCACTTCAAAAGCTCTTGTTTGATCTTCAAGATGTTATATTTATAGACCCCAACAATGATATGTATGTTAGACACAAGAATATGACAGTTGAAAAGTTTTTGTACTGTTTCAAAAATTGTAACGGTCAAATTCGCCTTACTGGACATTTTCCTGAGCTTAAACTAGTCAGTCAGCGGTTGGTCAATGGTTCAAACTGGTCAATGGTTGAACTGGTCAGCGGTTGAAAACTGATCAACGGTTAAACTGGTCAGGGGTTGAAAACAGTTCAGCATTTGAAACTGGTCAGCGTCTGAAAACACTTCAGCGGTTGAAACTGGTCAACAGTTCAATCTGGTCAGCATCTCAACCGCAGCTCAAATGGTGTGCTGCGCAGAACCAGTTGTTTTCATTGCTATTTATCAGCATCTTAAGCTTCGATTCAAACTTTGACTTCTGAAGATGATTTGTAGATCATCGTCTTATCTTACAAACACATATTGCATTGGTTCATTCCAATAAGCAAGCTTTGAGATATGGCTAAAATACCGCAACTGCTCATACTCAACTGATTGCTATTTTCGCTCAATCAGTTTGGTCATTCAGTAACCGGTTTGACCTAGATACTATTCGATTTTTCCCTACTAACGTTGAATACGAATTGTTCCAAATTGAGTTTTCTGATCAAGAAAGTTTCTGTATTGTCATTTGATTCATCCAGCTGAGCGATAGGGGCAAAATACTAACGCTGCTCGTTTTGAACCGTTTGCAGAATTCGAAATGTATTGTCTGAATTTCAATCAGCGGTTTGACCTAGATAACATTCGAACTGGTCCGACCGGCCTCTAATATGACTTGTAGATAATTGAGTTGGTTTTCCAACCGTTTTGGCCTTAGGTCATTTCAATCTTTGTTTTGTAAGATATGCTCAAAATACTGCACCTCGCCAGAATTCAACTGGTTGCAAAATTAAAGTTCCAGATTCCAACTTGATGTATCAACTTCACACTTGAGTAAATATGTTAGAAACACAATAAAAAATTTTGTTATCATAAAAATTAAGATTGCTAGTGTTTATGTAACCAACAAGATTCTATGAACATGTTTAATTATAAATTAAAAAGAAATATGGTTACCTTGAAAGGTTCCTATAACACCTGTTTCATCATCATAAGTTAAAGGATAAATTTGATAAATAAAAGAAAGTTCAAGTATAAGTGCATTTATTATTTTATGATCAAATATTTTTATCTGTCGTTGGATTATTTTTAAATGGTTATTCTGCAAATATTAAATTTCTTCCGCTGCCATTTTGAATATTAAACGTTATTTATCAATTTAATTGGTGAATGAGACATTTTAATTATTTTAAAAAGAAAATTTTAAATTTTCCGCAAATTTTCAAACACGAATTTTCGGGCCATTATAATAGTAGTGAAGATTTAAATGTTATACAAGAAGGATAATTTCTACTAAATATTGTCATTAAACTACTCAGCTCTTTCTCATGCCAGAGGAGAACCTTTAGAAATAAATTATAAATTGTCAAAAGCATATATTTGCAAAGATAGAAATTGTATTTTAACCAGTTTTTTATTAGCTAAAATATTTCTTGCCAATGAGGTCCTCGGGTCCCACTACTGCCGACTCGAGCTGACTCACTGGTCCCCGCCCTCGATCCCGACATCATCAGTACCTACAACAGTCAAGTCTAGTGAGTCTAAAGACTCAGCATGCATATATCGTAGATAGCAAGTAATTAAATAATAAAATCGCATGCAAGTGAAAATGTCATGTCATGAGGCATAACATAAAATGTCGTGTCATGATTAATTATAGTACGTGCATAACTGAACTGAAAATATCATAGTGAAAATGTTTGCTCCTTGGAGCCCTGTACTGAAATAGCATGTCATAATTTTTGTGGTGAGATTATGGTCTACGCAAGTGGTCCCGGAATTGAACTGAACTGAACTGTCCGGTAACTGGCGACCGGGACTGGTAACTGGCGACCGGGTGAAATAATAATCGTCTGATCAGACTCATGCCACAGTATACTGGGTGATACAACTGAACTGACCGGTAACTGGCGACCGGTTGAAGTAATAATCCCGTGATAGTAAAGTGACCACAAGCAATATCGCATAAATCTCAAAAATGAATATTTTGCACGTAATATAATTAAATAACATAATTAAATATTCTGTAGTAATTTTACTGATTGGGTTGGATCGCTCCCAGGCTCGCTGCGACTTAAATCTAAAATGAAAAATATGCAATTGATTTATTTGACTCAAATATGCAATTAAATTCGAAAACTGAGACAATTGCGCCTAACGACTTCGTATTTAATCATGACTCCGAACCAACCCGAACCAACACTGAACCAACATATAGTCATGATTAAAATACGCCTAAAATGATGAAATAATGCTCCTAAATTTACAGTACTCGAAATTTAGTGAATGGGGACCAAAAACATAAAACGCTCTTTCGAGAGTCATTTTGGCACATTGCACCGTAAATTCTAGTACGACCTCTAAAATGATACGAATCACAAACCGCCAAAAACATGACCTTCCTAACATGATGAGGTACTGTCCAGTCCAAGGCCATAGGCTAAATGCTAACCAAGGAACCGGAACACACCTCTGAACCACAGCACACTTGCTGTCAAAAGTTACAGCAGCATGCTTGCATTTCCTTTGCGTCGTTTGCGAGGCTACTAGCCATTGGGGCTTGAACCACCGACCAGTACCTCTTACCAACATCCTAAGGAATGGTTTGAACCATGGCTAAGGGCCCTAGGCCAGCCACAATCCAACCCACCCCCGAAACATGACAGTACGCCCAACCGAGAGCCAAAAATCTGCAAGCTTGGGCTTCGCTGTTGTTTGTTGTCATGGGTCATCCCAGTGGCCATTTGGTTGGCCATGGCATGATCTAGACATCAAGGAGTGCGGTATGAATCATGGCTAAGGGCTAAAGAGCCAACCAAGATCCACACCAACACCCATACTTTCGAAACACCACACACGCACACAACCAGAATTTACAGAAAACCGAGGGGCTGTTCTTGTTTATTTTTGAAACCGATTGGGACCTGAACCAAGCCATGAAAGGGCATCTTGGTCATGTCCTAGACATGGCTAAGGAGAGGTTCGGACCATGGCTACATCCCCTAGGGCAGCCGAGACCAGAACACTCGTCTTAGCCATGCAAGATACAAAGTTGAGACTCAAAATGGCAGCTGTGACAGTTGCTATCAAAACGTGATGTTGGGGGCGAAAGGGCTCAAACCAACGGACCAAACTCTTCCTGACCCGCCCTAGGACATGACCATAAACAGCCGTGGGAGCCTGGACACGAGCCAACACCTGAAACAAGCAACACAAGCCAAACCGTGAAGTAGCAAGGGAAGTGAACGAAAATCTGTGCAGAATTGGTAGTAATATTTTGTCCAATTTCGGTTTTCATGATTCATGCTAACATAATGATTTATAAAAATATAAATACAACTTGACTGAAGAGCAAGGGATGGTATATGCATGCCTGGATATTTTTGTTTTGAAGAAAAAAAAAAGAAATACACGATGCGGCGCGGAGGAGACGGAGCGCTTTTCTTTCTTTCTTGCTACTCGATTTTCTCTCTTAATCTCTCACTGAATTCTCACTGTTTTTTTTTTCCTCTCTGAATTGCTCTGAATTTCTCTCAATTTTCGGTGAAGAGGAGGGGGAGGGAATGGTTAATGAAAGATGGGAATTTGCAAGATAAAAGGAAGAATAAATCTTGCTATCTATGAGTTTGTTAAGAGATTGATATCAAAAGATTTTTGGGGTGGATGAGGGTGCATTTGGTCGATTTTATGGTCTAGGATCAATGGAGGAATATTGTTTAATTAATTAATTGATGGTGATTAAAGTAGGGAGAATATCTACCTAGAAAAAGATTAAGGGAAAGATAATTAAGAAATGAATTGCCAACTAATAAAATCTTTCAAACTTAAAGGAGGGCCGATTTTTTATCATAACAAAATGAGGTGGGATAATGCTTAATTAATAATTATTGGGGAATTAAAAAAGGTGAGGGATTTATCTCCAAAAAAAAAAAAAAAAAAATAGATAAGGAAGGAGATCAAGGAATTGAGTTGTTAACTAATTTAAATCTTTTAAATTAGGGGAGAGGGGTGATAGATTTCCATCAACTAAGATTTGGGTAGGAATATTGTGTAATTAATTTATTTGGTAGTGATTTAAAAGTTGTGGAGGATATCTATTTAGAAAAATTTAGGGAGATAATTAGAAAACAAATTGCCCAACAAATAAATTCTTTTAAAATATGGGATGGCCGATTTTCATAAATAAAAATAAAGTAGGGAAATTGCTTAAATATTAATTATTGAAGATTAAGTGTGATAGAATTATCTCCCAAGAAAATGGATAAGGAAAGGTAATTAAATAATTTGATTGACAACAAATTCTTAAATTAAATGAAGAGGGGCCGGAAATTATAACGAAAATGGAGGGGAAATTTTCTTAAATGTTGTATTTTTAAATCTCTAGTGTTTTATCTACCTATTAAATATTTTAGGGAATTAAGGAATTAATTATTGAAATATATTTACTACTTATTTCAAATTATTTAAATAATTCCTTAAACCTTCTTTTACAATAAATTAGCTTATTATTTAACTTAAATAAATTTTAGCAATGTTTTTTAATATTAAATTTTATCTCTTTACTCCAACTCCAGTCCGGCCTCATTTAATTAACTGAAAAGATAGCAACTAAACTACTGCATAAAATAAGTAAATAAATTTAAAGAAAAGAATTTAAATTCTCATGCAATAAAAAATCATTTTAATTTAAATATTAGGAATTATGCATGGCTTATACGTATTCTAATTTACGGGTCCTACAATCCTTCCCCCCTTAAAAGAAATTTCGTCATCGAAATTCGCTTATCCTTGATAAACAAAAAGTTTAGACTCTTAATTCTAAAATCCTAATAATACACTGTTTCCGATGCGCTACTCTGATAAGATAAATATTAAGCTGTCCTTACGTCTCCTCAATCCTAAATAAATTTGTCTATCGAAATCCTCGTTTGTGAATCGCAACTTAAAACAACTTATGGTGACTTAGTTCTATTCAACTATAGCCCCAAATTTTGACTTATCCCGCAATTCCTCATACTAGTGACGGATGTCCAAATTTATCGCACTTTACTTTTCTTATACTATACTCGTAATATTCATCGACTTATTATATTAGCATTTGTGCAATTCGACTTAAGAAACCTTTGTACCAAAATTTACTGATCGACTTCTATTCTCAGTAGAACGCTTAAAGGTTACACCTTATTTCAACCTCATAGTAGTATTAGCCTAAAATCCTTGAATCGAATCTTTATCTTAAGGCACTAAACTTACGTAACTTATTATTTACAAGTGCACCCCGGATGTGAAATCGTTGTAAATCTTAAACCTCGAATAACGTTAATCCATAAAACTCAATTATACAACATCGACCTTCTACCTTAATAATAACACTTCTAGCATCAATTACCTGCTCAAACTATCCTCTTCCCAATTACAATCTAGTTGAGGCCTAGGACTCCGAACTTCCTCATTGGAACAAGTGTCGCTTTCTTATGTATCCTTAACGCTTACTTAATTCTAGCATATAAACTTAATAAGTTAGCCTATGGTAGCATTAGACTAACTTTAATAAATCAATTTCACTTATGACCCGTAGAATTCTAGAATCCCCATATCAAGCTTTTAGATTTCTTACTTGATAAAAAAAATTCTTAATATTCATCAATTGATAACTTATATTGAACACAACTAATTCCCTTTCGTTTTTGTTTCTCCCTAAAATTTCCGTATGAACAAATATCCCATAAATTTTAAATTCAAACTTACCTAATCCAAATAGCTTTGAATAAAATAATTCCAACACACATATCCGTTTAGTCCCAAGTTTGTTAATGACTTCCAAAATTTCTCAAGACAAGGTGTCTACCTCACCTCTTACGTGCGTCTACCAATTAAACTAACATCATCGTACCCAACTATCCTAAAAATTTTAAATTCTCACAAGGTATAATCTTAACTGTTAAGATCATGACTAAAACTTGTGACACATCAAACTTATGTTCCCAAAATTTTACTAACTCAATGTTTATCCTTATAACTTAACTAACCAATCAAATTTACCTTAAATCGTCATCACTTTAAATTCTTAATTTGCCACAACATTATTTCACTAACGCTTAAATTTTCACGCCTAAGATTGATTCATCCTACAATGTCCTTGGTTACCATTCATTATAACATTATAACCCAAATATCTAAATATTCTATATTTCCTTCGAGCCTAAATAACCAAAAATTCCTATCATTTAAACCGTTCAATTCTCACTTACTACTAAATAAGTTCTCAAATTTCTTAAAATTGTAAAATTAATTCTTACTTTCCTCGAATATCATCAAATTTTTCCCTAAATCTCGAAAATTCCACAATTACCCATGAGTCCTCAGTATTCCCAATTTCATTTTATAGATTTCCAGTATTATAAGGTTCAATAGTCTTAAGTTTATTAAACCCAAATTAATTCCCATAACACGTCTTACATTTCTATAAATACTTAAAATCCCAAGTGTTCCTCAAAAGTTCGCAATTACATCCTTAAAATTTGGAAACTTGCAATCCGGCCCTTACAGTTCTCCAAATTTACATTTTGGCCCTACAACTCTTTGAAATTTGCATCATTGTCCCCATAAAATTTTCCATCTTTACCTCATTTAACTTTTAAATTCTCGAACTCAAAATTTAATCCCAAAATTTGGTAAATTCATAAATAGTCCCTTAGAATTTTATTTTTTTGAACCTAGGTCCTCAAATAATTGGTTATTACAATTATGTCCCTAAAATTCTTAATTCATGCAATTCCATCCTTAAATTTAACTAGGTAGAGCATGTATCCTAAATAAATTCTACGTTTTATACTTCCAAATATCGTCGTAGTCTTCGAATCATTAATCCTTGCATGGAATCCTCAAAAGTTAAATTCAACTAGCAACCACGAACCATCATTAATTTCTTACAAATTCTACAAGTCCCGAAAACATTCATAATTTTTTTTTAAGTTTGAACATCAGTACTATTAACCCAAAAATTAATATAGTCAAATAATTTACGACCTCTCCTAATGCCCAATAGCAAAATTCTTATTTATGTCCGGTGGGGGTGGAGGTGCATTTCCCTCCTGCCTCTGCTCCTCACCATCCTCTTGGCGAGGCTCAAAATTACCTCTCGGGCGTCCAACATGGCGTCTAGGAGGCATACTGTTCCATATATAACCCATACGTAACTAACATGCATAATTCCATAATTTATTTAAATTTAAATACTGAACAATAAAAATTTGGACGTAAAATAATTCATGAAAACATGCTGTTAAATAATTCATGCTTCAAATAAAATGCGTAAATGTAAAACTTACAGACCGAAGACGTGACTTCGTGAGCTTCTCGTGGTCAGTAGTAGTACAACCCTATACAGAATCATTGCCCTGATACCAGCTATAATGGCCCGAAAATTCGTGTTTGAAAATTTGCGGAAAATATAAAATTTTCTTTTTAAAATAATTAAAATGTCTCATTCACCAATTAAACTGATAAATAACGATTGATATTCAAAATGGCAGCGGAAAAAATTTAATGTTTGCAAAATAACCGTTTAAAAATAATCCAACGAAAGATAAAAATATTTGATCATAAAATAATAAATGCTGAAAAATGAGGTCCTCGGGTCCCACTACTGCCGACTCGAGCTGGCTCACTGGTCCCCGCCCTCGATCCCGACATCATCAGTACCTACAACAGTCAAGTCTAGTGAGTCTAAAGACTCAGCATGCATATTTCGTAGATAGCAAGTAATTAAATAATAAAATCGCATGCAAGTGAAAATGTCATGTCATGAGGCATAACGTAAAATATCGTGTCATGATTAATTATAGTACGTGCATAACTGAACTGAAAATATCATAGTGAAAATGTTTGCTCCTTGGAGCCCTGTACTGAAATAGCATGTCATAATTTTTGTGGTGAGATTATGGTCTACGCAAGTGGTCCTTGAACTGAACTGAACTGAACTGTCCGGTAACTGACGACCGGGACCGGTAACTGGCGACCGGGTGAAATAATAATCGTCTGATCAGACTCATGCCACAGTATACTGGGTGATACAACTGAACTGACCGGTAACTGGCGACCGGGTGAAGTAATAATCCCGTGATAGTAAAGTGACAACAAGCAATATCGCATAAATCTCAAAAATGAATATTTTGCACGTAATATAATTAAATAACATAATTAAATATTCTGTAATAATTTTACTGATTGGGTTGGATCGCTCCCAGGCTCGCTGCGACTTAAATCTAATATGAAAAATATGCAATTGATTTATTTGACTCAACTATGCAATTAAATTCGAAAACTAAGACAATTGCGCCTAACGACTTCGTATTTAATCATGACTCAGAACCAACCCGAACCAACACTGAACCAACATATAGTCATGATTAAAATACGCCTAAAATGATGAAATAATGCTCCTAAATTTACAGTACTCGAAATTTAGTGAATGGGGACCAAAAACATAAAACGCTCTTTCGAGATTCATTTTGGCACATTGCACCGTAAATTCTCGTACAACCTCTAAAATCATCCGAATCACGAAACCGCCGAAAAACATGACCTTCCTAACATGATGAGGTACTGTTCAGTCCAAGGCCATAGGCTAAATGCTAACCAAGGAACCGGAACACACCTCTGAACCACAGCACACTTGCTGTCAAAAGTTACAGCAGCATGCTTGCATTTCCTTTGCGTCGTTTGCGAGGCTACTGGCCATTGGGGCTTGAACCACCGACCAGTACCTCTTACCAAAATCCTAAGGAATGGTTTGAACCATGGCTAAGGGCCCTAGGCCAGCCACAATCCAACCCACCCCCGAAACATGACAGTACGCCCAACCGAGAGCCGAAAATCTGCACGCTTGGGCTTCGCTGTTGTTTGTTGTCATGGGTCATCCCAGTGGCCATTTGGTTGGCCATGGCATGATCTAGACATCAAGGAGTGCGGTATGAATCATGGCTAAGGGCTGAAGAGCCAACCAAGATCCACACCAACACCCATACTTTCGAAACACCACACACGCACACAACCAGAATTTACAGAAAACCGAGGGGCTGTTCTTGTTTATTTTTGAAACCGATTGGGACCTGAACCAAGCCATGAAAGGGCATCTTGGTCATGTCCTAGACATGCCAAGGAGAGGTTCGGACCATGGCTACAGTCCCTAGGGCAGCCGAGACCAGAACACTCGCCTTAGCCATGCAAGATACAAAGTTGAGACTCAAAATGGCAGCTGTGACAGTTGCTATCAAAACGTGATGTTGGGGGCGAAAGGGCTCAAACCAACGGACCAAACTCTTCCTGACCCGCCCTAGGACATGACCATAAACAGCCGTGGGAGCCTGGACACGAGCCAACACCTGAAACAAGCAACACAAGCCAAACCGTGAAGTAGCAAGGGAAGTGAACGAAAATCTGTGCAGAATTGGTTGTAATATTTTGTCCAATTTCGGTTTTCATGATTCATGCTAACATAATGATTTATAAAAATATAAATACAACTTGACTGAAGAGCAAGGGATGGTATATGCATGCCTGGATATATTTGTTTTGAAGAAAAACAAAAGAAATACACGATGCGGCGCGGAGGAGACGGAGCGCTTTTCTTTCTTTCTTGCTACTCGATTTTCTCTCTTAATCTCTCACTGAATTCTCACGTTTTTTTTTCCTCTCTGAATTGCTCTGAATTTCTCTCAATTTTCGGTGAAGAGGAGGGGGAGGGAATGGTTAGATGAAAGATGGGAATTTGCAAGATAAAAGGAAGAATAAATCTTGCTATCTATGAGTTTGTTAAGAGATTGATATCAAAAGATTTTTGGGGTGGATGAGGGTGCATTTGGTCGATTTTATGGTCTAGGATCAATGGAGGAATATTGTTTAATTAATTAATTGATGGTGATTAAAGTAGGGAGAATATCTACCTAGAAAAAGATTAAGGGAAAGATAATTAAGAAATGAATTGCCAACTAATAAAATCTTTCAAACTTAAAGGAGGGCCGATTTTTTATCATAACAAAATGAGGTGGGATAATGCTTAATTAATAATTATTGGGGAATTAAAAAGGTGAGGGATTTATCTCCAAAAAAAAAAAAAATAGATAAGGAAGGAGATCAAGGAATTGAGTTGTTAACTAATTTAAATCTTTTAAATGAGGGGAAAGGGGTGATCGATTTCCATCAACTAAGATTTGGGTAGGGATATTGTGTAATTAATTTATTTGGTAGTGATTTAAAAGTTGGGGAGGATATCTATCTAGAAAAAGTTGAGGGAAGATAATTAGAAAACAAATTGCCCAACAAATAAAATCTTTTAAAATTTTATCTCTTTACTCCAACTCCAGTCCGGCCTCACTTAATTAACTGAAAAGATAGCAACTAAACTACTGCATAAAATAAGTAAATAAGTTTAAAGAAAAGAATTTAGATTCTCATGCAATAAAAAATCATTTTAATTTAAATACTAGGAATTATGCATGGCTTATACGTAGTCTAATTTACGGGTCCTACAATCCTTCCCCCTTTAAAAGAAATTTCGTCCTCGAAATTCGCTTATCCTTGATAAACAAAAAGTTTAGACTCTTAATTCTAAAATCCTAATAATCCACGCTTCCGATGCGCTACTCTGATAAGATAAATATTAAGCTGTCCTTACGTCTCCTCAATCCTAAATAAATTTATCTATCGAAATCCTCGTTTGTGAATCGCAACTTAAAACAACTTATGGTGACTTAGTTCTATTCAACTATAGCCCCAAATTTTGACTTATCCCGCAATTCCTCATACTAGTGACGGATGTCCAAATTTATCGCATCTTACTTTTCTTATACTATACTCGTAATATTCATCGACTTATTATATTAGCATTTATGCAATTCGACTTAAGAAACCTTTGTACCAAAATTTACTGATCGACTTCTATTCTCAGTAGAACGCTTAAAGGTTACACCTTATTTCAACCTCATAGTAGTATTAGCCTAAAATCCTTGAATCGAATCTTTATCTTACGGCACTAAACTTACGTAACTTATTATTTACAAGTGCACCCCGGATGTGAAATCGTTGTAAATCTTAAATCTCGAATAACATTAAATTTTATCTATATCAGAAACAAAAAACTTAAATTTAAAATCTTTTATTTTTCGAGGGGAATTGAATAGAAGAGGATGCAATAGAAATAATATTAGTTTCTTCTTTGGTTTGTATATGAACATTAGGTTTAATCTGATTGTTTCCATAGTAATTTTATCTATGCGATCTTTAAGAGAAATTATTTCTTCTCCTATTATTATAAGATACAAATTTGTATAATTCTGTTTTTCAAGTATCTGATTAATATGTTTAACAGTTATCTGTAATATATCATTATCAAATAATTTTGAAAAAACAGTAAAATTTAGAACTTTATTATTTTTTCTATAATAAAAGATTGCCGAGGAGGATAAACTGATTTTTGAATCTGTTCAGAAGAAAGTTTATAATTTCTTTCAAGAACATAAATATAATCTGTAACGTTCCGAAAGTTTGAAGGTCCACGTAAACCACATGCATGCAAGTTATTAAATTTTTTTGTATTTTATTAAATTTTTTAAAGCATTTATGCATGTTATTTCATGAATTTGTGTTTTAATTCATGGTTTATTTTAAGTTTCGCGCATTAGGGTTTTAAGTTGCATTTCGCGCTCGAACGAATAACGGAGACTGGCGATAACCAGGAAAAATATTTTTATTATATAATTACTTTTAATTATTTAATATGATGTGTTTTTAAATATGATTTTTGAAAATGAGCATTGGTTGGGTATTTTTACCCGCCATGTTATATTTTAATCGGTACACAAATTTTATCGAATTGGGGAACTTTTTGAGGGCTCAGACAATTTTTTTAAAAACGTACCTAAATGAAATATTTTTTGGGAGGGTTTTTGGGCTTGATAGGATTATTTTATTACTTAATGGGCCAAAAATCCTTTTAAACCATTAATTTTAATTAAAAGCCCATTAATGTATAATTATATTAACTTAACCATATTAAGCAAACCCTAAACCGACCCCTACCAACTCACGGCAGACCTCTCCCATTTCAACAGCAACTTTCTGAAATTTCCAGCAAGGCTTTCTCTCATTTCCTCAAGCTTCTTCCAAAGGATTTCTTCCCCCACCCCTCTGGTGCACGTTGTACGCATAAATCTTCGAGTTTTCGAGGTTTGTGCAAAGGTTTGACACAAAATACGCATTGTTTCATTCATAACTCACGTTTTTCTTGAATTGTTGTGTAAGGGGCTATCGATATACGCTGCTAGGGAGCTGGACACGCCCATGATGGAGGGACCTAGGTGTTGGAGTCAAAGCTTGGGTGGTTTAGGTGAGGATGCATGAGGGCCGATCGGTGATAGGGTCGTTTGAGTTCGGTATGGCTAGATCGGGTAAGGGGTGAGGTGTAGCGGGGCATGGCTCATTCCAGGGGCTGGTTAAGGACGTGATTGATGCGTGACGAGGGCCTCGGGGAGGTCCATGGTTGGCTGGTAGCGTGACCATGCGTGGATTAAAGCTAGCGGACACATAGCCTCGTTTGTGGCTAGGTTTGATTGTTTCTTGGTGAAACTAGGGACGCTCATGCATGGGACTGAGGGTGGTACTTAGGTCGGTCCAGAAGGGTCCTAAGGTGGGCTCGGAGGGGCTTGTTCGTGGCTGATCCCAGCTGGTTAGGTGTAGGGTCGGTGGTTTAGTGCTAGGGTCGCGACTAGTTATCGATTAGGTTGAGAAGAAATTTTCCAGCAGTTTCTGGTTATGGTTTGGGGGTCATAATGGGTCTGGAATACTTGGTTTAGAGGCTGGACAAGTAGAGTTAAGTCATGTTTTGAGTTGGAAAAAATTTGGTTAGGTTTCAGGTTGATTCGGGACCCCGAGTCCAAGTTTTAAAACGAATCGTATAAGTTCTGAAATGGGCTCGAGTTTTACGTCTAAGAAAGACTTATTTTATGTTTTGGGGTGTTTAAGAAATTTGGTAAGCTTATGTCGAAATTTAGAAGTCCAGGGGTAAAATGATCGTTTTGGGGTTTCCAATGACAACATGGTCATTTTGCACCGAGTCGAGATTTTTGTCCTTGCAGCGCCCTGAGCTCAAATTGTCATGTTCTAAATGTTTTTGTATCACGAGCATGATTTTTATAAATTATGAAAAACTATGCATGCTTGGTTTTAAGGAAAAAATTACGTATATGTATGATTTTTATAAGTGATGAAAATGATGATGCTTTTGAAGGATGAGAGTTGGTTGTGACTGACGATATATGTATATGATGATGATGAGGCCTAGGCACAGTGGATGGATAATACTATTGCTGATGTCCGACAGCCGTCGGGTACACCAGTTATACGTAAATGGATCCATCAAATAGTGTTGATACGATAGAGCAGATACGAAAGTCACAACTAATGAACTGAATTCAATTAAAAGTAAATGTATAAGTATATGACGCTATGATGAGCTGTTTTGACACACATGATTTTATGATATGTTTACGTTTACGCTTTTAAGGTCACAAAATGTATGTTGAGTACATTACTTTTCACTGTTGCATGTTATGAATATGTATTCATTATAACGTTATAGCTGTGTTGAGTCTTTAAACTCACTAGATGTGAATGATGCATGTGAGCTTTTCAATGAGGAGACTGTAGGTGATGATGACTAAACAGGTGGAGCTGGTGGCGCACGTTAACCCGATGACCTTATATTCTTCCGCAAGAATATGATTTTATGGGAACACTTTTAATCAGCTTTTTAAGTGGTTGATGATTTTATTTTGTTGAGGGTTTTGACAGATTTTAATATGCTTGACGTTTTATATATTTAAAAGGTAAATTGTTTAGGTTGGTTGCTATTTTCATAATTTTAACTATAGTTATTTTCTCCAGCTGTGAGATGATTTCACAAAATGCCTGTTTTAATTTTTAAGGATTTATATAAGCATGGTTTCGGCCATTGCATTTTAAAAATATTTGTTCAGTAGAATTTTAAAATGAGCAGACGTTTCATAATCTATAATAAATGTTTTAAAAAACCAAGGAACAAAATGTATTAAGTTATTTTTGGTTTTCACAGAATTTATAAAATTATGTAAAAATATAATCAAATTCTTTTTCAGAGAAACTTTTAAAATATCATTCTCTAAAATATTCTCATTTGGGTTAATAAAATTCTGCATTGATCATCTTTCTAGCACAAGATCCTTTAGTAAAATCAATTTTTAATTTTTATCCATTAAATAGTAAACTTCATTTCTAAAACTGTATCAATTTATCTGACTTTTTGAAAATTACTTTGATGAATAATATTATTTTGATTATTGATTAAATCTTCTACTGTATCTTTTGTAAAATATTTTACGTCTTCTCTTAATTGAGAAATAGAAGCTCTAGAATTTTGTGGAATATCACCAGATAATCTAAATGTGAAATAAAAGAATAACTAGATCTTGATCTAGCATAGACAAAAGATGGTAACAATCTTCTTTGTTCATTATTGAACTGTATTTGAATAGATCCTTATCTAGTTTGTATAACTTATTGTAAATCTCTATTTATTATAGGATTTCTAGGAACAATTTGTTCAATTATCCAGTTTTCTGGAAATTCAATTTCTTTCTATTTAATAGACCTACGAGTTGTAATATTAGATCTATTGAAATTTGTTTCTATAATAATATTTTAATTTGATATTTTTTCTATTCTTTTACACATATGATTTAGTATAAATAATGGTTTATAATAAATACGATAACAGATATATATTATTTTTATTCCAGGAGTATAATTATAACCACATGTTTTAAAATTTAATGTTAAAGAATATAATATATTTATATCAGAGAGAGATAAAGATTAATGGGGATAAACATCAAAATATATTGGACCATGAGCTAGACTAGATTGAATTATTCCCATAAGAGATTGTTTTCAATTTAAATTTCTACAATCTCTTAAGGATGCTATAAAGCTTTCTCGGTAAACTTTCTAAAGTTAAAAGTCTAAAAGCTATTTGTATTAATCCAATATGAATAAATCTATAATTCTTCCTATAAGGCAAGATGTTTTTATTATTTAATAATCAAATAACAATTTCTTCATTATGAAGAGGTACAGATGATTCTGTAGTTTTAACTACCTGTTTAAAGCCTATTCTTTCAAAGCTTCCTATTTTATAAACAATTTTAGGTTCTATTTTAGGAATAGTCCATTTAATTAGTAAATTTAAATTTTCAGTTAAATCATATTCTTCATTTAAACTGTTTTGAACATTTTCTTTCATACCAAAAATATTCATTTAAACTGGTATCAGAGCCATGGAATAGTTTTGGTTTATGGTTTAGCACTTATATTCAATGAATGAGCGTTGCCGATATTCAACAGCGCTTATTCATTTAATTTGATATACCGTATATTTCATATCGGAAGTGAATGATCATTTTGCTGAATTTTACTGGAACTGAATTTTAACAGGCACATCATCAAAACTAAAATTTTCAAACATTATCCACATCTCACCGAGTACTGACCTTTTGGTTCAAATTTTCAAAATCTAGTCACTTGAAGCAATATTTGAGAGAGGAATTCTGAGTATCTCCTGAACAATATAAAGAAGACAATTATTTCGAATATCTGCTCACGCCACTGATGGTTTGTAATCAATGAATTTACTTTATCACCCTCTGGCATGTTCACATTGTTTTTGCTTAGCTTTGAGCAACCATGTAGGGATCTATCTATCCCAAAAAATATGCAATAGAGATCTGTCGCCAATTCGCCAACATAGACCATGCTCTAAGAGTTCTGGGAGGCTTGCATGATATCTACATGTTTAAAATAGCAAACTTTGAGTACTTTTGCAACTAATGAAAGACTTTGGATTATTCTCCATAACTGCTTAACAAGCCATGCTTGGTTGTAAATTTCATGTTTTCTGAAGCGCAACCCCCCTTAAATACTTTAGTTTTTACATAGAAAATTCCATGTTTCCCACTGCCTTTTCTTTCTTTCATTATCAAATCCCCCCAAAAATTAGCACACATCTTTTCAACATCTGCACAGGTAGTTTTAGGTATGCGGAAACACGACATTGCATAGGAGGGCAGTGCCTATAGTACAGATTTTATTAGGACTAGCTTCCTTCCCCCCAATTGGGAAATATTTACTCCCCCATCCCTTAATCTTTTTAGACACCCTCTCTACTATATACCAAGACTGGATTCTCTTGATACGAAGATAAAAGGTTGGCAGATCAAGATACACTTCATCTCCTTGGACCACATGGATAGTTAATTATTTTTTGATCGTTTTACCATAGCTGGCTTTGTATTTGGAATAAATGAGAGTGCTGATTTCTCAAAATTTATCGTCTGTCCTGATGGTACTACATATGTCGTTGGCATTCTTTCACTCTAGTAAAATCAAATGCAGTGGCCCTGAAAATATGAGGATATCATCTGCAAAAAAATAGATGAGTTAGCGCCGGTCAGCCTGGGGGAATTTTGACTCCTTTTATGAGAACATAATTTTCATACGCTGAGAGTAATGATGAGTGTTGGTCCCACATGCGGTAATTTGAGATAATAAATATGAAAATAAAGAATAAATTGGACACCGAGATTTACGTAAAAAAACCTTAAAAATTATTAGAGTTAAAACCACAGGCAAACTGAAAAGAGTTCCACTATAATATTTTACGGTGTACAATCACTTACTGTGTTTTCGAAGAGAACACACACTCTTTAATTACAAAAGAACAGAACACCTCACAAATATTATAGAACTAAGCACTCAAATGCTATAAGATGAGAGAAAAGTGAAAGAATGGATGATTGAATTACGAAGGATTGCATCTATTTATAGATGCAATTCCTCGTCTGTATGCGTGCTTCCATTTAAATTTTTTTCGGTCATTGTGACAAACATTGAACATGTGAGTCAACTTAATCAACTATGAACATTTATTGATTGTCTGCCAACTTTTTCTGACTAGATGACTTTGTCGAAATTTCTCTCACTTGGATATTTGATTGAGAATCAAACACATCACCATACATCGTTTCAATCTTGCCATTCTCTGCTGCTTACGTTTTTGCTAGGCTACTTGAGGATCTGCACCACTCAAACTTGTCGATGCTTACTGGCTTGGTCATAAAATCAGCTATGTTATCCTTTGTATGGATCTTCTGCATATCAACACTTCATTCTTCTACTAATTCTCGCAAAAAATGAAATTGGACTCCAATGTGTTTCGTCCTGGAATGAAAGGCTGGATTCCTAGCGATGTGCAAGGCACTCTGACTGTCACAAAACAAAGGAACATTCTCTTATTTGTGCCCGATCTCCTCCAATAATCTTTTAATCTATATTGCATCCTTGCAGGCTTGAATATCTGCCATGTATTTTGCCTCCATTTTAGATAATGCCACAACTGTTTGCAGTTTTGAAACCCAGCTTACTGCTTCCCTTGCGAGTGTAAACACATAACTAGTATTAGATTTCCTCTTATTAGAATCACCTGCATAATCTGAATTGACATAGCCTCTGAGTGTAAAATCTGATCCTCCATAACATAATGCAGCATTTGAGGTACCCTTAATATATCTAAGGATCTTCTTAACCGTGCTCAATGATAACTCGCCCCACCCCTGTTAAATATTATTCGGACCTACCCCACCCCGAATACGAAACGGGGTCGGGTAGAATCGTGAGATCCATGAGACCCGGATTTTTTAAAAATAAAAACATTAATCTTCTTCTCACATGACTGAATTATGAAACAGACAAGCCTCTAAATACAACATAATAGAAAACTAATTCATGTCTTCAATCGACCACACTTAATAATAACAAACAAAGTATTTTCACAACATAATGAATTACATAAAAAAAGAGTTAATAGCTCTCCAAAAAAAAAAATCTTGACATCCCCAAAAATAAGTCATAACATAACTTAAATAGATAAATATAAATTTCAGGCACATTCTTTGTGATCATCTTCCTCTTCATAAAAATGGTGGGACAAGTTGGTAAACTACTTGAAGAATTAACTACAAAATTAAAAAAGAAAGTACATTGAAAAAATAAAACTGTAATTTAAAACTGTAAAAAAATGTAATATAAGAAGAAAGTACAGTAATAAAATTAAAATGAAAGTACAATAACAAAATAAAACTGTGTTTATTTATCTTTCACCACACCCCACAACCATCTTCACGAGCATATCAATGCCTCCAAAGTCGTTGGATTAAGCCTACTAAGATGACGACTAACTATTCTTCCACTATTGCTAAAAGCAGATTCAGATGCAGCAGTTGACATAAGAATAACTAAGACCGTTATGGTTGAGATGAGCTACTAAAAAAATGAAAATTAATAAAACTAAAACCCTAGAGTATTTATATCCACATATATTGTGCGGGAATGAGACAGATATTATAGGACCCATGACCCACCCTATACTCTGACGGGTCTGAAAAATTGGACCCGAGACCCGTCCCATGACCCATTTAGTATGTCCAAACCCGCCCCATACGCGGCGGATCCAATGCGGGTCTAGGTAAAATCCGGACCCATTGACATCCCTAACAATATACCAACTAAATGCTCCCATTGCTTGAGCAATGTCTTGTCTTGTACAGATCATAGCGAACATCAAACTTCTCACTGCTGATGCATATGATACTCGAGATATCTCCTTCCTCTCTGCTTCACTGCTAGGGCACATCTTGGAGGATAACTTGAAGTAAACAGGAAGATGGGTCAAAATTAGCTTACTATCTTTCATTTTGAAGCGTTGCAAGATTTTATTCAAATAATTTTTCTGGGAAAGCCAAATATTTCTATTACTTCTGTCTCGGTGAACTTGAATCCCTAGAATCTTGTTTGCTGGTCCCAAGTCCTTCACATCAAATTCTCTAGCCAAATGTGCCTTCAATCCTTGGACCTGTTCTTTTTTGGGGCCTGCTACCAACATGTCATCCACATACAACAATAAAATAATATAATCATCACCAGACCTCTTGAAATATGTACAAGGATCTGCACGCAGTCTGTTGTATCCAAGGCTCATGATATAGGAACCAAATCTCTTGTATCAACACATCGGCTCCTGTTTGAGACTGTACAGAGATTTGTTCAACCTGCAAACCAAGTTCTCTTTGCTTTTTTCCGCAAAACCTTTTGGCTGGAGCATATAGATTTCTTCTTAAAGATCTCCATGAAGAAACACAATTTTCATATGTAGGTCAAACACCACACACAATGTCAACACTACTCTGACTGTTGTAAGCCGAACCACAGGAGAAAATATCTCATTGAAGTCAATGCCTTCTTTCTGAGCATACCCTTTTATCACAAATCTAGCACGATATCGCTCCACTTGGTTATTACCATCACGCTTGATCTTATAAACCCATCTGTTACAAATGATTTTTCTCCCACGTGGTAGTGTAACAAGATCCCAAGTTTTATTCTTGTCTAATGCCTCCAACTTTTCTTACATTGCTATCACTCACAAGGATACATATGAGTTTTGAGTAGCCTCGTGGAAAATCGATGGCTCACCCTCCTCTGATAATAGACAATATGCAATATTGCTTTAAGTGACATAATCTGAAAGCCAACCAGGTGGTCTTCTGCCTCGTGTTGACTGCCTCACATGGAAACCTCATACTCAACATGTTCTTGTTCTTCATGCTATGGTACTACTTCACAAAAATTGACCTTTGCCCGTCTTATTTTCCACCTGAAATATGGTAGTTTCTGAATTCAGCGTGCCTTTGTCTCCCTTTAATTTATCTTCTTCGAAGATAACATCTCTGCTGATGACAAGCTTGTGGACATTAGGATCCCACAAGTGAAACCCCTTAATTCCATCAGCATACCCCTAGAAGATACATTTTCTGGATTTTGAATCCAATTTTGATCTTTCTTGCTCATTGTATAGAACGTATACATGACTTTCAAATATATGCAAATGAGAGTATTCAGTTGGCTTCTCGGTCTACATCTCTCATCGGAGTCTTCAGATCAATCACCACTGAAGGAGAATGATTGATAATATAACAAGAAGTTTTGACTGTTTCCGAACAAAATAACTTTTCTAGACCTGCAGTCCTAACATAGCTCTTGTTCTGTACAACAAGGTTATGTACATCCGCTCTACCATTCCATTCTGTTGAGGTGTGTAAGCCATCGTGAATTTCTTTTTGATGCCCTCATATTGACAAAATGCATCAAACTCATCACTGGTATATTCTCCTCCATTGTCCGTCCTCACACTTGATTTTCTTTTCATAATAAAGTTCAATCCGTGCTTTAAAATCATTGAAGATCTGGAAAAAAATATGATTTTTTCTTAATTGAATATACCCAACATCTCCTAGAGAAAACATTAATGAATGAGACAAAGTATCTCGCTTTTCCTAGGGAAACAACCGGTGCTTGTCAAAAATTCGAATGAATCAGCTTCAGTATGATTTTTCTTCTGGCAGTAGAAGTGACAGACTTTAATCTGTGCTGTTTACTGGTAACACAATGCTCACAAAAGGGTAATGACACTTTTGTAAGTCCCGGCAGCAGCTTCCATTCTGAGATAATTTTCAACCCTCGTTCTGACATATGCTCGAGCTTTTTATGCCATAACAATGTTAATTTTTCTCCTGAACCAATTAATGCAACATCTAGTTTTGCCTCTTTGTGTGTTTCTCCCAAAAGTACATAAAGATTTGTAGTAACTTTTTCCGCCTTCATAACTACAAGGGCACCCTTCACAAATTTCATGATCACGTTCTCGATACGGGTTTTCACCCAATATCATCCAATTTCCCCAAGGACAAAAGTTTTTCGTCACTCCTTTCACATGTCGCACCTCCTTTATGCTGCGAATGATACCATCAAACATTTTTATTTTGATAGTACCAACTCCAGCGATTTCCAAGGCACGAAATACAGATCCTCCTGAGACTGGTTCATAATGATCAAACTATTCTCTCGGAGACATCATGTGCCACGTCGCTCCTGAATCCATAATCCATGTGTCACAAAATTTGTGCCTGCTTTCTGCAACTATTGTCGCTTCGCTGAATAATATTTCACCACTACTTGAAGTACTAGCCACATTTCCTTGAGAAATTTTTTCCATACTCGTACACTCTTACTTGAAGTGCACTTTACCGCCACATTTAAAGCAGCAAATATTTTTCTTCTTATTTCTCGACTTTGATCTAGCTCGTCTTTGGCTCCCAGTGGATCCACGGTCCATGAATCTTCCTCTTATCATCACTAAAGCCTCTGTCTGCTTCGATGTTACCAACCTATCTTCCTTATTACTGCGCCATCTTTCTTCTTCGAGAACCGCAGTTAAGGCATCGTCGAATTTTAGAGAGCCCATAAGAATATTGTTGGTTATGTTGATGATAAGTTGATCATATGAATCTGGTATAATTTGAAGTAGAAGCTCCACAAGTTCATTTTCCTCTATTTTATGCCCATAGAAGTGAGTTGGGAAAATAAAGTATTTAGTGTGCTGATATTGTCGATCAACGATGAGGATTCCGCCATCCAAAGAGTATAAAGCCTTCTCTTTAGGAAAATCATGTTGTGTAGCGACATAGCCTCGTACATCTTTGTCAGAGTATCCAGATAAGTTTTGCTGTTTTTATCTCAGAGATAATTGATAATACTTCTTCTGCTTTTGCCAAGTGTAGATTGGAAACAACATTATCATTTATCTCATTCCACTTTCCATCCTCTATTATTTCTACTGATCTATCTCCAATAGCCGTCAATCAATTCACCTGTCTTAAAATTGCTTGTATTTTTCACAGCATAAAATTACTTCCAATGAACTTTGTTATCTCGTACCTGCCGTCATTATGTCTACAACAATTTAGTAGACTGGACAAAATAATCCCGCCTTAATAAAAAAATCTCAAAAAAACTTTTCTGATGTTGAAGATCAGTCTAGACTGCAACCATAGAGCATACTCAGAATTTTAAGAAATTTTAAACCAAGACTCTGATACCACTTGTTGGTTCTACGTGCGGTAATTTGAGATAATAAATATGAAAATAAAGAATAAATTGGACACCGAGATTTACGTGGAAAATCTCTAAAAACTATTTGGGGTAAAACCACAGGCAAAATGAAAAGAATTCCACTATAATATTTTATGGTATACAATCACTCACTGTGTTTCAAAAGAGAACGCACACTCTCTTAATACATGAGAACAAAACACCTCACAATTATAAGCATATAAATGCTATAAGATGAGAGAAAACTCGAAGAAGGGATGATTGAATTACGAAGGCGTGAATCCACTTACTGTGAAGCCCATTTAATCTAATGACAATTAATTATCAAACAATAATTATTTAATTTAAAGCAGTAGCGAAAAAAAATTTAAAAATACTTTTAATTGGACCTCAGGGCCTAGAAAAATTTCAGCATGACCTCCCCGCAAATAGGACATCCGAAAAACTCAAGCAGGAAATTATATCAAAATATACTTCGAATAGAGTCATTAAAACAAAAACCAAAGTCAAACAACCTATAACCGCTCTGGCCAGGACTAAGCAGAAATTAAAACTTACCAAATACCCACCAGATCATAAGAACCACATAGTCGACTCAGAATATCACAAAAAGAACCAAATATCACTACAGATAGATGGGGCATGTAACGTACCGTACTTTTACTATTTAAAATTTGCGGAAAAATTTAAAATTTTGTTAAATGGACAGAACGTTCAAAATTCGATAAAATAACTGTATGTCTCAACTTGTCGCAACGAAAGATCTAAAATAAAGTTTGACAAAAGTGTTTGAACATTTTCATAAAGACATAAAAACATGGGCGGTCCTCGGGTTTAGCCTCCCACTCAGTCCAAGCCTGCTCCTTGGTCCCCACCTCTTGTCTCCTCATAAACATCCTCACCTGCATCGATCAAGTCTAGTGAGTCTAAAGACTCAACACGTATAAACTGGAAGTAACGAATAATACGTAATAAAACCACAGGCAACTTTAAAATAGAACATACATACTTGAAACTTGAACTTATCATAAACTTGAACATACATACATAATATAGACGTGCCATAACGTGAAAACTTTTCATAACATGCTTGCATACTGGTAAATACTTGAACATACATGAACTTCATAATTTTGCGTAGAGAATGTTTCAAAGCAAGTGACCCATAACATATTTCGCCTTATCAGACTAAACCACAGTACTGGGATGACAGGGACGTATCCACTGCCACATACATGAGATCCCCGTTCATAATTTAACGGGCTGATTGGTCAACGTTCATGATTTAACGCTTTCCAATCACGATCTAAACCCATTCATGATTTAACGGGGTGGAGAGGTTCTCGTCCACGTTCACCGACTTCCAAACCCATTCATAAATTGATCACAAGAAATTTATCATATCTCAAAAATTTAAAAATATTATCTTGCACGTCGAACATACTTACTTGGCGTTGAGGGATTTGTTGAACTTCGATCGGGGCCGTCGCTGCACATACTAAACAGGAATTTACATGCTTAACTTGCATAACTTAGACGTAGGTAATCATGCTTACTTACGAGTTCATTCCCTTCCTTAGGACGTTCTTAAATTCCCAGGACTCGACCTTGTAAATCATTGCACTAGACCATGACATCAAACCCCAAACATGCTATAAAATTTTCCCCAAATTATGAAGGACACGGACCCTGTGCTTAGGTCCGGGTAGGGGTTTGGGTCCGTGCGCTAAAATGTGTCGTGCAGAAAAAGGAAGGCACAGACTCCGTGTCTAGGTCCGTGTGGGGGTCCATGTGTGTGCGCAAAAGAAGAACCCGGGAAGGAGAAGGGAAGAGGACCTCGTACTAGGGTCCGTCTAAGGGTCCGTGTAGGCTCGGGAATTTGACACTTCGAAGAGAGCAAAGGCACGGACCCCGTGTAAGGGTCCGTGAAAGGGTCCGTGTACCTGCGGTAATTGGAAACTCTCGAAAATTCTGAACACGCAATGTTTGTCATTCTAGACTCGTTTGTACGGACCATGAACCGACACCCCGAGACCCATCCTAGCATGCCTTAACACCCAACCAAATTCGTACAAACTCCCAAAGCAACGATGTTCACCCTACGATGCATATCATTCAAAAATGTGGCAATTGACATTGAAACGTTTCCTACGACTTTTAAGGTACTCGAGTGCCTATCGACACTAAACGACATAACAAATAACAACCCAACATCATACTAAGCATACCTAGATGCAGCAACGATCACCCGTCGATCCCCAACGAAGCCTGCAACAATAAAATCTCAAGAACACATCAATACATATTTTCTGAAAAATGCAGTTTGAGCAGCCCCAAAAAAAACACCATAACTCACTCAATTTTTATCCAAATATTTTGAATTTACTGTCAAATCAAAGGTATCAAAGAGTTCTACAATTTTCACGTTGAAAGTATTCTCAGAATCACGACCGAAAAGTCGCAGTATTTAAAAGGACAGTAAAAACGTGATTTTAGATCTAAAAATCGTTTCAAAATTTATTCAAACGTCAAGGCTCAAACTTCTACACATCACACATGTATTTTTAAGCATAAATAATAACACAACGCATAATATGACGAGATCGATGCAGAAATAACAGATTATACGTGCCTTTTGATATTCAAAAATACCGTGACGACGATATCGAAGTGGGGAGAGATGCGAGGTTGATCCGGGATGATCGTGGCGCTAAAATCTTGCAACGAAATTAAAGAAAAGTTGCTGGAAGGTTTGAAGGAGAGGGGCGGCCGCTTCTTAGATGAAAACCCTAGGTTTTGCACTCTCAAAATAATAAAAATCTGAATTGTGATAGTGTGTGTGTTTTACGGTTTAGTGTGTGTAAAAACATGTAAGTGTGTGTGGGTGTGTGTAACGTGTGTGCGGGTTTTTGATTAGGAGAAATTAGTGCTAAATTAACTAAATTAAATACTAATTAAAAGTTAACACACACTAATTTAATCAAACTCCTCATTTAAAATGATTACACACTAATTTTAAAAGTTCCAAACTCTTAAATTACTAATTACATAAATAAGGCTTTAAAATTCTAACACTAAATAAATTATTTAAAACGCCCCATCCTTAACTTAAAATAAAATATCATCTTTTGAAATTGCCAAAAATCGTCACCGGGTCTTTTCCTCAATCCCGTCTCGAATAATCGCCTGAAACATGAAACTCGAAAAACATTTTAACGTGCATCACATAGACATGACTAATTTAAAATAATGTATTTAAATAAATCATGCACTACTAGGACTCGCTTTAAAATTAAATAAATGCTTTAATAATTAACTGGTGATCTGCACTTCCTTCCGTACAACGCCTCGTAGCGGGCCATACCTATAGATGCTTGGAAACTGTTGTTATAGGTAAACTCCACTAGAGGTAAATTTGATTCACAAGTCCCCTAGAAATCGATCATACAGGCCCGCAATAAATCCTCCAAAATCTGAATCACTCGCTCAGACTGGCCATCTGTCTGCGGGTGAAAAGCTGTACTGAAAAGCAATTTCTTCCCCATGGCTGCATGTAAGCTCTTCCAAAAGGACGATGTAAACCTTGGGTTTCTGTCGGACACAATAGAAACTGGGACTCCATGCAATCGGACTATCTCCTTGATATAGAGCTCCGCATACTGCGTACGGAGAAAGTCGTCTTCACTGGCAAGAAGTGTGCTGACTTCGTGAGTCGATCCACTATAACCCAAATATAATTGGATTCCCTGATTGACCTTGGTAAACCAACCACAAAGTCCATAGTAACATTCTCCCATTTCCACTCTGGGATGGGGAGTGGCTTAACCAATCCTGCTGGCCTCTGATGCTCTGCCTTCACCTGCTGACAAGCGAGGCATTCAGACACAAATCTGCGGATGTCTCTCTTCATCCCTGGCCACCAATACAGAATCTGTAGGTCTTTATACATCTTGGTACCTCCTGGGTGAATAGAATACGGAGATGCGTGTGCCTCTGTCAGAATATCCTCTCTGATCGAATCAACACTAGGCACCAACATTCTATCTCTGTACCTCACAATACCATCTGACACTGTGTAGAGAACGCTGCCCTTAGCTTCATTCTTCAGTCTCCATTTCTGTAATTGCTCATCTGAAGACTGACCTGCACGAATACGGTCTAGCAGAGAAGATTGGACTGTCAGATTATACAGCCTCGGAGCTCTGCCCTTGCGGTAAACTTCTAAATCAAACCTCTGAATCTCAGACTGAAGAGGTTTCTGTGTTGACAACTGTGCTACAACTGCCACTTTCCTGCTCAAGGCGTCTGCGACAACATTAGCCTTTCCCGGATGGTAGCTAATATCGCAGTCGTAGTCCTTCACCAACTCTAACCACCGTCTCTGTCTCATATTCAGTTCTTTCTGTGTGAAAAAATACTTGAGACTCTTGTGATCCGTGAATATCTGACACTTCTCGCCGTACAAGTAGTGTCTCCAAATCTTCAATGCAAAGACGACGGCGGCTAATTCTAAGTCATGCGTCGGATAATTCTTCTCATGCACCTTTAACTATCTGGAAGCATAAGCTATCACCCGACTCTGCTGCATCAAGACTACGCCTAAACCGAGCTTAGATGCATCAGTGTATAGCACAAAATCACCTTGCCCTGTTAGCGTGGCTAACACTGGTGCTGAAACAAGAGCTTGCTTCAAAGTATCGAAGCTCTTCTGACACTCGTCACTCCACACGAACTTAGCATTCTTCTTGGTCAGTGAAGTGAGTGGCGCTGCTATCGAAGAAAACTCCTGAATGAACTTACGGTAGTAACCGGCTAAGCCCAGAAAACTGCTGATCTCAGAAGCATTCCTCGGTTCAACCCACTCCTTAACAGCTGCTACCTTTGCTGGATCCACCTCAATTCCACGGCTAGACACTATGTGACCCAAAAACGCTACTTTTCCAGCCAGAATTCACACTTACTGAACTTGGCAAATAATTTGCTAATCTGCAAGGTCTGCAAAACTGTCTTCAAATGCTGGCTATGCTCCTCCTGACTCTTCGAGTAAATGAGAATGTCGTCAATAAATACTATGACAAATTGATCAAGGTAAGGCTGAAATACTCGATTCATCAAGTCCATGAAAATTGCTAGAGCATTCGTCAGTCCAAACGGCATCACTAGGAACTCGTAATGCCCATATCTGGTCCTGAAGGCTGTCTTGTGCACATCTGCATCCTTCACCTTCAGCTGGTGATACCCTGATCGAATATCTATCTTAGAGAACACCGTGGCTCCCTGCAACTGATCAAACAAGTCTTCGATCCTAGGTAGTGGGTACTTGTTCTTTATCGTTACCTTGTTCAAATCTCGGTAATCGATGCACAGTCTCATGCTCCCATTTTTCTTTTTCACAAAGAGCACTGGTGCGCCCCACGGTGAGAAACTAGGGCGGATAAACTCCTTGTCGAGAAGCTCCTGAATCTGCTGCTTGAGTTCTAACATTTCAGCTGGAGCTAATCGGTACGGTGCATTAGAAATTGGCACTGTGCCTGGCATGAGGTCAATAGTAAACTCCACCTCTCTATCTGGTGGAAGGCCTGTGACGTCGTCAAGAAAGACGTCTGGGAAGTCTTTGACTACTGGCACCTCTGATAAAGACGAAGTGGGTATGTGAGGTGCAGAAATAATGCTGGCCAAGAAGGCCTGACACCCCTTAGAAATAAGTATCCTAGCCTGCATGTAAGAGATCATGCGAGGGAAACTTCTCTATCTTGCTGGTTCAAAAAGAAACTGCTCCATGCCCGGCGGTCTAACCAATACTGACCTCTTCTGAAAATCAATCAGAACTCTGTTCCTCGTCAGCCAATCCATTTCTAAAATAATGTCGAATTCTGACATCGGCAAGACGATCAAATCAGCATACACCAGGTGGCCGTGCAATTCTAGATCAATGTCTCTGACCACACTAGTAGCTGACAGTTCTTCCCCTGATGGGACTGTCACGGAATAATTCACGTCGAGTCCAATGGTCTTGATATCCAAATGACTAGCAAATGTTTCCGAAATGAAAGAATGGGTGGCTCCTGAACCTATCAAGGCATGAGTGGCTAATCTCTTAATGAAAATATTTCCTGAGAGACGTTAGCACAACAAAAACTTATATCCCAAAAATTCTAACATTAACCTCAAACATAGCAGAAAATTATTATCCCAAATTACTCAAAATATTACTAGCACCTTAATAATCCCAAATAAAATTCCATATGCAAGGCAAAATTAATACTGAGCTTAGGTAGAAAAATTTACCTGTCAGTAAAGTCGTGTCTGGGTTCGCCTCTTGTGCATGCATGACGAATACTCTGCCCTGAGTAGGCTGCTTCCATTGTGGGCACTCCTTCAGCATGTGGTCACTGGCCCCACATTTAAAACATTTTCCGGATCCCCATAAGCATGGTCCGAGATGCTGGCGATTACATTTCTGACACATTGGGAAATTCCCGGGCTTCTGAGGCGTCACCTGCGGTTGTATCGGACCCTTGCCTTTCGGTGGTCCCTGATAGGGTTTTTTCCCCGACGGTCCCTGAAACGGCCTCTTAAACTGAGGTCTCTGCTGTTGCTGCTGCTGGTGTTGCGGTGGTGCCTGATAGGGCCTCTTGCCCTGCCTGTCCATCTCGATATCCCTCAGATCTTGCTCTGCAGCCAATGCTCTAGTTACGGCGACTGCATAGCTAGTAGGACCAACTACTCTCACATCACAGCGCAGGATCGGCCGCAATCCATCCATTAAATGACTCAGCTTACTTTGGGCATCATTAGCTATCAGGGGTACGAAATGACACCCCCTCTCAAACTTCCTCACAAAGTCTACCACGCTGCTGTCTCTCTGCCGCAACGTCATAAATTCCCTGGTGAAGCGAGATCGTACTTCCTCAGTGAAGTACTTGGAGTAAAAACCTCCTTGAAACCATTCCATGGCAACACCTGCAAGTTGACTGCCACTGATGCACTCTCCCACCATAATCTGGCGTCCCCTGTCAGAAAGAACGTGGCACACCTGACCCTATCTGCATCGGTCAGTTCCATAAAGTCAAAAATTGCCTCGATGAACTTAATCCATCCCTCAGCTATCATCGGGTCGGTGGTACCCGAAAACTCCTTAGGACTCATCCTCCTAAATCTCTCATACACAGCCTCGGGTCGGGGCCTCGCCCCTGCATCAACTGCAGCTTGGTTCCCCGCAAACTGTGCGAAGAACTGAGTCATGCCTGCAAGCATCTGTGCCTGCATGTCTGGAGGTGGAGGTGGAGGATTGGCCCTCTCCTCACCTCGAGGCTCTTGGCCCTCTTCCCTTGCTTCACGGTCAACCACACGTCTAGGAGGCATTCTGTTCCAACAATTTACCCAACACGTAAACCGAATATGCATGAACATGATATCAATGACATAAGATGCACGTACTACAACTTTAAAATTTGCACATGCTGAAATCAGAACTTAATGCTTACTGCATAACATAAATTTGAAACCTTAAAACTTATAGACTTGAGGTGTGACTTCGTGAGCTTCTTACGACTGGCAGTAGGCATAACCATTTACAAGAACACGGCTCTGATACCAACTGTAACGTACCGTACTTTTACTATTTAAAATTTGCGGAAAAATTTAAAATTTTCTTAAATGGACAGGAACGTTCAAAATTCGATAAAATAACTGTATGTCTCAACTTGTCGCAACGAAAGATCTAAAATAAAGTTTGACAAAAGTGTTTGAACATTTTCATAAAGACTTAAAAACATGGGCGGTCCTCAGGTTTAGCCTCCCACTCAGTCCAAGCCTGCTCCTTGGTCCTCACCTCTTGTCTCCTCATAAACATCCTCACCTACATCGATCAAGTCTAGTGAGTCTAAAGACTCAACACATTTAAACTGGAAGTAACGAATAATACGTAATAAAACCACATGCAACTTTAAAATAGAACATACATACTTGAAACTTGAACTTATCATAAACTTGAACATACATACATAATATAGACGTGCCATAACGTGAAAACTTTTCATAACATGCTTGCATACTGGTACATACTTCAACATACATGAACTTCATAATTTTGCGTAGAGAATGTTTCAAAGCAAGTGACCCATAACATATTTCGTCTGATCAGACTAAACCACAGTACTAGGGATGACAGGGACGTATCCACTACCACATACATGAGATCCCCAGTTCATAATTTAACGGGCTGATTGGTCAACGTTCATGATTTAACGTTTTCCAATCACGATCTAAACCCGTTCATGATTTAACATGGGGGGAGAGGTCCTCGGCCACGTTCACCGACTTCCAAACCCATTCATAAATTGGTCACAAAAAATTTAGCATATCTCAAAAATTTAAAAATATTATCTTGCACGTCGAACATACTTACTTGGCGTTGAGGGATTTGTTGGACTTCGATCGGGGCCGTCGCTGCACATACTAAACAGGAATTTACATGTTTAACTTGCATAACTTAGACGTAGGTAATCATGCTTACTTACGAGTTCATTCCCTTCTTTAGGACGTTCTTAAATTCCCATGACTCGACCTTGTAAATCTTTGCACTAGACCATGACATCAAACCCCAAACATGCTATAAAATTTTCCCCAAATTATGAAGGACACGGACCCCGTGCTTAGGTTCGGGTAGGGGTCCGGGTCCGTGCATTAAAATTTGTCGTGCAGAAAAAGGAAGGCACGGACCCCGTGTCTAGGTCCGTGTGGGGGTCCGTGTGGGGGCGAAAAAGAAGAACTCGGGAAGGAGAAGGACATGGACCCCGTACTAGGGTCCGTCTAAGGGTCCGTGTAGGCTCGGGAATTTGACACTTCGAAGAGAGCAAAGGCACGGACCCCGTGTACCTGCGGTAATTGGAAACTCTCGAAAATTCTGAACACGCAATGTTTGTCATTCTAGACTCGATTGTACGGACCATGAACCGACACCCCGAGACCCATCCTAGCATGCCTTAACACCCAAGCAAATTCGTACAAACTCCCAAAGCAACGATGTTCACCCTACGACGCATATCATTCAAAAACGTGGCAATTGACATTGAAACGTTTCCTACGACTTTTAAGGTACTCGAGTGCCTATCGACACTAAACGACATAACAAATAACAACCCAACATCATATTAAGCATACCTAGATGCAGCAACGATCACCCGTCGATCCCCAACGAAGCCTGCAACAATAAAATCTCAAGCACACATAAATACATATTTTCTGAAAAATGCAGTTTGAGCAGCCCCACGAAAAACAACATAACTCACTCAATTTTTATCCAAATATTTCGAATTTACTGTCAAATCAAAGGTATCGAAGAGTTCTACAATTTTTACGTTGAAAGTATTCTCAGAATCACGACCGAAAAGTCGCAGTATTTAAAAGGACATTACAAACGTGATTTTAGATCTAAAAATCGTTTCAAAATTTATTCAAACGTCAAGGCTCAAACTTCTACACATCACACATGTATTTTTAAGCATAAATAATAACACAATGCATAAAATGACGAGATCGATGCAGAAATAACAGATTATACGTGCCTTTTGATATTCAAAAATATCGTGACGACGATACCGAAGCGGGGAGAGATGCGAGGTTGATCCGGGATGATCGTGGCGCTAAAATCTTGCAACGAAATTATAGAAAAGTTGCTGGAAGGTTTGAAGGAGAGTGGCGGCCGCTTCTTAGATGAAAACCCTAGGTTTTGCACTCTCAAAATAATAAAAATCTGAATTGTGTTAGTGTGTGTGTGTGTTTTACGGCTTAGTGTGTGTAAAAACGTGTAAGTGTGTGTGGGTGTGTGTAACGTGTGTGTGGGTTTTTGATTAGGAGAAATTAGTGCTAAATTAAATACTAATTAAAAGTTAACACACACTAATTTAATCAAACTCCTCATTTAAAATGATTACACACTAATTTTAAAAGTTCCAAACTCTTAAATTACTAATTACATAAATAAGGCTTTGAAATTCTAACACTAAATAAATTATTTAAAATGCCCCATCCTTAACTTAAAATAAAATATCATCTTTTGAAATTGCCAAAAATCGTCACAGGGTCTTTTCCTCAATCCCGTCTCGAATAATCGCCTGAAAATGAAACTCGAAAAACATTTTAACGTGCATCACATAAACATGACTAATTTAAAATAATGTATTTAAATAAATCATGCACTACTAGGACTCTCTTTAAAATTAAATAAATGCTTTAATAATTAAATAAATACATGGGTTATACGTGCACTGAATTTTTGGGCAATACAGGGCATCTCCCGGACAAATAAACTACAACACAAGACAGAAAAAAACTTTAATACATACATATAGACTAACTGGGAGACTCCACTGAACAGAACCAAGCAATCCAACATCAATCCCGAGCTCCATTGGCGGAATCTCGGTCTGATGCTGCAAAACAACTTGGGAGATCTACTATGGTGCCAATAGCAACCACAACAGCCCCTACCCAGAAAACAACTAAGGTTAAGATTCTAGTTTGAAACAGCTCAACAATAGAAACAATAAACATAAATCATACATAATCACATAATAAAATGTAATATGCAATGCATGAACGGCTCAACGATAATCGGGATAACAAGAGCCAATAAACAGTACGATAACAACTGGAATAATGCTCGAGCAACAACACACAGGGAGCTACATCGTCATGCAGTTAAACCGTCATGCCAAGTATGCGAGGTATGCCAGGCTGTGCTGAATAACACCCCTGACTCGGCCTCCATACAGCTGATACGATACAACAGGATGTCACAACAAAACGAACTAGATGACATAATCCCAGCGCTCACCTCAAAAGGCTACACTAACCATGGGATTGTTCAATCACATCTACGGTCTCATGTGTATAGGCCTATCAGCCGCACCATAATCCTGAGATACACAACAGTGCCAGATAACAATGGATATCAACAACGGGCCTAACAAGAACGATAGGGCTCAACAAGAATGTCATAACAGTATGCCCTATGCTAAATTCCAATAATATGTCACAACGAAGGCATTTAACAACTTACAACAGTCAACAAGTCATAGATGCGATCAGCACAACACAAAATGACAATTTAAAACATAATTTATGTTTTACTGTCGAATGCTACTGAGATGTAACATACCTATACTAACTTAAAAATCCAAAGATCGACTTTACTTCAAGATCTTCGGCCTAAACAAAACAACAATAAGCTGATCATGAAAACTACATTGTATCCTAATGTCCGATTTGGCATTAAAAAGAATAAAATTCATATATCGCTCAATATTAACTCAAAATCAATATCCGCCAGTTGGAAATGAAAAAAAACTCAATTATCTAAGTTTTTTCTGTTGAAACAATCTTCAAAATCTCAGTAGATTAATCTCAGAATTTTCAATGAACACACTGCTACTCCCGAATTTTCGCGGACAAAATCTCACACACTGAGCAGTTCCGAAAAATCGAGCATAAATTTCTCAATTATTATTAGAATTTATCGATTCAAGCATTATTCGAAGTTAACACGTAGATATACAACTTTCAATTGAAACAAAATTCCAAATTACAACTGCACAAAGGTCATATTCTCGAATTATAGAAGCATTTCTACACAGCTCAATTGCAAAATTTGGTTTTGACACATTTTGGTAGAAACATTAATCAAATCCGTTTCTAATCGAAATCCCATTTTTCTAGTGGCTATAGAAAGCTAACGAATAGCTCTTACAAGTTCCATTTGAACCACAAGTCAAGACTCTTAGTGCACAATACACATAAACCAGAAAATCATAAGAAAAAGCTGGAATTGGATCCAAAAATTACCAATATCGAAGTATAAACTAGTCACTAGCGGTCCGAAGTTGCTACTCGCCGAAGAAGACGCCAAAAACACAATTCCCACAACGGAAACCGAGTTGAAAATAGCTGAAAAACTTCAAAAAAAGGAGCTGGAATTCAGGGAAATGACCAACTAACATACTAAGCTTCAAATCCTTACCAAAACTCGAGAAACTAAGCCAAGATGTCACTGTCAGAGTGAACACAAGTTCACATAGAACCGAGATAGCACACAGGCCTAGAACCAGCGCTGTTCTTCCTCGTTCCAGAACAAGAATAAGGCGCATGAGCATGAGGATGAGCATGAGGAAGAGGTTGATGAGCTGGCCACCTCGTTCCCTGGTGGCTGGACGGCGTGCGATGGTCGGGAAATGGAAGGGAGGAGGAAGAAGGTGAAAATGGAAAAGGGGGAAAGGAAAGTTACAGAAATGGGGATCGGGTTTCTGATTTTTTTTCTTCCTTATTTTTTCTATAAATAGGGGTGTGTGTGTATGCATTAATTATAATAAGTCTTTCTATAAATGGGGTGTGTGAGTGTAGGCATTAATTATAATAATAAGTCGCTTAAAAATAGTAACTCAAGCCCATTTATCCCGATTTGTATTTATTTTTCTCTCGTGTTTTATCTAAACTATATATGTATTTTATATCATTAAATTCTTTGATATTCTAAAATACATAGTTTTAACAGATTTTCTAAAATTATTTGGCATAAATAGACATTGTAATTTAGAACTCAATAAATATTCTAATTATGCCAAATTATCGGATAATTAATTACAGGACCTTGCACTTCTCCACCCTTAAAACAAATTTCATCCTCGAAATATATGTTTACACACGTACATCTTACACATGATACTACTAAGAATCAAACAGATATGGATAAGATTCTCTCATCTTCTCTTCTGTTTCCCACGTTGATTCTTCTACCCCATGCCTCGACCACTAAACTCGAACAAGTGGTATAACTTTATTACATAAAACTTTATCTGTACGATCCAAGATACAAACAGGATACTCAGTATACGATAGAGAAGGATGAAGTTAAATCTTATCAGGCTGAATCACATTAGATGGATCGGGCTCATACTTACGCAACATAGAAACATAAAAAACATTGTGGATTCCAGACAAAGACTGGGGCAAATCCAAACGATAAGTGCAAGTCCCAATGCGCTAAACAATCCCGTAGGGGCCAACGAAACGAAGTGACAATTTACCTCTCATACCAAAACGAACAACACCTCTAAACGGAAAGATCCTTAGAAACACGAATTCTCCAACTTGAAATTCTAGAAGTCAACGATGTTTGTTAGCATAACTAGCTTGCCGATCCTGAGAAACTTTCATTCTCTGACGAATTAATTGAACTTTATCATGCATTTTCTGAACAATTTCAGATCCACTAAATTGCTTTTCACCGAACTCATCCCTACAAAGAGGAGATCTACATCTTCGTCCATACAAAGCCTCAAAAAGAGCCATACCAATAGTCACCTGAAAAATGTTGTTAAATGAGAACTAAACTAATGGTAAAGCTTCTTGCCAAATCTCTTTAAAATCCATGACTACAAATCGAAGCAGATCCTCGAGCATTTGAATCGTACGCTCTGTCTGATCGTCTATCTGAGGATGGTAAGCAATACACATCGCAAGTCGTGTACCCATTTCTTTTTGGAAACTAATCCAAAACCTTGATGTGAAACGAGGGTCATGATATGAGATTATTGCAATTGGAACTCCATGAAGTCTCACAAGACTTTCAATATATAGACGAGCCATCTTTTTGGGGATCCAGACGATAATTCATTTCTTCAATCTTCTTTGGGGATTAAGCGGATCAATTAACTAAACTAGGTCGATTTTTTTTTAAGTTGAACACTTTATAATCAAGTGTACAAAGTACTACAACAAGTTATTCATGATCTTATTGAATTACCAAATCAAGTGTAATATCTACAACAAGATCAAAAGTACAAGTCTTGTACAATATACAATCACTACAAACTAGGGTTCAACAACTACATATCAAGTGTTGGAAGCCCAATCTACTTCTAGGCCCGGATCTCCACTCTAATCTTGATTGCTCATCCTCTTCTCGACCCTGATCCTGTCCTACATGTTGTCATGCACAAATACAAACACAACAACAGCCGGATAACTCCGGTGAGAAATATATTCTCAGTATAAACAACGTATACATGCATTTCATATAAACATATACAAAAGCATATAACATATGGAAAACAATATGCATTGTAGTCTACGAAAGCATAAATCGATACAAGTAATAAATCAAACTCTTTACTCATAATCTTGACTCGACTCTTATCTAGGGATCCCGGTTGAATAAGAACGCAACAAGTCTCCCAACTACTCTTCCCAGCTAGATGTTGGTACGTTCTTATTCCCAGACATTGGCCCTCTATATCGAATTTCTACAATAGGAGTCGATCTACTCCTAAGCACATCGATATACACCAACGTCCAGTGACCTGGCACCTCTGCCAAAGACTCAATGCATGCTTTGCTATAACTCTATAGACTAAGCATATCAATCTCAAGAAATGCAAATACATCAAAGCAATTACAATAAAGTATGTGGTTTTGGAAAACTCAAGCTATGTCTTACTCGAGTTGTATCTTCCCGGTTTAACATTGATTTATACCTTTCTTTCGTAGATCAGTCTGGTCAACGAAATCAAATATAAATATGGCTATGTTCAGTCTTCGAAGCCTTCAATACCAACTCTAGAATCATATTTTCGAGAAGTACAATATCAATATACAACTCAAAGCAATACTGGATATGATAAGAACTCAATCTAATTCTCTTTTGACGGCATAACTGTAAAATCTCGATATATCCAGCAATACAAACAACAAACGGCCAATCTCAACAGCTCATAATCAATCAGTAAACACAATTCCAATGCCAAATCTGTACAACCCCATTCCATTATAACTGAAAAATGATAACAATTATATAGGTTGTCCGTTTTTCAATCCAATTTCAATTATACAATTATCATAATCTAAGGAACACATAATATAGATCAAATTATGATTCTTTTAATATCAAGTTTTCAAACCATACAGAAAAGTAGTAAAACTTACGTACTTTTGAAGCCCTTGATAAGAGGAGCACAAAACTAAACTCGGATTGAAATTCTGACGGACAGATCTCGCAAAATCACAATTTTAGTACAAGAAGAAAACTTGAGAAATCTTTCATGCCATAGGAGTCTCGTCTTCCGCTGAACCTTCTGAAGTGAAATGAAGGATTGTTTATATCCCTAACATGCATGGCAAAGACATGTGGCTCACTCTTCATGCTGCACGTCTCGCGCATTTGCGCATCCATCACCGGCGCATATGCGCGAGACTTACTGTCTCGACGCATAACAATTCAACTGCTCGCCCATACGCATCCTGTCCTCGTGCATATGCGCGAGACCTACTTTCTCGGCACTTGGATATTTTACATGCTCGCGCATATGCGCGAGACCTAATGTCTTTGCGCTTGTACATACATCTTGCTCGCGCATATGCGCGCCCTGTCTCACGCATATGCGTGAGACTTACTGTCTCGGCATATAGTAGCTCGCGCATATGCGCGCCTCGTCTCCGCGCATAAGCGCGAGGCCTTTTGTCCGCACACATATAATCATGTCTTTTCAAAATTTTGTCTTGGGGTGATCCTTTTATAATCACATCAATTTATAAATCAATAATCTCGGATTAAAAGGATAAAATCTCGGGCATTACAATTCTCCCCCTCTAAGACACGATTTTGTCCCCGAAATCACAGGCTATCAAAGCATATAAAATAAGCAGATATAACAGAAGCTAAATAAGAAACTCACATCAATGAAATAACTATGGAAATTTCTGTCTCATATCTGATTCAGTTTCCCAAGTAGCTTCTTCAATGCCATGACGACTCCATTGTACTTTCACAAGTGGAATAGTCTTCGTTCTGAATTGCTTTTCTTTACGATCTAGAATCTGGATCGGTTTTTCAAAATAACTCAGAGTTTCATCAAGTTCTGGCTCGTCTTGCTGAAGAACATGAGAAGCATCAGAAAGATATTTCCTCATCATAGATACATGAAAGACGTCATGTATACCAGATAGAGAAGGAGGAATAGCGAGTCGATAGGCACGAGTACCTATCTTCTCAAGAATCTCATACGGCCCAATATATCGAGGAGAAAATTTTCCTCTTTTGCCAAATCTGACAATGCCTCTGAAAGGAGAAATCTTCAGAAGTACTCTGTCTCCTTGCTCAAACTCTAATGGTCGACGTCGAATATCTGCATATTTGGCCTGTCTATCCTGAGCTGTCTTCATTCTCTACTGAATCAACTTCACTTTCTCAGTCATATCTCGAATCATATCAGGCCCAAGTTAAGGTACCTCAGATATCTCATCCCAATAGAGAGGGGATCTACACTTCTTGCCATACAACGCTTCAAACGGAGCCATCTCTATACTCGTCTGATAGCTGTTGTTGTAAGAAAATTCACAAAGTGGCAAAGAATCTTGCCAACTAGTGCCAAAGTCTAGCACCACAGCACTAAGCATATCTTCTAATGTCTGGATAGTCCGCTATGACTGTCCATCTGTTTGAGGATGATATGTAGTACTCAAATGTAATCTCCTACCTAGAGCTTGTTGCAGATTGTGCCAAAAGTGTGAAGTAAATTGAGGATCACGATCTGATACGATGGACTTTGGCACACCATGCAAGCTGACCCCTTCACTGACATAAATCTCTGCCATCTGGTTGTATCTGTATGTCATTATGTATGGCATAAAACATGCTGATTTGGTCAATCTGTCAATAACGACCCAAATCGCATCGCAGCCTCGGGAGGATCGTGTTAGCTTCGTAACAAAATCCATGGAAATGTGATCCCATTTCTATTCTGGAATAGATAAGCTATGCAACAGACCTCCGGGTTTCTTCCTTTCAGCTTTCAGCTGTTGGCTATTCAAACATCTGGATACAAAATCTGCAATGTCTGCTTTCATCTGTTTCCACCAAAACTGTTTCTTCAGATCATTGTACATTTTTCTGCCACCAAGATGAATACTCAAACGACTACACTGCGCTTCTGTCAAAATCTTCTGTTTCAAGTATGAAACATCTGCAACAACAAGTCGATTATTCACATATAACACATCATCACGAACCTGATATTCTGATTGATGCCCTGATCTGACCATCACAATCGAATTCCGAACATTCTGATCAATCTTCTGTACTTCTTTAATTTGAAAAATCAATTCTGGTTCAACTTGAATAGCATAGAGTCTCAGAGGTTGACAATCTGTCTCAAATACCAATCTAGAACGACAGCAATCTTCAATCAAATTCGAAACATCAATCATCGAAAGGGATAAAGAACATACCTTTCGACTCAGTGCATCAGCTGCTGCATTTGACTTCCCCGGATAATATTTGATTTCACAATCAAAATCTTTCAATAAATCAAGCCATCTACGTTTCCTCATATTCAGTTCTGACCGTGAAAATAAATATTTCAAACTCTTGTGATCAGAATAGATTTCAAATTTCTCACCATATAGGTAGTGTCGCTAGATCTTCAATGCAAATACAATGGCAGCCAATTCAAGATCATGAATCGGGTAGCGAGTCTCATGTGGTTTCAATTGTCTCGAGGCATAAGCAATAACATGTCCTCGCTGCATCAAAACACATCCAATTTCTCTGTGAGAAGCATCACAATAAACTACAAAATCACCAGTACTTGACGGAATAGTCAACACAGAAGCACTGGTTAATCTCTTCTTTAATTCCAGAAAACTATATTCACACGCCTCTGACCAAACAAAAGGGGCATTCTTCTGGGTCAGCTGAGTAATCGGCTTAGCAATACTGGAAAAATCTTTGATGAATCGACGATAGTAGCCTGCTAAACCCATAAAACTGCATATCTCTGGCACTGATGACGGTCTAGGCCAACTGATCACAGCCTCAACTTTGCTAGGATCAACAGAAATACCATGTCCAGATATAATGTGTCCCAAAAATACAACTTGTCTCAGCCAAAATTCACATTTCGATAACTTGGCATACAGTTTCTCAGTTCTCAGAATCTATAATACAGTTCTCAGATGCTCAGCATGATCAGTCAAATTCTTTGAATAAATCAGAATATCATCAATAAAGATAATCACAAAGTCATCAAGATATTTCTGAAATATACGGTTCATCAAAACCATAAATACAGCTGGAGCATTCGTTAAACCAAACGGCATAACTATAAACTCATAGTGACCATACCTGGTTCTGAAAGTTGTTTTCGATATATCTGAATCTCTGACTCTCAGCTGATGATATCCAGATCTCAGATCGATCTTGGAATAAATAGAAGAAACCTGCAACTGATCAAATATATCATCAATACGAGGCAAAGGATATTTATTCTTTATTGTAGCCTTGTTCAATTGCCGATAGTCAATGCAGAGTCTCATTGAACCGTCTTTCTTTCTGACAAACAATACTGGAGAGTCCCAAGGAGAAACACTCGGTCTAATGTACCCCTTAGCTAGTAAATCTTCTTTCAATTCTTTCAATTCAATCGGTGCCATTCTGTATGGAGTTTTAGAAATAGGAACAGTACCTGGTATCAATTCAATACTGAAGTCTATTTCTCGGATTGGAGGCAAACCCGGAATCTCATCTGAAAAGACATCAGAAAACTCACATACCACTGACAAATCTGCCAATGAAGGGCTCGATTTCAGTACATCTACTGAATACACAAGGAATCCCTCTACTCCTTTCTATAATAATCGAGTCATAGACAAAGTAGATATCAAAGGAATTCGAGCTCTGGAAACCTTACCGTAAAATTTCCATTCATCAGCTATCTCAGGTCTGAATCTTACAATTTTCTGGAATCAATCTACGGTAGCTCTGTACTTGGTCAGCATATCAATACATATAATGAAGACAAAATCATAAAACCAAGTATAATACAATCTAACTCAATCTCATTCCCATCATACTGCAGTATACAATGTTTAACAGACTTCACTGATATAAGTCCTCTCCCCAAATGTGAAGAGACAGATACTACAGCAGATAATGACTCAACAGGCAAATCATGTATCAATGCAAATCGTTCAGATATAAAAGTATGGGATGCACCGATATCTATCAATACATAAGCAGAGTAACCACAAAAAGAACAGTTACCTGCAACAACATCATCAGGTGCTTCCTGTGCCTGTTCCTCAGTCAATGCAAACACTTTGGCCTGCTGTCTCGGAGGCTGGCTAACAGTCTGGCTTCCTCCTGGCCTCGGCTATGACTGAGTAGTGGGTGGCTGGAAAGAGTGAACAGCAGATGATCATCTATCAGCCTGAGCCACTGATCCAGATGATTCTGCTCCCTGGGATCATTGAGAACCTTGTTGTGGACAGACTCTGGCAAAATGTCCTTGCTGTCAACAGATATTACAACTACCAAACACTCCTTGGTATTGCTCTGTTGGATGTCTTCCTCCACAAGTTCTGCAATAGACCCCTGTATAACTCTGGCTCTGTCGTGAACCACTGGAGCTAGATGAACTACTACCAGACTTCTTAAATTGTTTTCCTCGATCTTTCAAATTATCTTTCTTTCCGCTGCTGCTACCACCACTATCAAATCTGGGAGGGGGTTGGTGGAACTGAGCTGATGTTAGTTGTTGTTTCGGTGCTGGAGCAACATACGAAGCTTCTTTCTGCCTAATCAGGCCCGCTTATGCTCCTTTTGCTCTATTCAAAGCATCAGCAAAATTACTTGGTCGCCCTGTATTTAACAGTGTAAAGATCTCAGGATTCATCCCATTAATGAATTGATCAGCCACTGCTTCATCATTCTCAGCAACATGGGGAGCAAAACGTAACAAGGTAGAGAATTTGGCCATATATTCTTCAATGTTCAAATGACCCTGTCTCAGATTAGAGAAACTCTGCACCCTCGTCTTTTCTGTACGATACTGGGAAGAATCGTTGATAGAATTATGCTTTAAAGATCTTCCAAGTAATAACTGTACCTCGATGCTCCAACACTCTCTTAGTCGTGAGCCACCAATTCTTTGCAACGTCATGCAATTGATGCCCAATCAGTCGAACTCTTCGTTCATCTGTGTAATCAAGTGAATCAAACAGCATTTCAATATCATCAAGCCAACTCTCACAATCAATAGAATTCTCAGTGTCCTTCAAGGTCGGCGGTTTGAATGACTGAAATCTCTTCAGCAATGTTTCCATGGGTGTCGCTGTAACTAGGGATGTAATCGAGTCAAGCCGAGTTGAACTCTTGAATGTTTGAGCTTGGTTCGTTTATAATCGAGCCGAGCTCGAGCTTTATTTAACGAATATATGCATGGCTCACGAGCTTATTCAAGCCTTTATTGAACCTAAACAAGCTTAATAAATATGAATTATACATTTAAATTTTCATTAAATTAATTAAAAAGTAAATTATATATTTAAAGAAAAATATATTATTCTTATTAAAATTTATAAATTTTTTATAATAAATAAATTTAATAGATTTTTCTATATATTTCATAAATAATATGCAAAATCAATAAATCAAATATCAAAACTATTATTTTTTCATCTAAAAGATTACTCATGAACTTACCAACGAACATGTTCACGAGCTAACGAGCCGAATACTGTAAAGCTTGAGTTTGGTTTGTTTATCTTAACGAGCCTCATTAAACGAGCTAAAATGAGCTTTTATCGAATCGAGCTTCGAATAGGTCACGAACGGTTTGGTTCATTTACATCCCTAGCTGTAACATCCATCGGATTATTAGAAGTACTACCCTGTTCTGGGATTCTTCGAGGAGGCATTATCTGATTATCAAAATGGTTAGCAACCAAATATATATAACAAATCTGTTTCAGTCCTCCTCTGATCATCAAACCTCTGATCAAGAATCGGTTCTGATTCATTCTTTCAATAATACACATTTCTAATCAAATCAGATAATCAGGTAAATATGTATTCTCTAAAGCAATAAAACATGATAGCACTACAAAAGCAGGAAAGAAAACTCAATCTACCCCGCTCACTCGATTCTAACCCAGTCAAAGGAACATACAGCTCTGATACCACCTGATGTGGGGACCCGGACGCTAATTCATTTCTTCAATCTTCTTTGGGATTAAGCGGATCAATTAATTAAACTAGGTCGAAATTTTTTTTTAGAGTTGAACACTTTATAATCAAGTGTACAAAGTACTACAACAAGTTATGCATGATCTTATTGAATTACCAAATCAAGTGTAATATCTACAACAAGATCAAAAGTACAAGTCTTCTACAATATACAATAACTACAAACTAGGGTTCAACAACTACATATCAAGTGTTGGAAGCCCAATCTACTTCTAGGCCCGGATCTCCACTCTAATCTCGATTGCTCATCCTCTTCTCGACCCTGATCCTGTCCCACCTGTTGTCATGCACACATACAAACACAACAACAGCTGGATAACTCCGGTGAGAAATATATTCTCAGTATAAACAACATATACATGCATTTCATATAAACATATACAAAAGCATATATTATATGGAAAACAATATGCATTGTAGTCTACGAAAGCATAAATCGATAAAAGTAATAAATTAAACTTTTTACTCATAATCTTGACTCGACTCTTATCTAGGGATCTCGGTTTAATAAGAACGCAACAAGTCTCCCACCTACTCTTCCCAGCTAGATGGTGGTACGTTCTTATTCCCAGACATTGGACCCTCTATATCGAATTTCTACGATAGGAGTCGATCTACTCCCACCAACGTCCAGTGACCTGGCACCTCTGCCAAAGACTCAATGCATGCTTTGCTATAACTCTATAGACTAAGCATATCAATCTCAAGAATTGCAAATACATCAAAGCAATTACAATAAAGTATGTGGTTTTGGGAAACTCAAGCTATCTCTTACTCGAGTTGTATCTTCTCGGTTTGACATTGATTTATACCTTTCTTTCGTAGATCAGTCTGTCAACGAAATCAAATATCAATCTGGCTCTGTTCAGTCTTCGAAGCCTTCAATACCAACTCTGGAATCATATATTCGAGAAGTACAATATCAATATACAACTCAAAGCAATACTGGATACGATCAGGACTCAATCTAATTCTGTTTCGACGGCATAAGACTACAATCTCGATATATCCAGCAATACAAACAACAAACGGCCAATCTCAACAGCTCATAATCAATCAGTAAACACAATTCCAATGCCAAATCTGTACAACCCCCTTCGAATATAACTGAAAATGATAACAATTATATAGGTTGTCCGTTCTTCAATCCGATTTCGATTATACAATTATCACAATCTCAGGAACACATAATATAGATCAAATTATGATTCTTCCAATATAAAGTTTTCAAACCATACAGAAAAGTAGTAAAACTTACGTCCTTTTGAAGCCCTTGACAAGAGGAGCACGAAACTAAACTCGGATTGAAATTCTGACGGACAGATCTCGCAAAATCACAATTTCAGTACAAGAAGAAAACTTGAGAAATCTTTCATTTCGTAGGAGTCTCGTCTTCCGCTGAACCTTCTGAAGTGAAATGAAGGATTGTTTATATCCTTAACATGCATGGCAAAGACACGTGGCTCACTCTTCATGCTGCATGTCTCACGCATATGCGCGTCCATCATCGGCGCATATGCACGAGACCTACTTTCTCGACGCATAAAAATTCAACTGCTCGCGCATATGCGCGCCCTGTCCTCGCGCATATGCACGAGACCTACTGTCTTGGCACTTGGATATTTTACATGCTCGCACATATGCGCACTTTGTCTCGGCATATGCGCGAGACCTACTGTCTCTGCGCTTGTACATACATCTTGCTCGCGCATATGCGTGAGATTTACTGTCTCGGCATATAGCAGCTCGCGCATATGCGCGCCTCGTCTCCGCGCATATGCTCGAGGCCTTCTGTCTTCACACATATAATCATGTCTTTTCCAAATCTTGTCTCGGGTTGATCCTTCTATAATCACATCAATTTATAAATCAATAATCTCGGATTAACAGGATAAAATCTCGGGCATTACAATCTTCTTTTACGAATACGTCCTCTCATACGAAATAAAGTGTGCCGATTTAGATAATCTATCGACAATCACCCAAAAGGCGTCGAAATGGCGAGAAGTACGGGGAAAATGTGTGACAAATCCATAGCCACGTGATCCCAGTTCCACTGAGGAACCTCAAGGCCGTGCAATAATCATCCTGGTCTCATTCAGTTTCGCTTTGACTTGCTGACAGATCATACAACGAGACACAAAATCAGCCACATCCTTTTTCATATTCTTCCACCAAAACAAAGGCCGTATAATATGATATATTTTCCTGCCTCCTGGGTGGATACTATATAAAGTACAATGAGCTTCTTTAAAGATGGATGTACGCAATTCAGGAATATCTGGGACAACCAATCTACCATTCAACCTGAAGAGAATCATCTAAGTGAATTGAGAAACCAGATTGGTGTCCTTGAGATACTAACTCATAAGATTTCAGAACTCGATCATCAGTTTTTTGAGCTGACTTTACAATCTGAATCAATTCCGGTTCAACAGAAATCTGAGATATACAAACAACATTACCTTGGATTTGAAAATCCAACCCATAAGTGCAAATATCCTCTCGTAACTTAGAAACATGCATTGAGGATAAATTAACATCAACAACCTTACGACTCAAAGCATCGGCAATGACATTAACTTTTCCTGGATGATAATGGATCTCACAATCATAATCTTTCAAAAGATCCAGTTCAACTTCTCTGTCTCATATTCAGATCTGACTGAGAGAACAGATACTCAAGCTTTTGTGATCTGAACAGATCACAAATTGCTCACCAAATAAATAATGTCTCCAAATCTTGAGAGCAAAAACGATAGCAGCCAATTCCAAGTCATGAACATGATACTTAGACTCATGTGGTTTCAACTAACGAGAACCATAGGCCACAACTTTGTCATGCTGCATCAGTACACAACCTAGTCCTCGATTTGATGCGTCGGTACAAACAACGAATCCTCCAGAACCACTAGGAATGGTAAGAACTGGTGCAGAAGTCAATCTCTTCTTCAAATCGACAAAACTTGGCATTCATCAAACTAAATGAATATCTGATTTTTCTGAGTCAATTGAGTGATATGTCTAGCAATTTTCGTTAAATCTATAGTAATAACCAGTCAAACCCATGAAACTACGAATCTCTGGCACATTAGTCGGTCGTGCTCAGTTCAAAGCTGCCTCCACTTTACTTGGATCAATAGAAATACCATGTTGAGATATGACATGGCCCAGAAATACAACTCTATCTAACCAAAACTCACACTTGGATATCTTGGCGTACAACTGCTTCTTTTGAAGAATTCGAAAAACTAATCTCAAGTGCTTAACATGCTCTTCCTCAGACTTGGAATAGACAAGAATATCGATGAACACAATCACAAACCAATCTAGATATTTACAAAACACACGATTCATCAAGTCCATAAACACAACAGGAGCATTGGTCAACCCAAAAAGCATAACCAAAAATTCAAAGTTTCCGTATCTCGTGCGAAAAGCTGTTTTTGGCACATCTTCTTGTCTAACTCACACTTGATGGTACCTAGAACGGAGATCAATCTTAGAATACACCGAAGTACCTTGCAACTGATCAAATAAGTCATCAATCCTAGGAAGTGGATATTTATTCTTGACAGTAGACTTATTCAATTGCCGATAATCAATACACATCCGCATAGTACCATCCTTCTTCTTAAAAAATAGAACAGGAGTGGCCCTGCGGCGAGGAACTCGGAAGAATATAACATTTACTCAACAAATCCTGCAATTTTTCTTTCGGTTCTTTTACACAACTGGAGTTAAACGATATGGTGCTCGAGGGGGCGCATTATAGTAATTTACTCCGATCCGAATGAATCATCCTTTCCAGTGTAGGAAAATCTATGGGTTCAGTTCTTGGCATTAATTCGATACTGAACTCAACTTCTCGTCTTTTGGAAACACATCAGGAAACTCACGGACGGCAGGAATATCAGAAATCTTTCGCTCATCTTGCGATAGATCAACAGTATAAACCAGAAAACCTTCATGACCAGAATCTAACAATCTAGTCATTTCTATGGAAGAAACTAGAGGAATCTTGGCTTGAGAACCATGATCATAGAAATTCCATTTAGGAGCAAAGTTAGGCCTGAAACGAACTATTCATCGATAGCAGTCAATAGTGGCACGATTTGCAGTCAAAACATCTATACCAACGATACAATCAAAGTCATGCATAGGTAGTACTATAAGATTCGGATACAGTACATTTTCATCGTGAAACAACACCGCATTGAACACCACATTATAAGTGATAATCATTTTACCCATCAGAGTAGCAACAGATAGATTGGAATTCATACTAGTGGTGCGAAGATCATGCGAAACAACGAATGCATGATAAATAAAGGAATGAGATGCTCCAGTATCAAATAACACTCGTGCTGTAAAACCTTATAAAGTACAGTTACCGGTAATGACAGTACCTTGAGCTTCTGAGCCTCATCCTCAGTCAAGGCAAATACACGAACAGGTGACTGATTCTGCTGACCACCCTGCCCTCTGGACTGATGTGAAGGGCGACTAGAGTGGTGGAAAACTGAGATGATGTTGGGAATTTATTACTTTGAGCTCCACTACCTGCCTGGGTTGATTTCTCTGTCATACTAGGACAAACTCTAGCAATATGACCCAGCCAACCACAATTATTACGAACCCCTTGAACATCAACACATTGATTACTAGAATGCTTGCCTCCACATTGATCACAGTAAAAACCAGAATAACGCTGACCACTACGATTCCAGAACTTTCTGAACTCGAAGAACTAGAATCAGGCTTCTTAAATTGCTTTCCATGTGGACAAAGAGATGCAGAACCAGATGAACTGAATTGTTGTCTCCCAAACTGATAATGTTGGGTAGCCACTCGATTGCCATTCCTCTTTAGGCTAGCTTCGGCCCTTTTTGCTATTTTCACTGCTTCAAGATAATTCAGTGGCTTACCGGATGGTGTAGACGATCGTTCCATCCTTCAATGGAACTTTCGACAACAACAAACTGACTTGCAGCAACATGAGGAGCATATCTCAGCATAGAATAAAAAGTATCAGCATACTCTGCAACTGACATATCGCCATGTTTCAAGTTACGAAACTCCGAAGCCTTTGAGCTGTAAAATGATGGAGGGCGGTAACTCTCCTTAAAATTCAGCTTGAATATATCCCATGATGTAACAATCCTCTGAGCATCTAAGGTCATCAATGTAGTAGACCACCGCATTTTGGCACGATTTTTCAACTGATACACATCTAATCTCAATCGACGCTCTGAAGAGTACTCAATCAGATTAAACAATTAATCAATCTCAGAAATCCATAGTTCAGATTTCTCAGCTCCCTCAGAACCACTGAATCGAGGTGGATGAATAGAATGAAAACGATCAACTAACTCGTCCATCTTACGCTGCTCTAGCTGATCAGCAGCTTGCTCAGCAAAAGTATCATCAACAACATGGACACGAGGTCTACCATGTCCACGACCACGACCCCTAACAACACGAATCCCACCAACAGGAATCTCAGCATCTCCTTTCATTCTATAACATAAAACATTTATAACAATTAGAATGAAAGTAAAGAAACCATATAATCACATAAGCACACTGTCAAGTAGCAAACACAGGCGCAACAACCATTTTAGTGCCAAGACATAAGTGTCCTAAACTCTAGTTCGAGCATATTCAAGTTTACGCTCTGATACCAAGATGTGAGGCCCATTTACTCTAATGACAATTAATTATCAAACAATAATTATTTGATTTAAAGAATAAGCGAGAAAATGGTTTAAATACTTTAAAATGGAACCTCAGGGCTTAGAAAAGTTTCGGCATGACCTCCCCGCAAATAGCACATCCAAAAAAATCAAGCAGCAGTTTATATCAAAATGTACTCCGAATAGAGTCATTAAAATAAAAATCAAAGTCAAATAACCTATAGCCGCACTAGCCAGGACTAAGCAGAAATTAAAACTCACCAAATACTCACCAGATCATAAGAACCATAGATTCGACTCAGAATATCAAAAAAACAACCAAATATCACTACGGATATACGGTGCATCTCCCCAGCAAATAAACTACAACACAAGACTGAAACAAACTTCAAGACATACATATAGACTAACTGGAAAACTCCACCGAACAGAAACCAAGCAATCCAACCTCATTCCCGAGCTCACTGGAGGAACCTCGGCCTGATGCTGCAAAATGACTCGGGAGATCTACTATGGTACCCAATAGCAACCACAGCAAACCCCACCCAGAAAACAACTGAGATTAAGATTCTGGAATGAAACAGTTCAACAATAGCGACAATAAACATAAATCATACATAATCATATAATAAAATGTAATATGCAATGCATGAACGAGTCAACGATAATAGGGATAACATGAACCAATAAACCGTACGATAACAACTGGAATAATGCTCGAGTAAAAACACACAGGGGAGCTACATTGTCATGCAGCTAAACTGCCACGCCAAGTATGCGAGGTATGCAAGGCTGTGCTAAATAACACCCATGACTCAGCCTCCATACAACTGATACGATAAAACAGAATGGCACAACATAACGAACTAGATGACACAATCCCAGCACCCACCTCAAAAGGCTACACTAACCACGGGATTGTTCAATCACATCTACGGTCTCATGTGTATAGTGTAGAGCCCAAATTCAGTACACATAAAACCCATGCAATTATTAAATTGTTAAATTATTTATTTAATTTTAAAATGATTTTATCAATGCATGATTTATGATTTGCATTATTTTAAATTATTACATGTTTATTTGATGCACGTTAAAATAGTTTCTTGAGTTTCATGTTTCAGACGATTATTCGATGCGGGATCAAGGAAAATAGACCGGCGACGATTTTGGCGATTTTTAAAATGTAGTATTTTAATTTTAAGTTAGGATTGGAGCATTTTAAATGATTTATTTAGTTTTAATATTTTAAAACCTAATTTATTTATTTAGTGACTTTAAGATTTTAAAACTTTTAAGATTTATCAATTGCATATTTTAATTTTTAAAAATGAGATTGTTAGTAAAGTGATTAATGGGTTAGCATATTATTAGCATTCTAATTAGCATGTAATTGGTTATTATTTATTTAATTAACATAATTAGCCTTAATTACCCCTATTTAACACACATGTTACCATTTTTATACCAAAACTCACACACACATACACGCCTATGCACAAACACACACACACACACACTTCATTTTCACTTCCACTTCATTTCTTTGAGTAAGAGGCTAGGGTTCTTGGAGAGTTCAGCAACCGACCCTCTTATGTAATTTTTCAGCAAGTTTTCGTTCATTTTCTTCAAGAAATCGAGCCACAAATCGTTCCGGATCAACCCTCGCATCCTTCCCACTTCGGTGTCGTCATTTCGGTAACTTTAAAGATTAAAGGCATGTATATTCTTTCCCTTTTTGCAGTCGATCTTGTAATAGTAATTATTTTGATGTCTAGTTTATGGAAAACATGTGTATGTTATGCAAATTTTGAGCAAAAATGGGTGGATCACTTTTGAAACGATTTTTGGATCTCAAAACACGAATTTGCTGTAATTTTAAATACTGCAACTTTTCGGTCGATTTTTTGAAAAACTTTTGACGTATAAAACGTAGTACTTTTCAATACCTTCGATTTGACAGTAAATTCGTAATTTTTGGATACGAAATGAGTGAGTTATGATTGTTTTCGTGGAACTGCTCAAACTGCACTTTTCTGAAAATGGGTTTTTAATGTGTTCTTGAAGTTTTGGTTGTAGGCTTCGTTGGGATCTACTGAATCCTTGCTGCTGTTGTTAGGGCAACATGTCCAGAATGTTCCAACGAAGCCCTAGACATTTTTAAGTTGTTCGACGTGCAAAAGAAAATATTTTATGTTTTTGAGGTATTCTAAATGTCTTGTGGCCAATTATGAACGGGTTTGGAAGCCGGGGAACATATCCGGGGACCTCTCCAACTATGAACGGGTTTGGAAGTCGGTGAACGTGGACGAGGACCTCTCCACCTCGGTAAAGCATGATCGGGTTTAGATCAAGATTGGAAAGCGATAAAGCATGACCAGGGACCAATCCACCCGGTAAAGCATGACCGGGGGATCTCATGTATATGGCAGTGGATTTTCCCTGTCAGCCCAGTACTGTGGTTTAATCTGATCAGACACATTTATGTATGAGTCACTTGCTTTGAAACATATCTCTACGCAAAATGATGAAGTTATGCATGTTCCAGTATGTGGGGACCCGGACGCTAATCATCTTCTTAATCATCTTTGAGATTTAATTATCATATAAGATAAACAGGGTCTAAAAATTTTTCTTTTTAAAAAATGTAAGTGCGGAACGTAATGGAATTTAACTAATATACATCTCAGTATAAAAGTACAACAATGTACAACACTTATTCAAACTAGTCTAAGGTTCAACTACTAAATTTCAAGTATTAAACCAAGTCTACAATAAGTCTGAATCACCAATCTAAACTCGTCTTCTCTCATCATCTTCTTGACCCCGATCCTGCCCCACCTGTTGTCATGCACACATACAAAACAAGACGACAGCCGGATACTCCGGTGAGAATAAATCCCAGTATAAAACATGTATACATGCATGTCATGCTGTTTAATACAAATCATAACACAAAATCAGTAATTATGACACATTAGTGAATACAGATAAAACAATCTGACTCTTACTCTTTAACTTGACTCGTATCTAAGTCTAGAGATCCCGGTGTGAATAAGATGTAACAGGTCTCCCACCTACTCTCCCAATCGGGGTGGCGTTACATCTTATTCCTAAACTTCGGTGTGGTCTGTATCGAAATCTACAATCGGAGTGAATCTGATCCGAAGCATCGATATCACCGAACGTTTAGAAAATTGGCGTATCTACCAATGACACTCCTATCTCAGTACATATATATAAATCAATATAAAGTACAAACAGAACAAGTATGTGATTTTGTTGGGAAACTCAAATTGAATCTCATTTGAGTTGCGTCTTCCCCAAACAAACATTGAATTATACCTTTATCTTCTCGGTCCGACGAAGACGAAGTCTCGAATTCAACTCTGTTCATACCCAATCTGATACTGACAATTGAATAGGTATAATATCAATAAACAACTCAATTCAATACCTGTTCTGATCAATATTCAAATTGAAATATACTCTGATCAATGTCAATCGATATAACAATACAATCTCAATCAATACAAAACTGATCAATATCAATCTACTGATGTTTCGACGGCATAGCAATACAGTTTCGATAGCCCCGTCAATCTCAACATCACAGATATAATATCAGAATTCATAATCAATATCAGTACAATTCATAATCTCAATATTTGTACACTTAAGATCAGTAACAACACAACTCTGATATCAAATCCCAATCAATATCTTTCGAAAATCATAACAATTGTATAAACAGTCTATTCTTTAATCTGACTTCAATTATACAATGTCTACTGTAGCAGAAACACTATATCTGATTCATATTCAATTCTGACAATATCATAATTTCAAATCATGTCTAAACGTAACAAAACTTACGTCCAGTTGTAGCCTGAGTTGATAGGAACACAGTACTGAAGTCGGATTTAAAATCGGACGGGCGGATTTTGTGAAATCTTGATTTAGAATTTCACGAAGAAATTCCTCAAAAGTTTCCTTCGATTCTTTCTTTTCCTATTCTGAAGATTTGCTTGTCTTATATATATATATATATATATATATATATATATATATATATACACGTTTCATGGTTCAAGACCAGGTGGCATTTTTCCATTCTGCATGCCGCGCGCATATGCGCGCAAAAGCCGCGCATATGCGCCGGAGGTTCGGCCCGGCACCTTCCGCATTTATCTTCTCGCGCATATGCGCGACATATCTCGCGCATATGCGCGAGATGTTCTGTCTCGCACATCCTTCACTCGCGCATATGCGCGATTTCCGCCGCGCATGTGCGCCGAACTCTCTGGACATTCCGCGCATTCAAGCCGCGCATGGTTCTGTCTTCCTCGCGCATGTGCGCCCATACATGTCGCGCGCATGTGCGCGGGGACTTTTCTTGCACAAAATGTCAAATCTTCTTTCGGCTCTCCCGGTCTGATCCGTTCCGTCTATAAACACCTCTCCATTATGAATACATTATAATAATTATCGCCAAATCATTTTTGATTAACAAGATAAATTTCTCAGGCCTTACATTTCTCCCCCTCTTAGATCTGAGTTCGTCCTCGAACTCGCAGGTAATCAATTCAGACATATCAGAAGGAATGTATACAGAGTTTAAATCAGAAACTCATCTCAATGAATCCATTCTGAAAACTTAATCTCATAACAAATTCTGTCTTTCAGATAGTCTCTTTGATGCTCTGTCAACTTACTGTATTTTCAATAATAGAATAGTCTTCATTCTAAAATATCTTTGTTGTACGGATCTGTGATTCTGAATTGGAATAATAATTCAAGAGCATCATATCATAATACCCTTCAAAATAACTCTGACAGAATCAATCTCACAATACTGGCTATACAACATCCGTATATACCAATCAACAGCTCATACCAAATCAATATCATCAGCTGTTATCAAATATGTTTATCCCAGTCAAGGATATATTAAATCTTCGGCCCCAAATACCAATCGTCACCATCCGACGTTGGCATATTAAGTCTGTCTGGTCTGAGCTATCTTCATTCTCTTCTGAATTAGCTATATTTTCTTTGTCATATCTCTGACCGTATCAGCTCCTATCTCAGGTATCTCCGAGATATTATTCTTATATCAAAGAAATCTGCAGTACTTACTGTACAATGTGTCGTCTGTAACTATTTCATTATCCATCTGGTTATCTGATAACTATTATCGTACAATATTTCACACAGCGACAATATGTCATCTCAACTGGTGCTAGCATCCAGCACTGCAATTCTTTGGATATCTCTCAATATCCGGATAGTACACTCTGGCTATCTGTCAATCGGTGGATAATATATGAATGAGTTCATGGTATGTTCTGCCACAATTACAAACTCAATCAAAATTCAAAATCTGATATAATCTACTTCAACATTCTGATCAATCTGACCATTTCTTTGACATCAATCTTTGTCATCTGGTCATGTTTGTACGTCATCTTGTACAAACTAATAGATATAGATTGAACAATCTGTCAATCACAATCATATTATATCACAATCTGGAAAGTATTATAGTGATCTCATTACGAAATTCATCGAATTATACTCCCCATGTCTAGTCAGAAATATACCAATTCTGTAATAACTCTTCTGATTTCTATCTTTCTATCTTCATTTATTGGCGATTCCGACATTTCAGTATAAATTCTGCCAACATTTCAGTATAAATTCTGTCACAACTGATTTAATATGTCTATGTCAAAACTATCTGTTCGAATATCATACATTCTCAGTCACCAAAATGAAAACTGAATCCACTAGGGTGCGTTTTTGACACTATCTGTCATTTCAGACTCGAACTATTTGGTACAAATAGATCAGTTACTAATATAAATTAAAAAAAATATACCTACCTGGTATTCGGTTCTGACTATCGATATCAAATTCTGTTGTACAAATCTGACACATTTGACCTCATATGATAATCATTCTCATACAGTAAAAATCACATATCTGCCACTCTGATCGATGTTCTGCTCTGATTATCGAATTTAAGTTCTGAACATTCTGGTTAAATCTCTGACTGCCGTAATTTTCGAATTCAGCTCTGATTCTGTTTGAATAATCTGTATCAAATATTTATCTAGAAGCTAACAATTCCCAAGCAGTTCAAAACATAATCGGATAAGATAATCTGCCAACTCAGACAAATAAATTTCTGACATTTCTGATCTTTCTGGTATCGGTATCGTTCTCAGTCACTGATCACAGTCTCAACTGTGTCAAAATCAATCGGTATATTAACTTCAGATATCGCTTATTCTGAATACAATCTGTTTCAAGCAAGATTCTTATCTGAATAATTTCTGTATACAATAATCACAGTTCTCAGAGTATTCAATACAATCTTCAATTGTTTGATTCAATCGATCAGACGCTGTGAATATATCAAAATATCATAGATACAACGAGCATGAAATCATCAGAATATCTCTGAACATACTGAAACATGCCACAAAAAAACACTAAATCATATGTAACCCCTGGTCGGTACTCTTCTACTGATCTTTCAATTCTTTCAATTCATTGAGTGTTATTCTGTACATTCAATGTCATTCTGTACTGAATTATAAAACACAAACAGTACCTGATATCAATTCAATTCGGAAATCTATCATCCTGATATAAAGCAAATCCAAAATCTTATCTAGGAAGACGTTGACCAACTCGTACATCACTTGGCAAATCTGCCAATACTAGGCTCGATTTCAGCATGTCTACTGAATACATAATGATACCATCTGCTCCTTTCTGTATCAATCGAGTCATAAACAATACAGATATCAAAGGAATTCTAGATCTAGAATCCTTACCGTGGAATTTCTACTCATCAGCCCTATCTGGTCTGAATCTTATATTTTTCTGGAAAGAATCTACAATAGTTCTGTACTTGTTCAGCATATTAATATCAATAATGCGGTCAAATCAGAAACACAAGTACATCATAATATAACTCGACCTCATTCTCATCTTACTGTAGTATACAATATTTCAGAGAAATCTCTGATATCAATCTTTCTTTCCCAAAAAGTAAGGAAATCAATACTACAGTACAAACAGACTCAACAGATACAACATATCTAAATGCAACTCACTCAAAGATAATCGTAGGGAATGCATTAGTATATATCAATACCTATGCAATATAATCATAAAAGAACAGTACCCGCCACTATATCATCAGGTGTGTCCTGTGTCTGTTCCTCAGTCTTCTGCTCCTTAAAATCTTCGGGAACTTCTCTAAGGACAAACTCTCGCAAAGTGTCCCGGCTGCCTACAAATATGGCAACTACCAGTCACTCCCTGGCATTGCTCTGTGGGATGTCTCCCTCCGCAAGTTCTGCAATATACTCCAGTATAACTCGGGCTGGAACCACTGGAGCTAGACGAACCACTCAGTCCGCTTCCTAACTTCTTAAACTGTTTCTTTCGAGCTTTCAGCAAATCTTGCTTTCCACTCGTACTGCCTTTATCAAATCTAAGAGGGAGTTGTGGTGTTTGGAGTGGAATCACATCCAATCTTTCTCGTTGTCGAATCAGACTCAACTCAGCTCTCTTTGCCCTACTCAAAGTATCAGCAAAATGGTAAGGTCGCTGCATATTTATCAATGCAACTATCTCTGAATTCAATCCTTTGATGAACGGCTCAGTTACAGCTTCATCATTCCCAGCTATCTGAGGAACAAAACGCAGTAGAGGAGAGAATTTAGCAACATATTCTTCAATATTCAGTTGGCCTTGTCTCAAATTCTCAAACTCTACTCTTTTATCTTCCCGGTACGAAACTGAGAAAAATCTTCGATAGAATTCAGCTTTGAAGACTTCCCACGTGATCACAGTACCACGTTGTTCTAATACTCCCTTGATTGTAATCCACCAACTCCTGGCGGCCTCTCGTAACTGGTTGGACACCAATTTAATTCTCTGTTCATCTGAATAATCAAGTAAATCAAACAATAGTTCTATGTCATCTAACCAATTTTGACACTAAACTTCGGTGTGGTCTGTATCAAAATCTACAATCGGAGTGAATCTGATCCGAAGCATCGATATCACCGAACGTTTAGAAAATTGGCGTATCTACCAATGACACTCCTATCTCAGTACATATATATAAATCAATATAAAGTACAAACAGAACAAGTATGCGATTTTGTTTGGAAACTCAAATTGAATCTCATTTGAGTTGCGTCTTCCCCAAACAAACATTGAATTATACCTTTATCTTCTCGGTCCGACGAAGACGAAGTCTCGAATTCAACTCTGTTTATACTCAATCTGATATTGACAATTGAATAGGTATAATATCAATAAACAACTCAATTCAATACCTGTTCTGATCAATATTCAAATCGAAATATACTCTGATCAATGTCAATCGATATAACAATACAATCTCAATCAATACAAAACTGATCAATATCAATCTACTGATGTTTCGACGGCATAGCAATACAGTTTCGATATCCCCGTCAATCTCAACATCACAGATATAATATCAAAATTCATAATCAATATCAGTACAATTCATAATCTCAATATTTGTACACTTAAGATCAGTAACAACACAACTCTGATATCAAATCCCAATCAATATCTTTCGAAAATCATAACAATTGTATAAACAGTCTATTCTTTAATCTGACTTCAATTATACAATGTCTACTGTAGCAGAAACACTATATCTGATTCATATTCAATTCTGACAATATCATAATTTCAAATCATGTCTAAACGTAACAAAACTTACGTCCAGTTGTAGCCTGCGTTGATAGGAACACAGTACTGAAGTCGGATTTAAAATCGGACGGGCTGATTTTGTGAAATCTTGATTTAGAATTTCACGAAGAAATTCCTCAAAAGTTTCCTTCGATTCTTTCTTTTCCTATTCTGAAGATTGGCTTGTCTTATATATATATATATATATATACACGTTTCATGGTTCAAGACCAGGTGGCATTTTTCCATTCTGCATGTCGGGCGTATATGCGCGCACAAAGCCGCGCATATGCGCCGGAGCTTTGGCCCGGCACCTTCCGCATTTATCTTCTCGCGCATATGCGCGACATATGTCGCGCATATGCGCGAGATGTTCTGTCTTGCACATCCTTCACTCGCGCATGTGCGCCGAACTCTCTGGACGTTCCGCGCATGTGCACGCATTCAAGACGCGCATGTGCGCGCATGGTTCTGTCTTCCTCGCTCATGTGCGCCCATACATGTCGCGCATGTGCGCGGGGACTTTTCTTGCACAAAATGTCAAATCTTCTTTCGGCTCTCCCGATCTGATCCGTTCCGTCTATAAACACCTCTCCATTATGAATACATTATAATAATTATCGCCAAATCATTTTTAATTAACAGGATAAATTTCTCGGGCCTTACACAGTATGTATGATGCGAGTATATTTATGAAAAGTTTTATGATGATGGTACGTTTATGTTATTACGTTTAAGTTTCAAGTATGTATGCTCTACTTTAAAGATGCATGTGGTTTTGTTACGTATTACTTGTTATCTCCAGTTTATACATGTTGAGTCTTTAAACTCACTAGACTTGATCGATACAGGTGAGAACGAGTATGAGGAGATGAGGGGTGGGGACCAGTGAGCCGGATCGATCTGTGCAGAAGGCTAAACCCGAGGACCGCCCATGTTTTTAAGAATATTTTTATGCATGTTGTTTCAAATACTCTGATTTCACGTTATTGTTTTTGAGATTTAAAAAAGTATTTTTAGCAAACTTTATTTGGGATCTTTTTGTTGCAACTATTTTTGATGAACAATTTATTTTTATCGAAATTTGAAGATTTATCTCTTATTTAAGAAAATTTTTATTTTTCCGCAAATTTCAAGTAGTTCAAAATTACGGTACGTTACAGTTGGTATCAGAGCGGTGTTCTTGTATAGGGTTATGCCTACTGCCGATTGCGAGAAGTTCACGAAGTCACACCTCGAGTCTGTAAGTATTAAAATTTTAAATTCTTTTATGTAGTAAGCATCAAGTTATGATTTCATCACGTGCATTTTTTAAGTTCGATTTACGTGCATCTTAAGATATTGATATATGTACATGCATGTTGGGTCTACGTGTTGGGTAAACATTGGAACAGTATGCCTCCTAGACATAGGATTGTGCATGGAGCAGGCGATGAGGGTAGAGAGCCTTAGGATGGGGAGAGGGCCACTCCTCCTCGTCAACCGCCAGATATGCAGGATCAGATGCTTGCAAGCATGACCCCGTTATTCGCACAGTTTGCGGGGAACAATGCTGTAGTGGATACAGGGGTGAGGCCCAGACCAAAGACGGTGTATGAACGGTTCAGAAGGATGGACCCAAAGGAGTTTTCGGGGAATACAGACCCGATGATAGCTGAAGGATGGATTAAATCCATCGAGGTGATCTTTGCATTTATGGAGCTGCAGGATGCAGACAAGGTCAGGTGTGCCACATTCCTACTGACAGGGGACGCCAGATTGTGGTGGGAGAGCGCATCAGTGTCAGTAAATCTGCGGACGATGACTTGGGATGGTTTCAAAAAGGTTTTCTACTCTAAGTACTTTACTGAGGAAGTACGATCCCGCCTGACTAGGGAGTTCATGACACTGCGACAGGGAGAAAACAGTGTTACAGAGTTTGTCAGGAAGTTCGAGAGAAGGTGTTACTTTGTGCCCCTAATTGCTAATGATGCCCGGGAGAAGCTGAGGCATTTCATTGATGGGTTACGACCGATCTTGCGCCGTGATGTGAAATTTGCTGGTTCTACTACCTATACAGTGGTTGTGTCGAGAGCTTTGGTTGCGGAACAGGACCAGAGAGACATTGAGTTGGACAGGCAGGGCAAGAGGCCCTATCAGGCACCCCTTAAGCAGCAGCAACCTCAGTTTAAGAGGCCTTTCCAGGGACAGTAAAGGAAGAGGCCATTTTAGGGACCACCGAGAGGCATGAGTCCTATGCAACAAAAAAAGGCTCCTCAGAAGGCCAGTGTTTATGGGGTTCTGGAAAATGCTTTAAGTGTGTTGCGAGTGATCACATGTCGAGGGACTGCCCGCAGTGGAGGCAGCCGACCCAGGAAAGAGTGTTTGTCATGCAAACTGAGGAGGCGAACCAAGACACGACTCTTCTGACTGGTAAATTCTTTAATACAGTTCAGTATTAAGTTTTCCATGCATGTTTCGAATTTGATTGGGATTATTAGTGTGCTAGTTAGTATTTTTGGTGACTTTGTGTAGAGATTTTCAACTATGCTTAAGGTTAAGATTAGTATTTTGGGATGTAAGTTTTGTGGGTTGTGCTAACGTCTCTTAGGAAATATATTTATAAAGAGAGTAGCCACGAAGGCCTTATTAGATTCTGGGGCCACTCACTCCTTCATCTCAGAGACGTTCGCTAATCATTTAGATGTCAAGTCCATTGGGCTCGACGTGAACTACTCAGTGACAGTCCCATCAGGGGTAGAGCAATCAGCTACTGGTGTAGTCAGAGACATCGATCTTGAACTGCATGGTCACCTAGTGTATGCTAATCTGGTTGTGCTGCAGATGCCAGAATTTGATATTATTTTGAGAATGGACTGGCTAACGAAGAACAGAGTTCTTATAGACTTCCAGAAAAGGTTAGTGTTGGTTAGACCGTTAGGCATGGAGCAGTTTCTCTTTGAGCCAGATAGATGGAAGAGTTTTCCTCGCATGATCTCTTGCATACAGGCACGGAGACTTATTCACAAGGGGTGTTAGGCTTTCTTGGCCAGCATCATTTTATCACCTGACGTGCCCACTCCATCAATATCTGATGTACCTGTAGTCAGATATTTTCCTAACGTTTTTCCAGATGACATCACAGGCCTTCCACCAGAGAGAGGTGGAGTTTGTTATTAATCTTGTGCGAGGCACTGTGCCAATCTCTAAGGCACCGTAACGTCTAACTCCAGCTTAGATGTTAGAGCTCAAACAGTAGATTTAGGAGCTTCTTGTTAAAGAATTTATCCGCCCTACTTTCTCACCATGGGGCATACCAGTGCTTTTTTAAAGAAAAAAGATGGGAGCATGAGGATGTGTATCGATTACCGAGAATTGAACAAGGTAATGATCAAGAATAAATACCCACTTCCAAGGATCGAGGATTTGTTCGATCAGTTGCAGGGAACTACAGTGTTCTCCAAGATAGATCTTCGATCAGGGTATCATCAATTGAAGGTAAAAGATGCAGATGTTCATAAGACAGCCTTCAAGACCAGAAATGGGCATTACGAGTTCTTGTTTATGTCGTTTGGACTGACGAATGATCCATCAATTTTTATGGACCTCATGAATCGATTATTTCAGCCCTACCTAGATCAGTTCGTCATAGTGTTCATTGACGACATCCTTGTCTACTCCAAGAGCCATGAGAAGCACAGTCAGCATTTGATGACAGTTTTGCAGGTCTTGCAGAGCCACAAATTGTACGCGAAATTCAGTAAGTGTGAATTCTAGTCAGAGAAAGTAGCATTTTTTGGTTCACATAGTAACTAGCAGTGGTATTAAGGTAGATCCAACAAAGGTGGCAGGAGTTAAGGAATGGGTTGAGCCGAAGAATGCATCAGAGATCCGCAGTTTCTAGGCTTGGCTGGCTACTACCGAAATTTTATTCAAGGATTTTCTTCGATAGCATTGCCGCTCACTTCATTGACCAAAAACAATGCTAAATTTATATGGAGTTTAGAGTGTCATAAGAGCTTCGATACTTTGAAACAAGCTCTCATTTCAGCGCCCCTGTTAGCCATGCATCAAGGCAAGGTAATTTTGTGTTGTACACTGATGCATCTAAGCTCAGATTAGGCGCAATGTTGATGCAGCATGGTCGGGTTATAGCTTATGCTTCCAGACAGTTGAAGGTGCATGAGGAGAACTACCCGACTCATGATCTAGAGTTAGCCGCCGTTGTCTTTGCTTTAAAAATATGGAGACACTACTTGTACGGCGAGAAATGCCAGATATTTACCGATCGAAAGAGTCTCAAGTATTTCTTCACGCATAAAGAGTTGAATATGAGACAAAGACGGTGGTTGGAGTTGGTAAAAGACTACGATTGTGATATTAGCTACCATCCGGGAAAAGCTAATTTTGTAGCAAACGCCTTGAGCAGAAAAGTTGCAGTCATAGAACAGTTGTCAGTGCAGAGACCTCTTCAGTCTGAGATTTAGAGGTTTGGCTTAGAAGTTTACCGTAAGGGTAGAGCTCCCAAGCTGTCTAATGTGACAGTCCAGTCTTCTTTACTAGACCGAATCCGTAGAGGACAACCTTCAGATGAGAAGTTACAGAAATAGGAGACTGAAGGATGAAGAGTGTACTCTACACAATGTCTGATGGTATTGTGAGATACAGAAGTAGAATGTGGGTGCCTAGTGTTGATTCGATCAGAGAGGATATTCTGACAGAGGCACATGCATCTTCGTATTCTATTCATCCAGTAGGTACCAAGATGTACAAGGAATTGAAGATGTTGTATTGGTGGCCAAGTATGAAGCGAGAAATCCGTCGATTTGTGTCTGAATGACTCACTTGTCAGCAAGTGAAAGCAGAGCATCAGAGGCCAGCGAGAATGCTTAAGCCGCTCCTTATCCCCGAGTAGAAATGAGAGAATATTACCATGGATTTCGTGGTTGGTTTGCCGAGGTCAGTCAGAGGATCCAATGCCATTTGGGTTATAGTGGATCGACTTACTAATTCGGCACACTTCTTGCCAGTGAAGATGAATTTCTTCATGACGCAGTATGCGGAACTCTATATCAGGGAGATAGTCCGGTTGCATGGCATCCCAGTTTCTATTGTGTTCGATAGGGACCAAAGATTCACATTGTCCTTTTTGGAAGAGTTTACATGTAGCCATGGGGACGAAATTGCTATTCAGTACGGCATTCCACCCTCAGACAGATGGCCAGTCTGAGCGAGTGATTCAGATATTGGAGGATTTGTTGCAAGCCTGTGTGATAGATTTCCATGTAAATTGGGAATCAAAGATACCTCTAGTAGAGTTTACCTACAACAGTTTTCAATCATCGATAGGTATGGCTCCCTACGAAGCACTGTATGGGAGGAAGTGCAGATCACCGATTCATTGGGATGAAGTCGATGAGAGATCAGAAATAGGCCCTGAGATTGTTCAGCAGACCGCAGAAGTGGTGGTCAAGATCCGAGACAGGATGAAGACTGCCCAGAGTCGTCAAAAGAGTTATGCTGACAAGAGGAGGAGAGATCTTGAGTTTGCCATAGGTGATCACGTTTTCGTGAAGATAGCACCTAGGAAGGGTATTATGAGGTTTGGGAAGAGAGGCAAGTTGAGCTCGAGATTTATAGGGTCGTTCGAGAGTTTTGATAGAGTTGGGACACTAGCTTATCGTGTAGCCCTATCGCCGAATTTGGACGGTGTACACAATGTGTTCCATGTCTCGATACTGAGGAAATTCATAGCAAATCCTTCGCATGTTTTTGAGTTATGAGCCATTAAAAATTGCTCCGGATCTATCGTATAAGGAAAATTTTTTCAAATCCTAGACAGATAGGAGCGGAGACTTCGGAACAAAGTGACCAAATTGGTCAATATCCAGTGGCTGAATCAATCAGTGGAGGAGACCATTTGGGAGGCCGAAGCAGATATGAGAAGTCTCTATCCGGAGTTGTTTAGTAAGATTTAATTTCGAGGACGAAATTTATATAAGTGGGGGAGGAACTGTAGAGCCCAAATTCAGTACACATAAAACCCATGCAATTATTAAATTGTTAAATTATTTACTTAATTTTAAAATGATTTTATCAATGCATGATTTATGATTTGCATGATTTTAAATTATTACATGTTTATTTGATGCATGTTAAAATAGTTTCTTGAGTTTCATGTTTCAGACGATTATTCGATACAGGATCGAGGAAAAGAGACCGACGACGATTTTGGCGATTTTTGAAATGAAGTATTTTAATTTTAAGTTAGGATTGGAGCATTTTAAATGATTTATTTAGTTTTAATATTTTAAAACCTAATTTATTTATTTAGTGCATTTTAAAATTTTAAAACTTTTAAGGTTTATCAATTGCATATTTTAATTTTTAAAAATGAGATTGTTAGTAAAGTTATTAATGGGTTAGCATATTATTAGCATTCTAATTAGCATGTAATTGGTTATTATTTATTTAATTAACATAATTAGCCTTAATTACCCCTATTTAACACACACACGTGACCATTTTTATACCAAAACTCACACACACATACACGCCTATGCACAAACAAACACACACACACTTCATTTTCACTTCCACTTCATTTCTTGAAGTATGAGGCTTGGGTTCTTGGAGAGTTCAGCAACCGCCCCTCTTCTGTAATTTTCCAGCAAGTTTTTGTTCATTTTCTTCAAAAAATCGAGCCACAAATCGTTCCGGATCAACCCTCTCACCCTTCCCGCTTCGGAATCGTCGTTTCAGTAACTTTAAAGATTAAAGGCATGTATATTCTTTCTCTTTTCGCATCGATCTTGTCATAGTAATTATTTTGATGTCTAGTGTATGGAAAACATGTGTATGTTATGTTAGAGTAGTGCCCGTCGAGCCAAGTGTTGGTCGAGTGTTCACAAGTGAAACTCTATGTATAAACAATCTTTATTTTAATAATATTTGAAATCATTATTGTCACATCTTTATCTGAATACCCATGCTAGTTGCATAGATAAAGCCCTTGAATATACAAATAGTAGAAAGAATATGAGATGCTCATATGATGAGTATCATGAAACTCATATTTGGAATACTGTATATTCTAAACAGTTCCTAGTCGATTCAGCTGCCACTAAGAAGGATATAGGCCGCTCGAGTTCGAGACTAGTATCTGCGATGTGAGTACCATGTTTCATTGGTAGGGGACATTGTGATGTCCGAGCATGCAGATAGGTGCTCCATGGTAGAGTGCACTGAACAACCCTCCAGAAAGGACTTTTCAAGTGGTTCTCACTTATCGAGTGGAAACGTCCTAGTTTATGGTTGTACACCATTAATCCTTATGACCCGGGACAACATTGAGACTCTATGTGCTAGAATTACACATTTACTTGTTTACCGACTCTTATGGGGTCATCAGGTGGAAAGGTTGGGTGTTCTGTCGAAACATATAGGAGTCGATGCATTGTAGTCGGGGATTCACCGCTTACCTTCGGGTATGGATATCCTATGTGTTCTCATGTGTATGTAGGTTGAAATATCTGATCAGAGTATGGTGGTAATTATGAAAGGGGTTTCATAGATTACACCATCGATGCAACTACGACATGACTACATAGTATCGATTCATTGACAACTCTCGATAAACCAATGGTTGTCGAATCGGTCGGGATATATGAGTTGAAGGGACCGTACTGTACGCTAACCATAATTGAATGGTTCTTGCAGGCACTATCATTTGATACCTAGGGAATCATGTAAGCGATGCTGCTAGGCGTTTAACATGATTGGTTGGGTACTATCAGACTTGAGTTCTGACGTTCTTGTTATCAAGGAGTTGATAAATAAGAATGGAGCAATTAGGGTATGCTCGTATAAGGACATGTTTAGTTCGAATCATATGGAGATGTGAACCACGGCTAGTTGTATCAATGAACCATTGAGGGCCACACAAGTGCTATCTTTCTAGATCCCGTTGAGAAGTAAAATAGTTCAATGTGCTGAACGGCTTATAAAGGAGTTTGTAAGCGTAAGGACAATATAGAAGTATGACTTCTATAAAGAGAATGTAACTTTTAATTTGAGGAAGTGTTCCTAAATAAAAGGTTGGCCAAATAAATAATGTATTTGAAAATTGTGATTTTCATAAACGTTATTATGGACTAAATTAAATTAATTCAAGTGTTGAATTAATTAAACAATAGTGGGCCTAGTAGAGTCCAAATAATTAAATTAATTCAAGTGTTGAATTAATTAAATCATATTGGGTCTTGTAGAGCCCAATAGTAAAATAATTATTCAACTAGTGACTTGAATAATATCAAGTAAGGTTTAATTGGGCTCCAATATGTTTCAGACAATTAAATTAAAGTCCATGGGCCTTGTAATTGTTACAAGCCCAAATAGGAAAACATGCATGGGAGGTGAAGGGTTGGGGAGACAACTTTTTCCGCATCCAAGGCATGGCATGCCTTAGGGACATACAATCACTTTTTCAAGCACCAAGAAAAGTCTCCCTTCTCTCCTCCCACCCCCTATGGCCGAAATTTGAGTCTCAACATTCTCCCAATTTTTGTTCTTCAATTGTTGGATAAAACACTTACTTCTCAAAGAAAAATCCTCCTATTTTTCTAGTGCAAAATATGAGGGGATCTTCCTAGTTGGTGGTGGGCTTGGTTTTTTGAACAAGGAGTGTTCAAAGGAAGCTTGTAGAAGTTCATCCTTTCAAGAGCCAAGTTGTTTACAACTTGGTTGGAGCCATCATCAATCCATTGTGATTGATAGGTATATTTCTAAACACACTATGAATGTCATATTTTGGTGTTTTTGTATTTGCTACACATCTAGTATGAGGTGTTCGAATTTTTCATCTTCAAAAACAAATTTTGAAACTTACGTTGCGCATTCGGGCACCTAAATCGATCCCTTTCATGTTATGCACAAGTTTGAGCAAAAATGGGTGGATCGGTTTTGAAACGATTTTTGGATCTCAAAACAAGAATTTTCTGTGATTTTAAATACTGCAGCTTTTATTCGATTTTCTGGAAAAACTTTCGACATATAAAACATATTACTTTTGGATACCTTCGATTTGACAGTAAATTCGTAATTTTTGGATACGAAATGAGTGAGTTATGATCGTCTTCGTGGGAATGCTCAAACTGCACTTTTCTGAAAATACGTTTTTAATGTGTTCTTGAAGTTTTGGTTGCAGGCTTCATTGGGATCTACTGAATCCTTGCTTCTGTTGTTAGGGCAGCATGTCCAGAATGTTCCAACGAAGTCCTCGACGTTTTTAAGTATGTTCGACGTGCAAAAGAAAATATTTTATGTTTTTGAGGTATGCTAAATGTCTTGTGGCCAATTATGAACGTGTTTGGAAGCCGGGGAACGTGTCCGAGGACCTATCCAACTATGAACAAGTTTGGAAGTCGGTGAACATGGCCGAGGACCTGTACACCCCTGGTAAAGCATAACCGGGTTTAGATCAGGATTGGAAAGCGGCAAAGCATGACCAGGGACCAATCCACCCGGTAAAGCATGATCGGGATATCTCATGTATATGGCAGTGGATTTTCCCTGTCAGCCCAATACTGTGGTTTAATTTGATCAGACACATTTATGTATGGGTCACTTGCTTTGAAACATATCTCTACGCAAAATGATGAAGTTATGCATGTTCCAGTATGTATGATGCAAGTATGTTTATGATAAGTTTTATGATGATGGCACGTTTATGTTTATGTTATTACGTTCAAGTTTCAAGTATGTACGCTCTACTTTAAAGATGCATGTGGTTTTATTACGTATTACTTGTTATCTCCAGTTTATACATGTTGAGTTTTTAAACTCACTAGACTTTATCGATGGGACCATTGAGCCGGATCGGTCTGTGCAGGAGGCTAAACCCGAGGACCGCCCATGTTTTTAAGAATATTTTTATTCATGTTGTTTCAAATACTCTGATTTCACATTATTGTTTATGAGATTTGAAACAAGTATTTTTAGCAAACTTTATTTGGGATCTTTTTTTTGCAACTATTTTGGATTAACAGTTTATTTTTATCGAAATTTGAAGATTTATCTCTTATTTAAGAAAATTTTTATTTTTCCGCAAATTTCAAGTAGTTCAAAATTACAGTACGTTACATATAGGCCTATCAGTCACACCATAATCCCGAGATACATAAAAATGCCAGATAAGAAAGAATATCAACAATGGCTAACAAGAACGATAGGGCGTAATATGAATGTCATAACAGTATGCCCTATGCTAAATGCCAATAATATGTCACAACAAAGGCATTTAACAACTTACAACAGTAAACAAGTCATAGATATGATCAGTGCAACACAAAATGACAATTTAAAACATAATTTATGTTTTACTGTCGAATGTTAATGAGATGTAACATATCTATACTAACTTGAAAATTCCAAAGATTGTACTTTACTTCAAGATCTTCGGCCTAAACAAAACAACAATTAGCTGATTATGAAAGTTACATTCTATCCCAATGTCCAATTTTGCACTAAAGAGCATAAAATTCATATATCACTCAATATTAACTCAAATCAATATTCGTCAATTGAAAATGAAAGAAAACTCAATTATCTAAGTTTTTCCTGTTGACATCATCTTCAAAATCTCAGTAGATTAATCTCATAATTTTCAAGAACACACTGCTACTCCCGAATTTCGCGGACAGAATCTCACATACTGAGTAGTTCCGGAAAAACGAGCATAAATTTCTTAATTCTTATTATAATTTAACGATTCAAGTTTCATTTCGAAAAAAACACATAGATCTACAACTTTCATTTGAAACAAAATTCCAAGTCAACAGCCCAGAGGTCATATTCTCTAATTACAGAAGCATTTCTACACAGCTCAATTGCAGGAATTCGATTTTGACATATTTTGGTAGAAATATCATATCAAATCCGTTTGTAATCGCAATCCCATTTTTACAGTGGCTATAGAAAGCTAACAAATAGTTCTACAGTCGAGATTCTTAGTACACAATACACATAAACCTAAAAATCAGAAGCAAAAGCTGGAATTGGATCCAAAAATTACCAATATCGAAGTATAAACTAGTCGTTAGCGGTCCGAAGTTGCTACTCACCGAAGATGGCGCCGAAGACACAATTCCCACGCCGGAAACCGAGCTGAAAATAGATGGAAAAATTCAGAAAAAAAGGAGCTAGAATTCATGGGAATGACCAACTAACATACTAAGCTTCAAATCCTTACCAAAACTCAAGAAACTAAGCCAAGATCTCACCTCGAAGTGAACTCAAGTTCACATAGAACCGAGCTTGCACACAGTCCTAGAACCACCGATGTTCTTCCTCGTTTCAGAACAGGAATAGGGCCCATGAGCTAGAGGAAGAGGTTGATGAGCTGGCCGCCTCATTCTCTAGTGGATGGACGGCGTGCGATGGTCGGGAAATGGAAAGGAGGAGGAAGAAGGTGAAAATGGAAAAGGGGGAAAGGAAAGTTACGGGAATGGGGATTGAGTTTCTAATTTTCTTTTCTTCATTCTTCTATAAATGGGGTGTGTGTATGCATTAATTATAATAATAGGTCACCAAAAATAGTAACTCAATCCTATTTATGTCGGTTTGTATTTATTTTGCTATCGTATTTTATCTAAACTCTATATGTATTTTATATCGTTAAATTATTCGATATTCAAAAATACATATATTTAACAGACTTTCTAAACTTATTTGGCATAAATAGTTATTTTAATTTACAACTCAATAATTATTCTAATTATGTCAAATTACCGAATAATTAATTACAGGGCCTTAGACTTATATATTCAATTCCTCGTCTGTACGCATGCTTCCGTTTCAAAATTCATGTGAGTCAACTTATTCAACTATCAACATTTATTGATAGTCTGCCAACTTTCTCTGACTAGATGTCTTTGTCGACTATGAGAGCCCTGAGCATATAAGGCGAATATGTTTGGTGAGAGGGGATCTCCTTGGCAAATTCTTCGACTCGGTTTGAGGCACCCAACAACATCTTGGTTTAGTGCAAAAGAGTAACTGGCACTTGAGATGAATTTCATCACTTTCCTAATCCACGTCCCACTAAAACCCATCCATAATGGCTTCAAGAAATTTCAATTTGACTCGATCATAAGCCTTACTCTTATCAAGTTTCAAAACCGTATATCCATGTTTACCTATTCTACGATTCCGGATCCAGTGGATAGTCTCAAAGCTTAGAATTATATTATCCAGGATTAGTCTTGCAGGTACAATTGCGATTTGGGCATCATAAAAAATACTCATATAGTCGGTGGTAATATTGCAATTTCAATATTTTATACTCGTACAACAGCTTAAACGGAACGTGTTGATCGCTCTTTTAATCTGAACAATTATAGTACCCCGAATAGAAAAGAACTAACATTATGGTTATTATACCCAAACTAAAATTACATAAAATGAAAAATTGAAATCATAAGATCTGGAAACGAATCTAGCAAATCAATTTGAGACTTCGAAAAATAATAATGTGTAATGTCTTTGGACAAAAGTTTTAAATTTGGTAATTGCTGCCCATGTCTTGTAGGTTAGCCGTTTAGGTTTGAATTTCAATATGCATTTCATTACTCTAAACTTCAATTTTTTTCAAAAATTAATATTTACATTTTTAAGATATAAAATATTTGGCAGAATTTTCTAAATTATTGTATTGCAAGATAATTTCTTCTATTTTTTTTAGAATAAAATTTCTTCTATGCTAAATTTATTATAACGTAATAACTATTCTAATTTTTTGTACGAAGTATAATTTTGTTGGAATAAATTTTTCCCATCAAAGGTTATGTTCGTGTTTTAATTTTTCATGAAAGTCATGCTATTTTGTGAAAAATATTGGTGTATTGTAGAGACTAAAATACAATTAGTTACCATAAATTCTTATATGTAATAATTAATAATAATATAATACAAAATCATACTTTATAAGAAAAGAGTTAGAGAATGAAGGAAAGTAGATTTTAACCTTTAAAATACATAATTTATAGTAAAAGAAAAAATTTATATATGTGTATGTGTGTATATATATTGTGTGTGTGTATATATGTATATATACATACATATATAGATATATATTATACACATATATATATATTATACATACATATATATATATTTGAAAGAGACGATTGTACTGCTGATCGCGACTATATTTATATATTTTCCTTGGGGCAAAACCTTGTGTGAGACGGTCTCACGGGTCGTATTTGTGAGACGGATCTCTTATTTGGGTCATCCATGAAAAAATATTATTTTTTATGCTAAGAGTATTACTTTTTATTGTGAATATCCATAGGGTTGACCCGTCTCACAGATTAAGATCCGTGAGACGGTCTCACATGAGACTCACTCATTTCCTTGGATACTAGACGTTATGGAGGAAAGGAAATATACTGAGAAAATACGACGTGTATGAATAAATACTAGTGTTAGTAAAATGAATATTGTAGTAACTAAATTAAAGAATAATTTATCAGTTAATATCTTTGACCAATGCCAACAAAATTATTCCCTATAATTCCTCTCAACTTATAATGATATTGATAAATTTAATTTTCCGTTGCACCCTTCTGATTTCCCTCCATAATAAAGACTTGAATAATTACTCAAATCTCCTTACCAAAATCAAGGATTCTCAAGATTAAAGATTCCCTACTAATTAATCATCATCTCCAAAAATAATATTTCCCATTCTTCTTTTTACTTTGTTTAATTCACTACAAATAAATTAGGCCCAAAATTGTACTATTTCAACTAGCAAAGTCATAGGAATCATGTCTAATTTGTTCGTGTTTAGCTTTGTTTTTAGTTTATTTGTTTTGGTTAAGAATGGTGTCTCAGTGGACTATGGAGCTGATTTAACTAAATCTTTGCTGCACTATGAAGCACAAAGATCAGAAAGCTGCCAGAAGACCAAAGGATTCAATGGAGAGCAGATTCTGCTCTTGATGATGGCAAAAATGGAGGGGTAAGTAAAATCTATTTCGATTTCCATTTTTAAAATCTATTTCGATTTCCATTTTTTATACACAAGTTCTTTGATTTAGTAAATGTAGCGTCTCATGTTTTTAAATCTGTACACGATCGACATCTACTTTCAAATGAGATAAAACACTAGGACACATTTTTTGCGCGGTTTCGTGGACCGAAGTTTAGCTTCAAAAGTTGGAAGTTGGATAAATTTTGAGAATAAACACTTTCGAACTTGATTTTCTTTTGGCTTCTGTGTTGTTTGTGGTATTCAAATATGAGATGAAAGCAAGAAGAAAACAAAGAATATGGCTTGTAGAGGCAAGTGTTGAACACTTTCTCCTTAAGAAGAATTTGTCCCTCAATGTGCTAGAGGTTTGTGACAATCTTCTCCCAAGATACAACTACAACACTTGAATAATGAGCACTCAAATATTCAAGTTCTTTCACAAAAAAATGAAGAAACTCTATCTTGTTGAAGAAGAAAGAAGAACAATATGATTATGATATGTGTAATGTGTTTTTATTTTCAAAAACCATGCATTTAATGTTTTTCATGTGAAAGAACATGATCTTGCATTCATAGGGAGTATCCCTTGTCCATTGTAACTGATCACAAGTATCAAACAATGCCAAAGGAATGAAAAAACGCTCAGGCGCGCCTGCTATTGTTCACGAAGCAATTTTTTTTTTCCTCTTTTCTTCGGTTTTCGTCCCTTAGAAGTTCCGACTACTCGTTTGAGTTTCTTTCAACATATGATGAACTCTTTTCGAGTTTTATTCAAAACCATCGAACTTTATATTCATTCATTAAGCTTCGTTCTTCGTTTCGAATTTTTCCAATCAGACACATTGATTTATTTGCTTAATTTTTATTCATTAAGCATCAAAATTCCAACAATCCCCCACATGAATGAAATTAATGAATGAATGCTCGTGATGCATAAGAGAGAGTATATACGAAAAATTGTCACATCAGCAGAGGTAGCTTTTGGATTTGAACCTGCCCTAGTGGAATACAATCGGATTTACTAGGCCACGAAGTGAACGTGATGTCTTGAACTTCTTGGCTGTTCATGTAAACCCAGACAACTGTACCCACAAGATAACTTTTCTTCCATTTCCATTTTGTTTTATCGGTTGTGTCCGTTTTGGCCATAGAACACATCTTGGCTTCATACGTGTTTCATCGAGGCGGCCCGTCCTCACACATACATAGGTGATCTCCTTGTAAAAGGTATCCTACTTACCCCGCTTTTGTAAGTTACGGAATCATTAAAAGTACAATACTTAACCTCACTACCTTTGAAGGCAACTTCACTCATCGTCTTAAGAATGAGGAGTGATTCCTCAAATTCTCATAATTTAGTTGTCCCATTGAACCAAGATCTTGAGATCTCCAATATACAAGGTTGGGTTGCCACTATGAAAACTTTATTTGGTAGGTTTTAAACTCATTCCTCTTGACAGACAGTACATTTGATCTCTATTTAATGCTTTTGTAAGCGGATCCGCTAAGTTATCCTTTGATTTGATATAATCAACAGATATAACTCCATTAGAGATCAACTGTCGCACAGTATTATGTCTTCGACGAATATGTCGAGACTTGCCATTGTACATACTGTTTTGTGCCCTTGTAATTGCCGACTGACTGTCGCAATGTATCAAGATTGCTAGGCACTGGAACTCGTCCAACATGGAATGTCCTCTAGAAAGTTGGGAAGCCATTCAGCTTCTTCTGCAGCTTTATCTAGCGTTATGAACTCCGATTCCATGGTAGATCTAGCAATGCAAGTTTGTTTCGATGACCTCCAAGAGACTGCTCCTCCACCAATGCTAAATACATAGCCGCTGGTGGATTTGGAGTCATTGGTATCAGAAATCCAATTTGCATCACAGTATCCTTCAAGTACTGCAGGATACCTTGTGTAATTTAGTCCATATTCTGAGGTGTGCTTTAAATATCTATGCACCTTTGTCAACGCCTTCCAGTGTGCATCACTAGGATTACTTGTAAACAGACTTAACTTGTTAACCGCACAAGCGATGTCAAGTCTAGTACAATTAGTGATGTACATAAGGCTTCCAATAATTTTGGAGTATTCCAGTTGAGAAACTGGTTCTCCATGATTCTTCGTCAAATGTACATTCACGTCTAAAGGCGTTTTTACTGGGGTAGAGTCATAAGCGTTAAACTTCTTTAACACTGTTTCTACGTAATGAGATTGAGATAGGACTATTGCTTCTGGAGTTCTAAAGATTTTAATCCCTAGACTTACATCAGCAATACTCATATCTTTCATATCAAAATGTTTTGTCAACATTTTCTTTGTACCCTTAATCAACTCTTGGCTATTTCCCATTATTAGCATGTCATCCACATATAGACATACTATCACATAAGATTCTCGAGTGCCTTTAATGCAAACACATTTGTCACACTAATTAATCTTAAATCCATTTGACAATACTACCTTGTCAAATTTTTCGTGCCACTTCTTGGGCGCTTGTTTAAGTCCATATAGCGACTTAATTAAACGACATACCTTTCTTTCTTGTCCTTTAACTATGAAGCCTTCAGGTTGCTCCATATATATTTCTTCTTCAAGTTCACCATTTAAGAATGCCGTTTTGACATCCATTTGATGTATCTCAAGGCTATGCAAAGCTGCAATAGCAATGAGCACACGAATGGATGTTATTCTTGAAACTAGTGAATTCGTGTCGAAGAAATCATGACCTTCTCTTTGTCTATAGCCTTTGGCCACAAGCCTGGCTTTGTATTTTTCAATACTTCCATCAACTCTCATTTTCTTTATCAATATCCATTTGCATCCCAATGGCTTGGTACCTGGTGGAAGATCCACTAGTTCCCAAGTATGGTTTTGCTAAATAGAGTCTATTTCTGAGTTGATGGCTTCTTTCCAATAAGAAGCTTCAGGGTTAGCCAGAGCATCTTGTATGTTCTTTGGTTCATTCTCCAACATAAAATTATGGAAGTCTGGACCAAAGGACTTTGAGATTCTAGCCATTTTGCTTCTTCTTGGCTCTTGCTCTTTTGAAGAGCCTTCCAATGGTATAGAATTTTCATTTAGAGTTGGCTCATGTGTAGGTACTTGACCTTCAGGCTCCATCTCAAGTTTTCGCTTGCTAGAACCATTTTCTTTCCTCTCTTTACAAGAAAATATATTTTCAAAAAATACTGCATTTCTTGACTCAATTGTCATGCCCGTATTCATTTCTGCATTTTAAGATTTGTGCACTATAAACCTATAGGCGCTACTATTATGTGCATATCCGATTAATATGCAGTCGACCGTCTTTGGTCCAATTCGCTCTTGTTTAGGCTTTGGTATTTCAACCTTAGCTAGACACCCCCACACTTTGATGTACTTGTAGGAAGGCTTATGACCTTACCACAATTCGTAAGGAGATTTGTCATTTTTCTTGTGGGGTATCTTGTTCAGGATGTGATTAGCCGATAGTATTGCTTCCCCCCACAAGTTTTGGGGTAGTCCATAACTTATTAACATAACATTCATCATATCTTTCAGAGTTCGATTCTTTCTTTCGGCAATGCCATTCGATTGTGGTGAATAAGGAGCAGTCGTTTCATGAATTATACCCACAGATGTGCAAAATTAATCAAACTGTGCTCCGTATTCGCCCCCTCTATTGCTTCGAACCCTCTTTATTTGTTTTCCTAGTAGATTCTCAACTTCGGTCTTATAACATTTGAATGCTTCAAGAGCTTCATCTTTCGACCTCAAAAGATATATGTAACAGTACCTTGTATTATCATCAATGAATGTCAAGTAGTATCTTTTCCCTCCTCTAGTTTGTACAAACTTTAGATCACCAAGATCGGTGTGTATTAGTTCTAGAGGAGTTGTACATCTTTCAATCGAGTGGTAAGGCGCTTTGGTCATTTTTGCTTCAACACATATCTCGCATTTTTGTGTTGGATCGACATTGTGTTTAGGCAATAATTCAAGTTTCATTAAACGTTGCAAGGTATTAAAATTTACGTGTCCTAAACGAACATGCCATAAATGAGAACACTCAAGCAAGTAAATAGAACTTTTGTCTCTATTACTTTCAACAATATTTTGGCGTATAGCCATTACATTCAACTTGAAAAGGTTCTCATCGAGATATCATTTTCCAATAAAATGACCATTCTTTGTCAATACAACATTGTTAAACTCAAATACTAGTCTAAACCCGTGTTTGACCAACAGAGACCCCGACACGATGTTCTTTCTTATGTCCGGTACATGAAGTGCATCAACAAGGGTTACTTCCAAACCCGATGTCATCTTGAGTACCATATTTCCGGTGCCCACCACCTCAGATGTAGCGGAGTTCCTCATGTAAAGTTTTCTCCCGGTCGATAGAGTGTATGTGGAGAACATCCCTTTGTTGGAGCATATGTGTCGAGTTGCTCCAGTATCAACCCACCACTCATTGGATTTTTCAACCAAGTTTGCTTCTAAAATAACTGCAGTCAAATCAAGTTGAGAAAAATCAAATGGTACCGACCTTTCTTGAACTACGTCGGCTTGAGGATTTCCCTTCTTTGGCCTCCTACAATCCTTAGCCATGTGATTCGGTTTTCTGCAGTTATAACAAGTGCCTTTGAACTTCTTCTTGTTTGGTGGTTGTTGGCATTGTTGTGGTTGCTTCTCAAACTTCCTCTTCTTCCCTTGAAAATTCGATTCAACAATATTCACCCTCGCTGCCATTTTACTTGCCTTGGCCTCGGTGCTCTTGTTTTCCTCTTCTATCCTCAATCTCACAATGAGATCTTCTAATCTCATCTCCTTTCTTTTGTGCTTCAAATAATTCTTGAAGTCCTTCCATAATGGAGGGAGTTTCTCGATCATGGCAGCAACTTGGAAAGATTCGCTTAGACTCATTCCTTCCGCATGAATCTCGTGCAAGAGAAGTTGTAGTTCTTGCACTTGACTCATCACAGATTTTGAGTCCACCATCTTGAAGTCCAAAAATCTCCCAACAATGAAATTCTTCAAACCTGCATCCTCCGTCCTATATTTCTTATCAAGCATTTCCCAAAGTTCTGTGGCGGTCTTGACTTGACAATACACATTGTATAATGCATTGTCAAGTCCATTGAGGATGTAGTTCTTGCACAAGAAATCACTTTGGTTCAAGGCATCCAAAGCGGCCCTCATGTTGGTATCTGTCTTGTTTTCAGCAATGGTGGGAGGATCCTCTTTCAAGAACCTTGACAAACTCAAGGTTGTGAGATAGAAAAGCATCATTTGTTGCCATCTTTTGAAGTCCGCACCAGAAAACTCCTCCGATTTCTCTCCTTGTGCAATGGTTGCATGTGGTGTTATAGAAGTTGATGCCATTGAAATTCTTCTTGCAAATGATCAAAAAACCAAAATTCTTCTTAAGATTGTTGTTTGTGATATTCAATTATGAGAGGAAAGAAAGAAGAAAACAAAGAATATGGGTTGTAGAGGCAAGTGTTGAACACTTTCTCCTTAAGAAGAATTTGCCCCTCACAATGTGCTAGAGGTTTGTGGCAATCTTCTCCCAAGATACAACTACAACACTTGAATAATGATCACTCAAATATACAAGTTCTTTCACAAAGAAATGAAGAAACTCTCTCTTGTTGAAGAAGGAAGAAGAACAATATGCTTATGGTATGTGTAATGTGTTTTTGATTTTCAAAAATCAAGCATTTAATGTTTTTCATGTGAAAGGACATGATCTTTCATTCAAATGGAGTGTCCCTTGGCCATTGTAACTGATCACAAACATCAAACAATGCCAAAGGAATGAAAAAACGTCAGAAAAACTCGAAGGGACGCGTCTGTGCGCGCAGGTGCGCACGCCTGCCGAGCGCTCTCGAAAGGCGCGCGCGCGGTTGCCTCTGTCGCGCGCCTGAGTACAGACACGCGCGCAGGCGCGCCTCCTACTGTTCACGAAGCAAGAAATTTTTTTTCCTCTTTTCTTCAGTTTTCATCCCTTACAAGTTCCGACTACTCGTTTGAGTTTTTTTCAACATATGATGAACTCTTTTCGAGTTTTATTCAGAACCACCGAACTTAATATTCTTTCATTAAGCTTCGTTCTTCGTTTCGAATTTTTCCAATCAAACACATTGATTTATTTGCTTAATTTTCATTCATTAAGCATCAAAATTCCAACATTCTGTTTGAGGGTTTGAATAAAAGAATCCCGATCAGAGATTCTATATATTGACTAATTTGTTTGTTGTGTTGTTTGGAGAATCAATGTTTTTACTGTTTATTTCTGTCGTTTTTGCTTGATATTATCATGAAAATAGGACGTTTTTACTTCTAATTCTCATCTTGAAATGTGCAAAATGTCCAGTTTTGAATCATTATTTTGACAAAATTTCATTTCAATTCTTTAAAATTATTAACATATCGTGATATTCGATATGACAAATTTCAAAATCTACATTATCTGTATTATATAATAATAAATAGAATCATGTACGTACATATTAATAACCTCTCATTATGTCATAATATGGTAAGAAAATCACACAAAACAATTATTGTACGTAAAAGATATTCTAATTAATTCTCCAAAAAGTATACACAAAAGCATATATAAAATTTTAATTTGAATATAATATCTAAATTTTATCAGAAAATTACTTGAAGTAAAAATGATTGGACACAGAAAAAGCTAATTTGCTAATTGCTTTGTGACCAAATGTATGAATGGGTTTGGAAGTCAGTGAACGTGGCCGAGGACCTCTCCGCCCCGTTAAACTTATGAACGGGTTCAGATCGGGATTGGAAAGCGTTAAACTTATTAACAGGGACCAATTTACCCTTTAAACTTATGAAGGGGATCTCATGTATGCGGCAGTGGATACGTCCCTGTCAGCCCAGTACTGTGGTGTGTCTGATCAAGCCTTATTATTTTATGGGTCACTTACTTTGAAACATGCCTCTACGCAAAATTATGCTTTATACGCTCAAGTTTATGTTACGATAATGTTTAAGAAAAGCTCATGTTGATGGCACGTCTAAGTTAAGCTCACGATGTTCAAGTTTCAAGCATGTTAAATTCAAGTTCAAGTATGCATGTTCTATTTTTAAAGTTGCATGCGGTTTTATTATGTAGTACTCGCTATTTCCCAGTTTATACGTGTTGAGTCTTTAGACTCACTAGACTTGATCGATGCAGGTGAGTATGTTGATGAGGAGACAGGAGGTGGCGACCAAGGGGCAGGCTTGGACTGAGCGGGAGGCTAACCCGAGGACCGCAATGTTTATGTTTTTATGCAAATGTTAATTTACTCTGATTTCATGTTTTGAGGGAAACACTTTGAGCAAACCTTTTGTGAGCAAATTTTATTGAAGTTATTTTGAGCAACCATGTCTTATGGGGGACTTGGTTGAGATATTTTATGGCAAACTTTGAAGGTTATGTTATGTTTAAGAAAATTTTAAATTTTTCCGCAAATTTTGAACGGTAAAAGTACGGTACGCTACAGTTGGTATCAGAGCCGTGTTCCTAAAAAGGGTTATGCCTACTGCCAGTCGCAAGAAGCTCTCGAAGTCACACCTCAAGTCTGTATGTTTTAATTTTTGCATTTTGTATGTAGTAAGCATTGAATCATGAATGCAGCATATCCATGTTTTGAGTTTAGATTTGGTGAGTCCTATATCATTGATATCATGTTCATGCATAGTGGGTTTACGTGTTGGGTAATTGATGGGACAGAATGCCTCCTAGATGTGTGGTTGACCGAGAAGCAAGGAAAGAGGATCGAGAGACCCGAAATGAGGAGAAAGCCAATCCTCCACATCCACCGCCAGACATGCAAGCGCAGATGCTGGCAGGAATGACTCAATTCTTCGCACAGTTTTCGAGGAACCAGACTGCTGTAGGCCCCGAGGAGAGGCCTAGACCAGAGGCAGTATATGAGAGGTTCAGGAGGATGAGTCCGAAGGATTTTTCGGGTACTACTGACCCAATGGTAGCTGAGGGATGGATCAAGTCCATCGAGGTAATATTTGACTTTATGGAGCTGACTGACGCTGACAGGGTCAGATGTGCTATATTCTTGCTGTCAGGGGATGCTAGATTATGGTGGGAGAGTGCATCAGTGGCAGTAAACTTGCAGACTCTGTCGTGGAACGGATTCAAAGAGGTGTTCTACGCCAAGTACTTCACTGAAGAAGTACGCTCTCGTCTGACCAGGGAATTTATGACGCTGAGACAGGGAGACGGTAGTGTGGCAGATTTTGTCAGAAAGTTTGAGAGGGGGTGTTACTTCGTACCCCTCATTGCGAATGATGCCCAAGCAAAGCTGAGGCATTTCATGGATGGACTGCGGTCGATCTTGCGCCGTGATGTGAGGTTAGCTGGCCTTACTACTTATGCAGTCGCCGTATCTAGAGCGCTGGCGGCAGAGCAAGACCAGCGAGATATTGAGGCTGACAAGCAGGGCAAGAGGCCCTATCAGGCTCCGCAGTACCAGCAACAGCAGCATCAACGACCCCAGCATAGGAGGCCTCCCAGGGGCCGCCAGGGAAGAAGCAGTATCATGGACCGCCGCAGGGCAAGGGTCCAATCCAGCAGCAGGGAGTCCCTCGGAAACCAGAATACCCCATGTGCCCAAAGTGCAATCGTCAGCATAGGGGCCAGTGTTTGTACGGATCAGGCAAATGCTTCAAATGCGGATCCAGTTACCACATTGTGAAGGAGTGCCCGCAGTGGAAGCAGCCAACCCAGGGCAGGTTATTCGCCATGCACGCACAGGAGGCGGATCCAGACAACACTTTACTGACTGGTAAACTTTTCTACCTAAACTCAGTATTATTTTGCCATGCATGTGGGAATTTTGCTTGGGATTATTAGTGTGCTAGTAATATTTTGTGTGACTTGGGATATTTAGTTCTATTATGCTTTAGGTTACTGTTTGTATGTTGGGGATATAAGTCTTGTGATGCGCTAACGCATCTCAAGAAACATTTTTATTAAGAGATTACCCACAACTGCACTGATAGACTCAGGAGCCACTCACTTCCTTCATATCGGAGACTTTTGCCAATCATTTAGACCTCAAGTCCATTGACCTAGACGTGAACTTTTCAGTGACAGTCCCATAAGGGGAAGAGCTGTTAGCTACCAGTGTGGTCAGAGATATCGATCTAGAACTGCATGGCCACCTAGTATATGCAGATTTAATCCTATTGCCGATGCCAGAATTCGACATCATATTGGGAATGGACTGGCTGACTAAGAACAGAGTTCTTATCGACTTTCAGAAGAGATCAGTGTTAGTCAGACCATTGGGCATGGAGCAGTTTCTTTTTGAGCCAGCCAGATGGAGGAGTTTCCCGCGCGTGATCTCTTGCATGCAGGCACGGAGACTCATTATGAAGGGGTGTCAGGCCTTCTTGGCCAGCATTATCTCAGCACCGGACGTGCCCATTCCTTCTGTATCAGGGGTGCCAGTAGTCAGAGATTTCCGAGACGTCTTTCCAGACAATGTCGCAGGCCTTCCACTAGATAGAGAGTTTGAGTTTGCAATCGATCTCATGCCAGGCACAGTGCCAATCTCTAAGGCACCGTACAGATTAGCTCCGGCAGAGATGTTAGAACTTAAGGAGCAGATTCAGGAGCTCCTAGACAAGGAGTTTATCCGCCCTAGTTTCTCACCGTGGGGCGCACCAGTGCTCTTTGTGAAAAAAAAGACGGAAGCATGAGACTGTGCATCGATTACCGTGAGCTGAACAAGGTAACGATCAAGAATAAGTACCCGTTGCCTAGAATTGAAGACTTGTTTGATCAGTTGCAGGGAGCTACCGTGTTCTCCAAGATAGATCTTCGATCAGGGTATCATCAGCTGAAAGTGAAGGATGCAGATGTCCACAAGACAGCTTTCAGGACCAGATATGGGCATTACGAGTTCTTTGTGATGCCATTTGGATTGAACAAATGCTCCAGCAATTTTCATGGATCTCATGAACCGAGTATTTCAGCCGTTCCTCGATCAATTCGTCATAGTATTCATCGACGACATCCTTATATACTCGAAGAGCCATGAGGAGCACAGCCAGCACTTGAGGACAGTTTTACAGATTTTGCAGAGTCGCAAGTTATTTGCGAAGTTCAGTAAGTGCGAGTTTTGGTTGTAGAAAGTAGCATTTTTGGGGCATATAGTGTCTAGCAGTGGCACTGAAGTGGATCCAGCTAAAGTAGCAGCCGTTAAGGATTGGGTTGAACCGAAGAATGCATCTGAAATCCGCAGCTTTTTGGGTTTAGCCGGTTACTACCGTAAGTTCATTCGGGGATTTTTGTCCATAGCAGTGCCACTCACTTCACTAACCAAGAAAAATGCCAAATTTGTGTGGAGTGATGAATGTCAGAAGAGCTTCGATACGTTGAAGCAAGCTCTTATTTCTGCGCCGGTGCTAGCCATGCCATCAGGGCAAGGAGATTTTGTATTATATACCGATGCATCTAAGCTCGGGTTAGGCGCAGTATTGATGCAGCAGGGTCGGGTCATAGCTTATGCTTCCAGGCAGTTGAAAGTGCACGAGAAGAACTACCCGACGCATGATCTTGAGTTAGCCGCCGTTGTATTTGCATTGAAAATTTGGAGACACTAGCTATACGGCGAGAAAAGTCAGATTTTCACCGATCATAAGAGTCTCAAATATTTCTTCACGCAGAAAGAGATGAATATGAGACAGAGACGGTGGTTAGAGCTGGTGAAGGATTACGACTGCGAAATTAGCTACCATCCGGGAAAGGCTAATGTTGTCGCAGACGCATTGAGCAGGAAGGTGGCAGTTGTAGCGCAGTTGCCAGTGCAGAGACCTCTTCAGTCTGAGATTCAGAAGTTTGGTCTAGAGATTTATCGTGAGGGCAGAGCTCCTAGGCTATCTAATCTGACAGTCAAATCTGATTTGCTAGACCGTATCCGGGCAGGACAGTCTTCAGATGAGCAACTACAGAAATGGAGACTGAAAGATGAGGCAAAGGACACTGTTCTTTATACAGTGTCAGATGGGATTGTGAGATACAAAGGTAGAATGTGAGTGCCTAGTGGTGAATCGATCAGACATGATATTTTGACAGAGGCACACGCATCTCCGTATTCTATCCATCCAGGAGGTACCAAGATGTATAAGGATCTCCAGATTTTGTATTGGTGGCCAGGGATGAAGAGAGACATCCGCCGATTTGTGTCAGAATGCCTCACTTGTCAGCAGGTGAAGGCAGAGCATTAGAGGCCAGCCGGGATGCTTAAGCCACTCCCGATCCCAGAGTGGAAATGGGAGAATATTACTATGGATTTTGTGGTTGGGTTGCCTAGATCAGTCAGAGGTTTTAATGCTATTTGGGTTATTGTGGACAGACTCACCAAGTCAGCGCATTTCTTGCCAGTGAAGACGACTTTCTCCATGACGCAGTATGCGGAGCTTTATATCAGGGAGATAGTCCGTTTGCATGGATTCCCAGTTTCAATTGTGTCAGACAGGGACCCGAGATTCACATCGTCCTTCTGGAAGAGCTTACATGCAGCCATGGGGACAAAGCTGCTCTTCAGTACAGCTTTTCACCCGCAGACAGATGGCTAGTCTGAGCGAGTGATTCAGATTTTAGAGGACTTGTTGTGAGCGTGTACGATTGATTTTCAAGGAACTTGGGTGTCTAGACTACCTCTATGGAGTTCACTTACAACAACAGCTTCCAATCATCAATAGGTATGGCTCCTTACGAGGCCTTATATGGAAGAAAGTGCAGATCACCAGTTCATTGGGACGAGGTCGGAGAAAGAGCGGAACTTGGACCAGAAATAGTTCAGCAGACTGCAGACGTGGTGGTCAAGATTCGTGATAGAATGAAGACCGCCTAGAGTCGTCAGAAGAGTTATGCTGATAAGAGGAGGAGAGATATCGAATTTGCCGTTGGTGATCACGTTTTCGTCAAGATAGCACCTATGAAGGGGGTGATGAGATTCGGGAAAGAGGCAAGTTGAGTCCGAGGTTCATTGGACCATTTGAAATTTTGGACAGAGTTGGGACACTAGCCTATCGTGTTGCCCTTCCGCCAAATCTGACTGGGGTACACAATGTGTTCCATGTCTCTATGCTGAGGAAGTATCTAGCCAATCTTTCGCATATTCTGAGTTATGTGCCGTTGCAGCTTGCTCCAGACCTGTCGTATGAAGAGCGACTGATTCAAATTCTAGACAGGCAGGAGCGCAGACTCCGGAACAAGGTGACTAAGCTAGTCAAAATCCAGTGGCTAAACCAATCAGTGGAGGAGGCCACTTGGGAGACAGAATCGGATATGAGGAGTCGCTACCCGGAGTTGTTCGGTAAGACTTAATTTCGAGGACGAAATTTTTATAAGTAGGGGAGGAACTGTAGAGCCCAAATTCGTACACGTAAAACCCATGCATTATTTATTTGTTAAATCAGTTATTTAATTTAAAATGATTTTCTTAGCCATGCATAATTTATTTAAATTTATTATTTTAAATTAGTCATGTTTATATTGATGCACGTTAAAATGTCTTTCAAGTTTCATGTTTCAGGCGATCATTCGAGGCGGGATTGAGGAAAAGACCGGCGACGATTTTGGCAATTTAAAATGTGGTATTTTATTTTTAAGCTAAGTTTGGGGCGTTTTAAATAATTTATTGAGTTTTAGCATTTTTAAGCTTAAATCACTTATTTAGTAATTTTGAGAGTTTAAAACTTTTAAACTTTGCATTGTGTGGGTGTTATTTTAATTAAGGAGCTATTTAAAAATTAGTGTGTATTTTGATTCCAAGAAATTTTGAGTTAGTGTTTGATTAACTTTTAATTGGTGGTTAATTTATTTTTTTAAGCAATTTATTTCCCTAAATCCACCACTAACTCACGCCACACACACACACTACACGCTTTACACACTTCTACACACACCTATAATCGCACAACACACACACAAACAATCCATTCAAGTTTTATATTTTTGGAGAGAAGAAATTTTAGGGTTCTTCTCCCCATAGCAGCCGCCCCCTTCTCTAACAATTTCCAGCAAGTTTTGTTGAGTTTTCTTCAAGAATTTTAGCGCCACAATCGCCCCGGATCAACCTCGCTTCTATCTCCGCTTCGGTGACGCCGTTTCGGTAACGTTTGACATAAAAAGGCGCGTATATTCTGTTCTTGCTGCATCGATCTTGTCATAGAATGAATTTTGATGCGTTTTGTGTGGAAACATGTGAATGACTCGTAGTAGTTTGAGCAGAAATTGTATTGGACGTATTTTGAAGTAGTTTTGAATCTCAAAAATTCGTTTTACTGTCTTTTCAAATATTGAGATTTTTCAGTCGGGATTTTGAGAAAACTTTCAACACAAAAAATGTAGAACTTTTCGATGCCTTCGATTTGATATATGATTCGAGTTATGGCGTTTTTCGTGGGACTTGCTCAAACTCTGTTTTCATAAATTTTATGATATTGATGTGTTCTTGAAGTTTTTGTCTTGCAGGCTTCGTTGGAGATCGACGGGTGATTGTTGCTGCATATAGATATATTGGCAATGATGTTTGGAGTATTTTGAGGTTATGTTTCATGTCGTTAGGCACTTGAACTAGTGGGAAGTCGTAGGAAATCGATTTGATGTCAATTGCCATATTTTGTGTTGCATTGGGTAGTAGAGTGGACGTCGTGTTTTGAGGCGTTTGTACGAGTTTTGGTGCAATGTTATGGTGTCCTAAGAAGAGTCTTAAGGTGTTGAATCACATCCCTTAAGTGTCAAATTGGGTGAATAGACATTGCATAAGTTTTCTCGCTGGTGCAGAAAAATCGAGGACACACGGACCTGCACACTGGACCCTGACACGGGGTCCGTGCCTTTATTTTCTTTTTGGAGTCGAACTTGCGTAGGTACACGGACCCTTTGACGGACCTTGACACGGGGTCCGTGTCCCCCCTTTTTTCAGAGTATGGCTTTAGCGAGTCGACACGGACCCCTACACGGAGGCAGGCACGGGGTCCGTGCCTTCCCTTTTTCCTTCGCACACATTTTACCGAACTTACCCGGACCCGTACACGGACACAGGCACGGGGTCCGTGTACTGCTTATTTTGGGAAAAATATTGATGTATGCTTTGAGGTTTGATGTCTTGGTTTAGTGCACTGATTTACATGGTCGAGTCATGGGAATTTTAGCATGTCCTAAGTAAGCGATTGAGCTTAGGTATAGGCATGATGATTACGTCTAAGTCACGCAAGTTAAACTTTTGAGCTCATGTTAGCATGTTGCAGCAACGGCCCTAAACGAGATCCAACGAATCCCTCAACTGCCAAGTAAGTATGATGACGTGCGAAAGAAAACATTTTAATGTTTTGAGGTACACTAATTGCTTTGTGACCAAATGTATGAATGGGTTTGGAAGTCGGTGAACGTGGCCGAGGACCTTTCCGCCCCGTTAAACTTATGAACGGGTTCAGATCGGGATTGAAAAGCGTTAAAATTATGAACAGGGACCAATCCACCCATTAAACTTATGAATGGGAATCTTATGTATGCGGCAGTGGATACGTCCCTGTTAGCCCAGTACTGTGGTGTGTCTGATCAGACCTTATTATGTTATGGGTCACTTACTTTGAAACATGCCTCTACGCAAAATTATGCTTTATACGCTCAAGTTTATGTTACGAGAATGTTTAAGAAAAGCTCATGTTGATGGCACGTCTAAGTTAAGCTCACGATGTTCAAGTTTCAAGCATGTTAAATTCAAGTTCAAGTATGTATGTTCTATTTTTAAAGTTGCATGCGGTTTTATTATGTAGTACTCGCTATTTCCCAGTTTATACGTGTTAAGTCTTTAAACTCACTAGACTTGATCGATGCAGGTGAGTATGTTGATGAGGAGACAGGAGGTGGCGACCAAGGGACAGGCTTGGACTGAGCGGGAGGCTAACCCGAGGACCGCACTTTTTATGTTTTTATGCAAATGTTAATTTACTCTGATTTCATGTTTTGAGGGAAACACTTTGAGCAAACCTTTTGTGAGCAAATTTTATTGAAGTTATTTTGAGCAACCATGTCTTATGGGGGACTTGGGTGAGATATTTTATGGCAAACTTTGAAGGTTATGTTATGTTTAAGAAAATTTTAAATTTTTCCGCAAATTTTGAACGGTAAAAGTACGGTACGCTACAGTTTGGTTCAACATGGTTCGAGGGCGGCTCGAGAAAATCGAAAGATGACTCGGGGTCGAAGGTTATAAGTCATAATAGGGTTTTCCAAACTAAAATTAATTGAAACACGGTTCACGGGGGTCGAGTCATTGTTCACCAGGGTTAAAATAATGTAAAAAGTCTATGTTTTGAATTTATGAATTTTATATTAAAGTTTGGGATTTTCGGGATTTAAACACCGTCAAAACAATTAATTAAAGATAATGAAAAAGTTTAATGTTTAAGCTAAATAAAATTATGGGAAAATTAATTAGGCTTAAATAATTATTTGGGACATGTTATAGTCAATGAATTCAAGAAAAAGTCATAATAGAGGAATTTTACGTACATGAGTAAAACGGTCTTTTCACACCTAAAAATTAGTAAACGTCATTGCAGTGTTCTAAATGTTGTTTTATGATAATATGATTATTTTTAAATGTTTATGAAATGTTCTTGATTAAATTATGATTTTTAAATGTCTATGGGATTTTTAAGATTTAAGGAAGTACATTTAAAAGACATGCTGGATGCTGATTTTACTAGCCCAACTGGTATCAAGTCTATTTGAACTATGTACTTATGCCAGGAGGTCATGAGTTCGAGACTTGGGGAGGTACCACTCCACCATCCTTGTGTGGAGAGTCCTATGAGTAATAACGCATGTGGAAAGACCGTGAGGGAAAAAGCCCGAGAGGGAACCCAAGATGGGACAAGACCCCCGAGGGAGCCCCAAGATCGGGATAGCCCATGGTCGTTATAGTGAAACTGACTCAGAAAAAACTCCATCGTCCAAGGTCGTCAAGAAGCCACGAAACTTGAAGACTAAGCCTACTGCTGCAGTTGGGACCATTCCAACTGAAAGATTGATGCAGTCAGGAGCTCAACAGCCTATCAATGCTATTCCATTGAAAGCTGTTCCAACTGAACCCTCAACTGAGGATCAGTTGCCTTTATCTACCATCCAACCAAAGAAGAAAGTCACTGAATCTGGTGACAAGAAGAAGCTTGCTGGAGTTAAGGCTCCATTGATCACTATTTCTGGATACACTTCACTACCAACTGCCAGACCTAAGGGAATAGTGATCAGAGAAATGATTGATGCAACTACAACATGGTTGAGCATTACTCATGCCCTGACTGACTCTAAAGGCAAAGGCAAATTGCAAGAAGAGCCCAGGCCAACCAATGCCATCCAAACTCACATTGATCTTATTTGGCAAGAGATCAATGAATTTACAGTGAACAAGCTCAAAGCCTACAATAAATGGGTAAAGTTCAGAACTGATGTCCTTTGCCAAACAGCTTCAGAAGAAATATAAACTGAAGAAATTTATTGATCTGGAGACTGTTGTTCTGAGGGTATTCAAGGCTTCTACAGTTGTTCAGGCTCTGGAGAGAAAGCATTACTTTTTCAATCAACTGAGAGCTAAGAAGCTACAAAAGATAGATGTTGAATTGCGACTTAATTTTGATCCTACCAGTCCAACTGCATTCAATGATACAGCTGTGCATAATCAACTGGATTCGGATCTTTTTGCATTGCAAATAGATCAAAAACTTGGAAATGGATCAAGAACTGATCATTCCAGCGGCTTCCCAGGATTTATAAACTGAAGAAGAGCCAGCTGAACAGTCAGTTCAAGAGCCATCCAAGGAAACAGTTGCTGAAACTGCTCAACAGGCAACTGAACCTTCCACATCAGTTGCTCAACCATCATCATCTTCAGCACCTCCATCTTAAACTACTGATCCAATGCCTTATTCTGAAGTTGAATTATCACTGGCCTATCTTGATGAGGTCATCAAATCAGTAACTTTTGATATTCAGCTAGATACATCAATATCAGTTGAAGATGTTGTTATATCTGAGGAACCAGCAGACCAGCCAACTGTTACTGAAGAACAAGCTGATCCTACTATTGTTGATAAACCAGCTGATCAAGCTGTTAGTTTTGAAGTACAGGTCGAGAAGGCCATTTATGAAGAAACTAAAGAGCTTGTTCAGTCACCAGTTGTGACTGAACAGGCAGTTTTGCAACCAAGTGAAGAGGCTCAGCTGCACTCAGTTTCAACTGAAGACATGCCAGCTGAAGAACCAGTTATTCAATCAACTGAAGAACCTTCTACTACTTCTGTTCTTCCAACTGTCTCTTCTTCTCCCCAGGAACTAACAATTGAAAATATTTCAGAAATAGTGGCGCATGAAACAGAACCAACTGACGGTGCGATGATTGTATTTACTCAACAGGAAAGGGAAGGATTCCAGAAACTTCCGGAGCCATGTCTCCCGGGATTTCAGACACTGATGCCCTATTTGAAGAACTTCAAACTGTTCAGTCCAACCTCGTCAGTATGGTGAATTCTATTTCTGCAATTCAATCAACTCAGCTTGCACACACTTTGAAGCTCAACTCGAACAATGAGTTTACCTCAGGCAGACTGAATCAACTCAATCAGATTGTGACTTCTCTATTTCTCTAGATGGAAAAAATCAAGAAATATAGGAGCATTAGTCGGCAGACGCTTTGACTTTCTTTAGAATACAGTCACTAAAAGAATTGATATGTTGCAGAACATTGTGATGAATGGCGTATCAGATATTGCAACAGATGTTCGAATATTATCATAGAATATGGATGTGCTTGACAAAAAGGGGGAAATTAGAGAAAAAGAAGAAGACGAAAGGAACAAAGGGAAGAAGAAGATATGAAGATTAACTGACTTCAGTTAATGGTTGAAGATTCTTTATTCTTTGTACGAATCTGTACATAGATTAGTTCCCGATTTTCATTCTTTGTATGAATCTATACATTAGAAGAATTATTTTATATACAATGAATTCGAAGATTATTTTATATTCAGTTGATCAGTTCATACTTTACAAATTTTGTCAAACACCAAAAAGGAGGAAATTGATGGAAACTTAATTTCGGTGGTTTGACAAACTATTTTTTAAATTTATTGGACTAATTTATCAAGTTAATTGTAGTAAGTGAACTACACAAATCAACTGACAGTTGCCTAACTGAAGATTAATGCGCAGATTATCGAAGGCAACTGAAACCAGCTGAACTGAACTATCGAAGACAACTGACTGATCAGTTGGAAACTGATCAGTTGACATATTCAGCTGTGAGCTTATCAGCTAATCATTCAGCTATACACGTCATCAATTGAAAATCACATTCAACCGACAACACTACAAAGTAGACTTCAACTCGTAGTGGAACGCCACATTTCAGAGCTTACAGTGTACGAATGTCAGAAGAATATCGACGTGGCAATCAATGGATATATTGATTCAAATTATAATTAATGTTACCTTTGAAGAGAAGCCTATAAATAGGTGAGAAGAGCAGTTGAGCAAACAACCCAATCGAACTATCTATTTTCAAGCTTACTGTTACCCTGCTGAATTCATATCTCTCACTCAAAGATCAAAAGCTCACGCTTATCTGATTTATTTGTAGCATTTGAGGCTACTTTTCGAGCATACAAGCACAAATCGTTGTATTGTTTATTTGATCTTATCTAGATCAGTTGTGCTAAGTTCAGTTGAAAACTGTGAGTTATTTAGTAAACTAAGAGTTTCAGTTTCGGCAGTGTTAAGTCAAAACTTAAGTGGGTCTGTACAATCTTTGTATCGATCAAAGTCTTTTAGTGCATATCTTATCCTTGTGATAGAAGGGGTGACATATGTGTTATTTCTTTCTCCGAACATCCATAAATCTTCGTGTTATTACTTCAGTTATATATTCTATCTTTCAGTCAGTTTATTTCCGCAACTGTTATCAGCTAAACTGATTTTCATCGACTGACAAGATTCCTAGTTTCAGTTTGTCACAGAACTGACTACTTCATTCGAAAAGATTATAAAAATCGTGAGTGTATTTCCAACCCCCCCTTCTAAACAGATTTCAACCTATCAACCTATCCTATCACATCCCAACTGAAAGGATTGATGTAGTCGGGGGATCAACAGCCTATCAAGACTATCCCTCTGAAAGCTATCCCAACTGAATCCTCAACTGAGGATCAGTTATCTCTGTCTACTGTTCTACAAAAGAAGAAGGTCACCGAATCTGGTGAAAAGAAGAAGCTTGTTGGTGTTAAAGCTCCACTTATCACTATCACCAGACCAACTCCTCTGCCGTTGGCAAGACCTAAAAAAATAGTGATTCGAGAACAAGTGGACTCGACAAGTTCAGGACTGAGCATTTCTCATGTTCTAACTGAATCTAAGGGCAAAAGAAAATGATTGAAGAGCCCAGACCTACCAACACCATTCAGACGCACATTGACCTCATTTGGAAGGAAGTCAATGAATTTTCTAAAGGTAAACTCAGAACATATGAAGAATGGGTAAAGTTTAGAACTGTTATGTTTTCCAGGCAATTACGAAAGAAATCAGCTTTAAATAAATTCATTGCCTTGGAAACACTTGTTCTGAATATGGTCAAAGCTGCCACGATGGTTCAAGCACTTGAGAGAAAGAAATATTTCTTTGATCAGATACGAGCAAAGAAACTGAGTAAGTTGATTGGTCATCTACGTCAGAACTACGATCCCACCAGCCCAACTGCTCTTAATGATAAAACAGTTAATGACCAACTGATATGGACTTCTTATCTCTACAAATGGATATCAAGAATTGAGAAATGGATCAAGAACTTATTATTCTAGATAATTCCCAAGATCTTTCTTCAGATGAGCTAGCGGATCAATTAGCTCAAACAGATCAGCCATCCAAGGATCCAAGTGCAGGCTCTACTGAACAGATGACTGATTCTTTTTCTAAAGATGCATCAAAGCCAACTGATGTTCCTCAGTCTTCAACTGCTGAAGCTGCACTATACACAGACGCTGAATTATCATTGGCCTACATTGATGAAGTAATCAAATTAGTTGACTCTGACATTCAACTATCCTCTACTGAAGCAATTGAAAAGTTGTTCACAACTGAAGAATTAGCTTTTCAAGCCCCAGATCAACCTCTTGAAGAACTAGTTCAGTTGCCCTCCACAACTGAATAAGAAATATCGAGAACCGAAGAGCTAGTTCAATCAGTTATCATGACTGAACAGGCAGTTTTTGAACTAACTTAAGAGGCTCAGGTGCACTCAGTTGCAACTGAAGAAGTGCCAGCTGATCAGCCTTCTATCATTCAGTCAACCTAAAGCATCAGTTGAGCATTCTATCCCAATAATAACTGCTGGTTCAACTAATCATCCGCATGAAGCATCGTCGGACCCTGCTACTGATCCAACTTCTCCTCCACAATCTCAACAGGAAGTCTTACCAGAAGAGACATCAGAAATGGTCAATACTACAACTGAAAGAACTGACAGGACACTTATCATTTTCGATGGAGAGAACATAGAGCAACCAGAAACTTCCGGAGCCATGTCTCCAGGCATTACAATAGAAATTGAGTCTCTGTTCGAAGAAATTTCCGTTATTCAGATCAACCTCGTTGGTATAATGACTTCCATTTCTGACATCCGATCAACGCAATTCTTGCACACTATGAGAATTGATTCTATTAAGAATAGTACCATGGGTAAACTGCAGCAAATCCAGAAGGATGTTTCTTCTTTATACTTTTAGATGGACGAGCTCCGCAAAGACAGAGTTTCAACTGAAGCTCATTTTCAGACGGAAGCATTAGTGACTAGACGTCTCGACTATCTGGAAAGTACTGTTTCAAAATGAATGGATTTACTGCAAGATATCCTAATGAATGAAGTTTCTAATCTATCTTCAGATGTGCGGAATTTGTCAAGAAATGTTGATGAGTTTGACAAAAGGGGGGAAGTGTAAAATCAGTCAGAGAAACCAGAGCTTCAAGTTTATCACGAAGAATCTAAAGAAGAATCTTTATTTAGATTTTTGTAGATTATTTCATTCTTTAATTCTTTGTAAGAATCTGTACATTGAAAGGTTTATTTTATCTACAATGAGAGTTTAGTTGATCAGTTTATAAAATTCCAAGTTTTGTCAAACACCAAAAAGACGAAAATTGTTGGAAACTTAATTTCGGTTGTTTGACAAACTAAGTGATTAATTTATTGGATTAATTGATCAAGTAGCTTGAAGTAACTGAACTACATAAATCAACTGACAGTTGCCTAACTGAAGATTAATGCGCAGTTTATCGAATGCAACACATTCAACCGACAATAGTACAAAGCAGACTGCAACTCATAGTGGAACGCCGAATTTCAGAGCTTACACTATACGAATGTCAGAGGAATATTGACGTGGCAATCAACGGATAATGATTCAAATTATATTTAATGTTACCGTTGAAGAGAATCTTATAAATAGTTGAGAAGAGCAGTTGAGCAAACAATTGATCTATCTATTTTTCAAACTTGCTGTTACCCTCCTGAATTTATCGCTCTTACTCGAGAATCAAAAAGCTCACACTTATCTGATATATTTGTAGCATTTGAGGCTACCTGTAGGGCCCAATTTTAGTACACGTAAAACACATGCATTTATTTATTTGTTAATTCATTTATTTAAATTTAAAATGATTTTAGTGATGCATTATTTATTCAAATTGCATTATTCTAAATTATTTATGTAATGTGATGCACGTTAAAATATTTGTCGAGTGTCATGTTTCAGGCGATTATTCGAGGCGGGGTCGAGGAAAAGAGACCGTTGACGTTTTTTGGTAATTTTAAAACATGGTATTTTATTTTAAGTTAAGATTGAGACATTTTAAATAATTTATTTAGTTTGTAGCATTTTAAAGCCTAAATTATCTATTTAGCTTTTTTATGATTTATAAACTTTTAAAAGTTATGACGCTTGTGCAAGTTATTTTAAATCTAGAGAATTTATTGATTAGGGGAGAGTTAGTATTTTTAAATTAACCTGTTAATTATTAATTGAGTAAACTTTTCTCCTAATTAACACTAATCACACGCACACATACTTTTACACACACTAAATAACGCTAAACACACACACACTTCAATTCAGATTTTTATTATTGTTTATTATTATTATTTTTGGAGAGGAGAAAACCTAGGGTTCTAGGAGTCCTTGCAGCCGCCCCTCCCCTCTCCATCTTCCAGCAAATTTTCGTGTGTTTTCTTCAAGGATTTTTAGCGCCACAAGCATCCCGGATCGTCTCTCTCATCCTTCCCGCTTCGGTATCGTCGTTTCGGTAACGTTATAGATTTAAAGGCACATATATTCTGTTATTTCTGCATCTATCTCGTCATATTATTCGTTGTGTTGTTATTTATGCGTAAAAATACATGCGTGGTGTGTATAAGTTTGAGCAATGATGTTTGGATCAATTTTGAAACAAATTTTGGGATCACAAATCACTGTTTTTACTGTCTTTTCAAAAACTGCGATTTTGTGGTCGTAATTCTGAGAAAACTTTAAATACAAAAATTGTAGAATTTTTTGATACCTTCGATTTGACAGTAAATTCGAAATATTTGGATAAAAATTGAGTGAGTTATGGCGTTTTTCGTGGAGCTGCTCAAACTGCATTTTTTTCAGAAAATTATGTATTGATGCGTTCTTGAAGTTTTATTGTTGCAGGCTTCGTTGGGATCAACGAGTGACCGTTGCTGCGTATAGGTATGCTTCGTAAGATGTTGGGTTGGTATTTGGATTGTCGGGTAGTGTCGATAGGCACTTGAATTCATTAGAAGCCGTAGGAAACGATTTGGGGTTAATTTCCGTGTTTTGAGTTGTATTGTGTCGTAGGGTGGATGTTGTTGTTTTGGGGTTGTTGTATGGATTTGGATTCAAGGTTATAGTATCCTAGGAAGGGTCTCGGGGTGTCGACTCTTGGTCGGGATGATCGAGTTAGGTGAAATAAGCCTTGAGTATATGAAATTTTCGTTGTTTCACGTGTACCGAGTCTGCACGGACCCGTACACGGACCCTGGCACGGGGTCCGTGCCCTTGTTTCCTCCTTAGTGTTAGTAAACCAAGCCTACACGGACCCTTTGACGGACCCTGACACGGGGTCCGTGCCTTTGTTTCCTTGGAAGTGTCAAATTTGCGAGCCTACACTGACCCCTAGACGGACCCTAGCAAAGGGTCCGTGTCCTCACTTCTTTTCGAGCATTTCTTTTGCGAACCTACACGGACCCATACACGGACCCAGGCACGGGGTCCGTGTACTTCATATTTGGGGAAACAAATTAGACTTCAATGCTGGTTTTGTTTTGGGGTTTAAGATAATGGTTAGTACGACGTTAAAAGATGTCAAGTCCCGAGGGAACTAAAATGTCATAAGCTAATTATTCACTTCGTTGGTGAGCTCGAGTACCTAAGTCTAAGTTATGCAAGTTAAGTATTTCAAACTCATATTAGTAATGTGCAGCAGCGGTCCCAAGCGATTTGCAACGAATCCCTCAACACCAAGTAAGTATGTTCGACGTCCAAGGAAAATATTTTCATGTTTTTGAGGTATGCTAAATGTCTTGTGACCAAATTATGAATGGGTTTGGAAGTCGGTGAACGTGGCTGAGGACCTCTCCACCCCGTTAAAGCATGAATGGGTTTAGATTAGGATTTAAAGGCGTTAAAGCATGAACGGGGACCAATCCACCCGTTAAAGCATGAACGGGGATCTCATGTATGTGGCAGTGGATTCGTCCCTGTCAGCCCAGTAACGGGGATCTCATGTATGTGGCAGTGGATTTGTCCCTGTCAGCCCAGTATTGTGGTTTAGTCTGATCAGACGTATTATGTATGGGTCACTTGCTTTGAAACATGCCTCTACGCAAAATGATGAAGTTATGTATGTTCAAGTATGTTCAACTATACAAGCACGTTTAAGAAAAATTTTATTCTTATGGCACGTCTATGTATGTACGTATGTAAGTTCAAGTTTAAGCGCAAGTTCAAGTTCAAGTTCATATATGTACGCTTTATTTTAAAGTTGCATGTGGTTTTACTATGTATTACTCATTACTTCCAGTTTATACGTGTTTAATCTTTAGACTCACTAGGCTTGATCGATGCAGATAAGGATGTTTTCGAGGAGACAAGGGGTGGGGACCAACGAGCAGGCTTGGACTGAGCAGGATGCTAAACCCGAGGACCGCCGAAGTTTTTAAGCTTATATGAAAATGTTCAAATACTTTTGTCAAACTTTATTTGAAAATCTTTTGTTGCAACAACTTTTGAGAAGTTCAGTTTATTTTATCGAAATATTTAAGAAAATTTTTAATTTTTCCGCAAATTTTATGTAGTAAAAGTATGGTACGTTACAGTTGGTATCAAAGCGGTGTTCTTGTAAAGGGTTACGCCTACTGCCAGTTGCAAGAATCTCACGAAGTCACACCTCAAGTCTGTAAGTTTTATAGTTTTGAATTATGTTATGAATTAAGCGTTAAGTCATGATTTCAGCATGTCCATGTTTTAAGTTTAGATTACGTACATCTTATACTATTGATATCATTTTCATGCATGTGGCACTTACGTGTTGGGTAAATTGTGGAACAGTATGCCTCCTAGATGTTTGATTGACCCTGAAGCCAAGGATGAGTATAGAGAGGCTCGATAGGAGGGGAGAGACTCTCCTCCTCCTCCACCGCCGGACATGCAAGCTCAAATGCTTGCAGGTATGACACAGTTCTTCGCACAGTTTTCGGGGAACCAAGCTGCGGCAAATACAGAAGCGAGCCCCAGACTAGAGGCAGTATACGAGAGGCTCAGACTGGATGAGCCCAAAGGAGTTCTCGGGGACCACTGACCCGATGATAGCTGAAGGATGGATTAAGTCCTATCAAGGTAATCTTCGATTTTATGGAACTGACCGATGCAGATAGGGTCCACGCTCCTTCTGACAGGGGACGCCAGGCTATGGTGGGAGAGTGCGTCAGTATTGGTCAATTTGTAGACGTTGACTTGGAACGGATTTAAGGAGATATTCTACTCCAAGTAATTTACTGAAGAAGTGCGATCCAGATTGACCAGGGAGTTCATGACGTTGCGTCAAGGGGGGTAGCAGCGTTGCGGAGTTTGTGAGGAAGTTTGAGAGGGGGTGTAACTTTGTGCCCCTGATAGCTAATGATGCCCAGAGTAAGTTGAGGTATTTTATGGATGGGTTGCGGTCGATGTTGCGCCTGTGATGTTCGAGTTGCTGGTCCTACGACTTATGCAATTGCCGTATCTAGAGCCTTGGCGGTAGAGCAGGATCAGAGAGATATTGAGGCTGACAGGCAGTGCAAGAGGCCCTATCAGGCTCCACAGCAGCAGCAACAATAGCAGCCTCCGTTCAAGAAGCCATTCCAGGGACATCCAGGGAAGAGGCCATATCAGTGACCACCAAAGAGCAGGGGTCCAATTCAGCAATAGAGGGCGCCTCAGAAACCCGGTGATTTCCCAGTGTGTCCTAAGTGCAACCGCCAGCACCCGAGACAATGTTTGTATGGGTCAGACAAGTGTTTTAAATGTGGAGCCAGTGACCACATGTTGAAGGAGTGCCCACAGTGGAGGCATCCGACTCAAGGCAGAGTGTTCTCCATGCATGCACAGGAGGCGAACCCAGACACGACATTACTTACCGGTAAACTTATCTACCTAAGCTCAGTATTATTTTGCCTTGCATGTTGAAATTTTATTTGGGATTACTAGTGTGATAGCAATATTTTTGAGTGACTTGGGATATTAATTTTCCGCTATGCTTGAGGTTAATATTAGAAATTTGGGAGATATAAGTTTTGTGTTGTGCTAACATCTCTCAGGAAATATTTTTATTAAGAGAATAGCTACTCAGGCCTTGATAGATTCAGGAGCCACCCATTCATTTATCACGGAAACGTTCGCTAGTCACTTGGATATCAAGACTATCGACCTTGACATGAATTACTCCGTGACAGTCCCATCAAGGGAAGAGTTGTCAGCTACTAGCGTGGTCAGAGACATTGATCTCGAACTGCAAGGCCACCTAGTGTATGCAGATTTGATTGTGTTTCCTATGCCGGAATTCGATATTATCTTGGGTATGGACTGGCCGACAAAGAACAGAGTCCTGATTGATTTTCAGAAGAGATCAGTATTGATTAGACCGTTAGGCATGGAGCAATTTCTATTTGAACCAGCAAGATGGATGAGTTTCTCTCGCATGATCTCTTGCATGCAGGCGCGGAAACGTATTTCCAAGGGGTGTCAGGCTTTCTTGGCCAGCATCATTTCAACACCTGACATACCCACTCCGTCAATATCAGATGTGCCAGTAGTCAGAGACTTTCTAGACTTCTTTTCTGATGACATCACAGGTTTTCCACCAGAGAGAGAGGTGGAGTTTGCGATTGATCTCATGCCAGGCCCAGTGCAAATATCTAAGGCACCGTACCGATTAGCTTCAGCTGAGATGTTAGAACTCAAGCAGCAGATTCAGGAGCTTCTCGACAAGAAATTCATCCGCCCCAGTTTCTCACCGTAGGGCGCACCAGTGCTCTTTGTGAAAAGAAGGATGGGTGCATGAGGCTGTGTATCGATTACCGAGAATTGAACTAGGTAACGATCATGAACAAATATCCACATCCTAGAATCGAAGACTTATTTGATTAGTTGCAGGGAGCCACAATGTTCTCTAAGATAGATCTTCGATCAGGGTATAACCAGCTGAAGGTGAAAGACGCAGATGTGCACAAAATAGCCTTCAGGATCAGGTATGGGCATTACGAGTTCTTAGTGATGCCGTTTGGACTGACGAACGCTCTAGCAATTTTCATGGACTTGATGAACCGAGTATTCCAGCCCTACTTAGACCAATTCATCATAGTGTTCATTGATGATATTCTTATTTACTCGAAGAGTCTTGAGGAGCACAGTCGGCACTTGAAGATAGTTTTGCAAACCTTGCAGAGTCGCAAGTTATTTGCAAAGTTCAGTAAGTGTGAATTTTGGTTGGAGAAAGTAGCGTTTTTGGGTCATATAATATCTAGCAGTGTATTGAGGTGGATCCAGCTAAAGTGGCAGCGGTTAAAGAATGGGTTGAGCCAAAGAATGAATTAGAAATCCGCAGTTTTCTGGGTTTAGCCGGTTACTACCGTAAGTTTATTCAGGGATTTTCGTCAATAGCAGTGCCGCTCGCTTCACTGACCAAGAAGAATGGTAAGTTCGTGTGGAGCGCCGAGTGTTAGAAGAGCTTCGATACTTTGAAGCAAGCTCTCATTTCAGCGCCAGTGTTAGCCATGCTATCTGGGCAAGGAGATTTTGTGCTATACACCGATGCATCTAAGCTCGGGTTAGGCGCAATGTTGATGCAGCATGGTCTGGTGATAGCTTATGCTTCCAGACAGTTGAAGGTGCATGAGAAGAATTATCCGACTCATGATTTAGAATTAGCCGTCGTTGTCTTGGCATTGAAGATTTGGAGACACTACTTGTACGGCGAGAAATGCAAGATATTTACCGATCACAAGAGTCTCAAATATTTCTTCACGTAGAAAGAACTGAATATGAGACTGAGACGGTGGTTGGAATTGGTAAAAGACTACGACTGTGAAATTCGCTACCATCCGGGAAAGGCTAATGTTGTCGCAGACGCCTTGAGCAGAAAGGTTGCAGTCATAGCACAGTTGTCAGTACAGAGACCTCTTCAGTTTGAGATTCAGAGGTTTGGGTTAGAGGTTTATCCCAAGGGCAGAGCTCCCAGACTATCGAATCTAACAGTCAAATCCCATTTGCTAGATCGAATCCGTAGAGGACAGCCTTCAGATGCGCAGTTGCAGAAATGGAGGCTGAAAGATGAAGCTAAGGGCAGCGTACTCTACACAATGTCAGATGGTATTGTAAGATACAGAGGTAGAATGTGGGTGTCCAGCGTTGATTCGATCAGAGAGGATATTCTGACAGAGGCACACGCATCTCCGTATTCAATCCACACAGGAGGTACAAAGATGTACAAGGATCTGCAGATTTTGTATTGGTGGCCAGGGATGAAGCGAGACATCCGTCGGTTTGTGTCTGAATGCCTCACTTGTCAGCAAGTGAAGGCAGAGCACCAAAGGCCAGCAGGGATGCTTAAGCCACTTCCTATCCCCGAGTGGAAATGAGAGAATATCACTATGGACTTCCTTGTTGGCTTGCCGAAGTCAGTCTGAGGTTTTAATGCCATTTGGGTCATAGTGGATCGACTCACTAAGTCAGCGCACTTCTTGCTAGTAAAGACGACTTTCTCCATGACGCAGTATGTGGAGCTTTATATCAGGGAGATCGTTCGATTGCACGGAATCCCAGTTTCTATTGTGTCCGACCAGGACCAAAGATTTACATCGTCCTTCTGGAAGAGCCTACATACAGCCATGGGGACGAAGTTGCTATTCAGTATCGCTTTTCACCAGCAGACAGATGGCCAGTCCGAGCGAGTGATTCAAATTTTGGAGGATTTATTGCAATCCTGTATGATCGATTTCCAGGGTAATTGGAAATCGAATCTACCTCTAGTGGAGTTTACTTACAACAATAGTTTTCAATCATCTATAGGTATGGCTCCCTATGAGGTGTTGTATGGGAGAAAGTGTAGGTCGCCGATTCATTGGGATGAAGTCGGAGAAAGAGCAGAACTTGGCCCTGAGATAGTTCAGCAGACTGCAGACGTGGTGGTCAAGATTCGAGACAGAATGAAGACCGCCCAAAGTCGCCAAAAGAGTTATGCTGATAAAAGGAGGAGAGACCTAGAGTTTGCCGTAGGTGGTCACGTTTTCGTGAAGATATCACCCACGAAGGGTGTTATGAGATTTGGGAAGAAAAGTAAGCTAAGCCCGAGGTTTATTGGGCCATTTGAGATTTTGACAGAGTTGGGACACTAGCTTATCGTGTTGCCTTTTCGCCGAATCTGGCCGGGGTACACAATGTGTTCCATGTCTCGATGTTGAGGAAGTATCTAGCTAATCCTTCGCATGTTCTGAGCTACGAGCCGTTGCAGTTGGCTCCAGACCAGTCATTTGAGGAAAGACCTGTCCAAATCCTAGACAGACAAGAGCGCAGACTTCGGAACAAGGTGACCAAGCTGGTCAAAGTTCGGTGGCTGAATTAATCAGTGGAAGAGGCCACTTGGGAGACTGAATCTGATATGAGAATTCGCTACCCGGAGTTGTTCGGTAAGATTTAATTTTGAGGAAGAAATTTATATAAGTAGGGGAGGAACTGTAGGGCCCAATTTTAGTACACGTAAAATCCATGCATTTATTTAATTGTTAAATCATTTATTTAAATTTAAAATTATTTTAGTGATGCAATATTTATTCAAATTGAATTATTCTAAATTATTTATGTTATGTGATCCACGTTAAAATATTTCTCGAGTTTCATGTTTCAGGCGATTATTCGAGGCGGGGTCGAGGAAAAGAGACCAGTGACGATTTTTGGTAACTTTAAAACCTGGTATTTTATTTTAAGTTAAGATTTGAGCATTTTAAATAATTTATTAGTTTGTAGCATTTTAAAGCCTAAATTATCGATTTAGCTATTATATGATTTATAAATTTTTAAAAGTTATGACGCTTGTGCAAGTGATTTTAAATCTAGAGAATTTATTAATTAGGGGAGAAGTAGTATTTTAAAATTAGCTTGTTTATTATTAATTGAGTAAACTTTTCTCCTAATTAACACTAATCACACGCACACACACTTTTACACACATTAAATAATGCTAAACACACACACACACATTTAAATTCAGATTTTTATTATTTTTTTATTATTATTTTTGGAGAGGAGAAAACCTAGTGTTCTAGGAGTCCTTGCAGCCGCCCCTACCCTCTCCATCTTCCAGCAAATTTTCGTGTGTTTTCTTCAAGGATTTTTAGTGCCACAAGCGTCCCGGATCGTCTCTCGCATCCTTCCCACTTCTGTATCGTCGTTTCGGTAGCGTTATAGATGTAAAGGCACATATATTCTGTTATTTCTGCATCGATCTCGTTATATTATTCGTTGTGTTGTTATTTATGCGTAAAAATACAGGCGTGGTGTGTAGAAGTTTGAGCAATGATGTTTGGATCAATTTAGAAATAGATTTTGGGATCACAAATCACTTTTTTGCCGTCTTTTCAAAAACTGCGATTTTGGGGTCATGATTCTGAGAAAACTTTAAATACAAAAATTGTAGAACTTTTCGATACCTTCGATTTGACAGTAAATTCGAAATATTTGGATAAAAAAACTGCATTTTTTTTTAGAAAATTATGTATTGATGCGTTCTTTAAGTTTTATTGTTACAGGCTTCGTTGGGGATCGACGGGTTACCGTTGCTGCGTATATGTATGCTTAGTATGATGTTGGGTTGGTATTTAGATTGCCGGGGAGTGTCGATAGGCACTTGAATTCATTAGAAGCCGTAGGAAACGATTTGGGGTTAATATCCGTGTTTTGAGTTGTATTGTGTCGTAAGGTGGATGTCGTTGTTTTGGGGTGGTTGTACGGGTTTGGATTCAAGGTTTTAGTATCCTAGAAAGGGTCTCGGGGTGTCGACTCTTGGTCGGGATGATCGAGTTAGGAGAAATAAGCTTTGAGTATATGAAATTTTCGTTGTTTCACGCGTACCGAGTCTGCACGGACCCGTACACGGACCCTGGCACGGGGTACGTGCCCTTGTTTCCTCCTTAGTGTCAGTAAACCAAGCCTACATGGACCCTTCGACGGACCCTGACACGGGGTCCGTGCCTTTGTTTCCTTGGAAGTGTCAAATTTGCGAGCCTACACGGACACCTAGACGGACCCTAGCACGTGGTCCGTGTCCTCACTTCTTTTCAAGCATTTATTTTGCGAACCAACACGGAACCATACACGGACCCGGGCATGGGGTCCGTGTACTTCATATTTTGGGAAAAAAATTAGACTTCACCGCAGGTTTGTTTTGGGTTTAAGATAATGGTTAGTACGACGATTAAAAGAGGTCAAGTCTCGAGGGAACTAAAATGTCATAAGCGACTTATTCACTTCGGTGGTGAGCACGAGTGCCTAAGTCTAAGTTATGCAAGTTAAGTATTTCAAACTCATATTAGTATGTGCAGCAGCAGCCCCAAGTGAGATCCAACGAATCCCTCAATGTCAAATAAGTATGTTCGACGTGCAACGAAAATATTTTCATGTTTTTGAGGTATGCTAAATGTCTTGTGACCAAATTATGAATGGGTTTGGAAGTCGGGGAACGTGGCCGAGGACCTCTCCACCTCGTTAAAGCATGAACAGGTTTAGATCAGGATTGGAAAGCGTTAAAGCATGAACGAGAACCAATCCACCCGTTAAAGCATGAACGGGATCTCATGTATGTGGAAGTGGATTCATCCCTGTCAGCCCAGTACTGTGGTTTAGTCTGATCAGTCGTATTATGTATGGGTCACTTGCTTTGAAACACGCCTCTACGCAAAATGATGAAGTTATGTATGTTCAAGTATGCAAGCACGTTTAAGAAAAGTTTTATGCTTATGGCACGTCTATGTATGTACGTATGTAAGTTCAAGTTTAAGCGCAAGTTCAAGTTCAAGTTCATGTATGTACGCTTTATTTTAAAGTTACATGTGGTTTTATTATGTATTACTCGTTACTTCCAGTTTATACATATTGAGTCTTTAGACTCACTAGGCTTGATCGATGCAGATGATGATGTTTTCGGGGAGACAAGGGGTGGGGACCAAGGAGCAGGCTTGGACTGAGCAGGAGGCTAAACCCGAGGACCGCCCAAGTTTTTAAGCTTATATGAAAATGTTCAAATACTTTTGTCAAACTTTATTTGCAAATCTTTTGTTGCAACAAATTTTGAGACGTACAGTTTATTTTATAGAATTATTTAAGAAAATTTTTAATTTTTCCGCAAATTTTAAGTAGTAAAAGTACGGTACGTTACACTACCTTTCGAGCTTACAAGCACAAACCGTTGTATTGTTTATTTGATCTTAACTAGATCAGTTGTGCTATGTTCACTTGAAGAACTGTGAGATATTTAGTAAACTAAGAGTTTCAATTTTGGCAGTGTTAAGTCCAAACTGAAGTGGGTCTGTACAAGTTTTGTATCGATCATAGTCTCTTGGTGCATATCCTATCTTTGTGATAGAGGGGGTGACGTAGAAGTTATTTCAATCTCCGAACATCAATAAATCTTTGTGTGTTACTACTTCAGTTATTTATTCTATCTTTCAGTCAGTTTATTTCCGCAACTGTTATCAGTTAAACTAATTATCATTGACTGACGACATTCTTAGTTTCAGTTTGTCACAGAACTGACACTTCATTCGAAAAGATCCTAAAATCGTGAGTGTTTATTCAACCCCCCCTTCTAAACACATCTCATCCAATCAACCGATCCTAACATGTTCACTTGTGCTTTTACGATCAATCTTACATTCTGCATAATCTGCATCTGAATAGCCAACTAAATTTAAATATGAGTCCTTAGTATACAATAAGCACACATTTTATGGTGCCTTTAAGATATTTCAATATTCTTTTAGCAGCTAAAATATGTGATTGTTTAGGATTTGCATGAAATCTTGCACACTTGTAAACAACAAATACAATATCAGGACGACTAGAAGTTAGGCATAACAAAGAACCTATTAAACATCTATAGAGTGTCGTCTCAACTGATATTTCCCCATCATCTTTATCTAATTTAATCAATGAGCTCATGGGAGTACTTGCAGCTGAACATGTCTCAATGCCAAATTTCTTAAGAAGTTCCTTCGTGCATTTGGTCTGACTGATAAAAGTACCAGTTTCAAGTTGCTTCACTTGCAGACCTAGAAAGATTGTCAGTTCACCCATCATACTCATCTCAAATTTTTCCTGCATCAACTTGACAAATTTCTCACATAATTTGGGGTTAGTTGACCCAAAAATAATAACCTCAACGTATATTTGCACAATTAAAATATGATCATTATTTGAAAATTTGAACAAATTCTTATCAACTGATCCAACTGTAAAATTATGATGAGTTACAAATTTTGAAAGTGTCTCATACCAAGCTCTTGGATCTTGTTTAAGACCATATAGAGCTTTGTTCAAATGATAAACATTATCAGGAAGAGAATGATTAACAAAACCTAGTGGTTGTTCAACATATACTTCTTCCTGAAATTGACCATTTAGAAATGCGCTCTTGACATCCATTTGATAGACTTTAAAGTTTTTGAATGAGGCATAAGCAAGGTATATTCTGTTGTTTCCAGTCGTGCAACTGGTGCATATGTCTCGTCGTAATCTATTTCTTCTTCTTTCCTGTATCCTTGTGCTACAAGCCTCGCCTTGTTTCGTACAACTGATGATAAGGAACAATTTCTTGTTCAAGTGATTGATCTAGTATCTCTGGTTCAGGTTCACTGTCATCCTTTAAACTTATATCTGTAAAGCGATCAACTGGATCAATTGGCTTATCAGTTAGTACAGATTCATCAAATACAATATGAATTGATTCTTCTACATTCAAAGTGCATTTGTTAAAAACTCTATAAGCTTCACTAACTGAAAAAATAACCCAAAAATATTCCTTCTGCAGATTTGGCATCAAATGCTTTCAAATGATTTTTGCCATTATCGTGAATAAAACATCTACAGTAGAATATTCAGAAGTAAGATACCACAATTTTATGTCCATGCTAGATCTCATATGGTATTTTTATATGATTTTTGTTAATCATTGAACTGTTCTTAGTGTAACATGTTGTGTTTACTGATTCTGCCCAAAATATTTGAGAAATACTAGAATCAGCAAGCATTGTTCTAGCAGCTTCTTTAAGGGTTCGATCTTCTCTCAGCTACATCATTTTTCTGAGGAGTTCTTCCTGCTGAAAACTCATGCTTGATCCCAGTATTTTCTAAAAATTGTTAAAGGTTTTGATTGACGAATTCAGTCTCTCGATCAGACCTTATTCTGTCAATACAAATTGATTTTTCATTTAATAATCTTTTGAAAAGTTTAATTAGTTGTGCAGCAGTTTGGTCTTTTGTTTTAATAAATATAACCCAAGTAAATCTTGAAAAATCATCAACAATTACCAAGGTGTATTTATTCCCCCTAAACTTATGACTTTTATTGGACCAAAACGATCCGTATGCAGCAATTCTAAGCATCTGGAGGAAGATTTACTACCATTGTTTTTAAATGATTATATTAATTGCTTACCAAACTGACATGCTAAACAAATTTTATCTTCTGAAAAATTTATTTTAGACAGACCAGTTACAAGATCATGGTTACTCAAATGTGCATAAACTTAAAGTTTAAGTGGTTCAACCTTTTATGCCACAACTAGTTTTTAGAAGATTTTGAAGCTATAAAAAAAACTAGTGCATTAGGTTGATCAGTCCAACTGACTTTTTAAGTATTCCCAGAATGATTTTCAGTTAAAATGATCTCATCAGTTGTGTCTTTATCTGAGCAAGTGTGTCTGCTGAACTGAACTGAGAAATTATTGTTGCATAACTGACTAATGCTAATCAAGTTATATTTCAAATTCTCAACTAATAAATCATCTTTAATAATAAAGTTACCATGGATAAGTTTAACCTTACCCGCAGTTCTACCTTTAGAGTTGTCTCCAAAACTGAGTTGCATATCTTTACAGTTCTACCTTTAGAGTTGCATACCTTTATCTTGCAGAAAATAATTTTATCCAGCGTTATGTACAAAATGTCTTTAGCCACATTGTCCAAATTTGTTTTTCTTTTGTCTTCTGCTGTCCATTCCTCACTAGGCTTTTCAATACGATGTGGTGCAACATCAGTTATAACAACAACAGTGTTTGCTTTCAGTATTTTCATGGGTCTGTCAGTGATAACGTATCACATATCATCATCTTATGCAGCTAGATGAGCCTGCATTCTAATCTTCCAATAATCAAATTCTTCTCTCGAGAACATTGGAATATTTTTGAAGGAAGACATGGTAATCAGTTTTGTAGATAGGAATATCCAGGAACAAGATTCAACTGCTCTGATACCACTTGTTAGGATCGGTTGGGAGTGAGAGAATGCTTATAATGGGGGGTTGAATAAACACTGGAAAATTTTCACAACTTCCTCGATTTATGAATCAGTTTAGTGATGAACTGAATTCGTGAATCTCGTTGTCAATTTCAATCAGTTAACTTGATAAAAGTTTGGAAATAACTGAAAGACAGATAGAATAAAACTGATAAGGAAAGAGCACAAGATTTTTGGATGTTCGGAGATTTCAAATACTTCTACGTCACTCTTTTATCTCGAAGATATAATTTTCACTAAAAGACTTTGATCTATACAATAAATTGTACAAACCCACTTCAATTTGGACATAACACTGCCAAAACCGAAATTCTTAGTATCAATACAACTTATCAGTTCTTAACTGATAAGTAACTTTCTTAGCACAACTGATCTCTACAAGATCAAATGATATAACAATAAGTGTTTTTGTGCTTTAAGCTCGAAGTATAACCTGAAAGCTATGAATGTAAATAATAAGCGTGAGCTTTTGAGAACTTTAAACTTGATTGCATACTTTTTGACTTGATAGCTTCGTTACTCGATTATTTTCCTTCAACTAATCTTTCTCGGTTATTTATAGGCTTGCTTCCAATGGTAACAGTTAATGCATTTTGAATCTTTATATCCGTTGTATAGTCACGTCAACATTTTTCTGTCAATCGTACATTGTAGCTTTTCTGAGATGCGAAATTCTCATTAAACGCTGCAGTATGCTCTTGTACAATTGTCGGTTGAAATCTACATTCCTTAACTGAAAACATGTTACAACTGATTGACGTAGCCGATAGGATTAACTTATTGATGTGTAACTGATCAGTCTTAACTGATCGTCCAGTTGACTACACAGTTCAGTTAGCTTAGCTGAGTTCAGTTGCCTTTGACTATATACGCATTAATCTTCAGTTCGGGCAACTATCAGTTTAAGAATTTTAAGATCAGTTACCTTCAGTTTTCTCGATCAGTTGTTCAATCTTGTCAAGCTTAATTTGTCAAACTCCGAAATCAAGAACTCAACAAATTTTTTTTTGCGCTACAAATCAAACAATTGCAAATGGAAATTTTTTATGTCATAGCAAGTACGCAAAAAATCAGGTGAGTAATGAGACATCATCTACTAAAATACTACTAGAAATTTTTTTTTTTTGCAGGCTAATTTCGGAAATGCTCTTACACATGCATGCAAATGAAAATAGACGACCATGCGTATTAAGAGTTACTTGATCACTGAATGAAAATATTGCAGTTAATAAGAAAAATCTAAATATCATCCAAATCCCTAGACTAAATCCTGTCAAATCCTCAACATGTGTAAAGACGCGAAACGGAAAAACATAATGTATCATCTTTGACTCAATAACATAAAGTGCAGAAAACCGTATGATCCTCAGGTTAGCGTGCACACTCCCAGCTCTGCCTACTCACTCTTCAGCGCCACTAGTCTCCATATCATCATGCTCATTTGGATCAATCACACCTAGTGAGTCTAAAGACTCAACACACCTGAACCATGATAGCAAGTACATATACATAACATGCCATGGTAAATAACATACATTTCATGATATTAAAATCATGAACTTAAACATAGTATGTGAAAGCATAACGCGTCCATGACATATTTCATCATATCAACATATACGTTTTCATTTTCTTTATTTGAATTCAGATCATTAGTTGTGACTTTCGTATCAACTCTAGTCGATGGATCCATCGTATAACCGCGGTACCCGACGGCGGGGACATCAGCGACAGTATTACCCATTCACTGAGCATTAGCCTTACATGTTCGTGTTTGTGTTCATGTTCGTATTAGTCACAACCCCCTCATCCTTCAAAACATATAAACATATTCATCACTTATAAAAATCGTGCATATACGTAAATTTTCTTAAAATCAATCATGCAACGTATTTTTCGTATTTCCATAAAAAATCATGTTCTTGATTACATGATCATTTAAAACATGTCAATTTTTTATCAGAGCTATGCCACGACTGGTAACTCGACCCAAGTGCAAAATGACCATTTTGCCTCTGGAAACCTTAATTGCCCATTTTATCCATGGACCTCAAAATTTCGACTTGAAGTCAACCAAACATATTAGAACAACTCAAAACATACTTATTACTATTTTCTAGATGTAAACTCAAGTCCAAGCGTGAATTCTATAGTTCGTTTTAAAACATGGGCCGAAAACCTTGTTTTAACACAAACTCAATCGAAATTAAACCATAGTCCAAAGATTCCTAATCGAACTTCGTATGACCTAATCTAACTATCAATAACCTCGGTCACATCGACAAATCAGCACCCAAACGAGTCATAAGCACTAAAACCATACCCTTTCCACATTGGACTTGCGCCTAAGCGCTGACACTGTGTTGCTTGATTGGCGCCTAGGCACCTAGCATTAGCGCTGCAGCACTACCAGCCCCGAATAATTCTGGGTAGCGACTCCTCATCTCCATCTCCCAAGTAGTCTCGTTCTCAGAATGATTCAGCCACTTGACCTTGGCCATCAGGATCAACTTGTTCCAGAGCCTCCTCTCCTGCCTATCCAATATCTGAGTGGGTCTCTCCTTGAAAGATAGGTTCGGTGTCAGCTGCAATGGCTCATAATTCAGTACATGCGAAGGGTTTGACATGTACTTCCGCAGTATGGAGAAGTGGAACACATTATGAACTACCACCATATTCAACGGTAATGAGACTCTATTAGATAGTGTCCCAACTCTCTCTAGGATCTCGAATGATCCTATGAATCTAGGACATATTTTGCCCTTCTTCCCAAATCTTATCACACCCTTCATCTGTGCGACCTTCACCAACATATGATCGCCCACTTCAAACTCTAGATCCCTACGTCGCTGATCTACATAACTCTTCTATCGGCTCTTAGCAGTCTTCATCATGTCCTGGATCTTGACCACTAACTATGCAGTTTGACTGACAAGGTCTGGTCCCAATTCTGATATTTCCCCTATCTCATCCCAATAAACTTGTGACCTACACTTCCTCTCGTAATGTTCCTCATATGGAGCCATATCAATGGATGCCTGATAGCTGTAGTTGTATGTGAACTCCAGGAGTGGTAACTTCGACTCCCAGCTGCCGTGAAGTTGACACTCAGGCTCTGAGTAGGTCATCCAAAATCTGAATCACCCTCTCAGACCGACCGTATGTCTGCGGGTGAAATGTTGTACTGAATAGCATCTTGGTACCCCATGCCTGATGAAGACTATTCCCAAATGTAGACATGAATCTCGGGTCCCTATCTGACACGATGGACACTAGCATCCCATAGTGTCTGACTATCTCTATAACATACAGATATGCATACTGAGTCATAGTGAAAGTCTTCTTGATCGGTAGAAAATGTGCTGACATAGTGAGCCGGTCAACTATCACCCAAATGTCATTATATCCTTCAGTTGTCCTCGGTAGCCCTTTCATGAAATCCATGGTAATATTCTCCCATTTTCACTCACAAATAGGGTGTCGTCTCAGCTTCCCTGCACGTCTCTAATGCTCGGCCTTAACATGATGACACGTCAAACAATCAGACACGAAATTGTACAAGATATCTCACTTCATGTCTGGTCACCAATAGAGAGACTACAGATCTTATACATCTTTGTACTCCCTGGATGAGTGGAGTACGGGGTGTTGTGGGCCTCTCTCATAATATCCGCTCTCAGGGAATCACCTCTAGGAACCCAGAGTCAGTCATGATATCTGACTATGCTGTTCACAACCTTTTACAACCTCAGGCCCTTAGACTCATCCCTCTGTCTCCACTTTTGTAACTGCTCGTCAGAAGCCTGCCCTTCTCGAATCCTATCCTTCAGTGTCGACTATACTGTCAGGGTAGAAAGATTAGGAGCATCGCCCCGAGAAAAAGATGGAAGCTCAAACCTCTGAATCTCTGCCTGCAATGGCCTCTGTACCGACAACTGAGCAATCACTACATGCTTCTTACTCAGGGAATCCGCGACTACATAAGCCTTACGCGGATGGTAGCTAATGTCGCATTCATAATCCTTCACTAGCTCCAGCCACCTCCGCTGTATCATATTTAGCTTTTTATGCATGAAGAAGTACTTCAGACTCTTGTGATCGGTGAAACTCTTACACTTCTCCCAATACAGATATTTCCTCCAAATCTTCAGGGCGAAAAACACTACTGTTAGTTCGAGGTCATGAGTCGGATAATTCTTCTCATGGACCTTCAACTATCTGGACGCGTAGGCTCTAACATCACCATATTGCATTAGAACTGCGTCCAAACCAAGCTTCGAAGCATCCGTGAAAAGCACAAACTCTCCTTGCCCTGATGGCATAGCTAGAACTGGCGCTGAAGTCAACTCTTGCTTCAACTTGTCAAAAATATCCAGGCACTCTGATCCTCAAATGAATTTGGCATGCTTTTTTATCAAGGCGTTCATGGGCACTGCAATTGAATAAACTCCCTGAATAAACTTCCCGTAGTACCCAGCCAATTCCAATATGCTACGGATCTCGGTCACAGTCTTAGGCACTGGCCAATATTTTACTGCCTCAACCTTGTTGGGATAAACCTATACTCCATCTCGGGATATGATGTGGCGCAAAAATGCCACTCTGTCTAGCCAGAACTCATACTTGCTGAACTTGGCATACAACCTTCTATCATGTAAGGTCTGCAGCACGGTCCTCAAATGCCGACTATGCTCATCTCTGCTCTTCAAATAGATCAGTATGCAGTCTATGAAAACTATGGCGAACTGACCAAAATACGGCTGAACCAAGCGATTCATGAGATCCGTGAAGATCACTGGTGCGTTTGTCACTTTGAAGGGTATAACCATAACTCATATTGCCCATAACGCGTCCTGAAAGCCGTCTTGCGCACATTGGACTCTCTCACCTTCAACTGGTGGTATCCTGATCGGAGATATATCTTCAAAAACATTGATGCTCCTTGAAGCTGATCAAATAGATCCTCAATCCTAGGCAGATGATGCTTATTATTGAATGTGACCCTGTTCAGTTTCCTATAACCAATGCATAGCCACATGCTGCCCTCATTTTTCTTAATAAACACTACCAGTGCGCACCATGGAGAAAAACTCAGGCGGATGAAACCCTTGTCTAGCAAGCCATGTATCTCATTCTTCAGCTCTTTCATCTCTGCAGGTGCTAGACGATAGGGTGTCTTATAAATTGGCACTGTACCTGGCATGAGCTCGATAGAAAAATTCATCTCTCTGTCTGGTGGAATGCCTGAAACATCATTCTGGAAAACATTGGGAAAATCCCTAACCACCTCGACATCCTCTATACTCTAGGTGACTGGCTTGGTCACTGTCACAATACTCGCCAAAAATTCTTGGCAACCTCTCCTCATTAGCTTCCTAGCACAGATGCAAGAAATGATGTGCGGCATCTACTGGTGTCTGACTGCCCCAAAAATAAATGGTTTACCGCTGGGCGGTCGAACGGATGCGGACCTCCGTAAAAAATTTAAAGTAGCTCCATTCGAATAAACCCAGTCCGTACCCAGAATAATGTTGAACTCCGGCAATGGTAGCATAATCAAATCTACCTGCACCATATTTTTATGTGACCAAAGTTCCAATCTCTTCACTATCTACGGGGTAAGCATAATATCTCTAGACGGAATCGAAACCCTGAATCCCAAATCCAAAACCTCTGGTATGATTCCTAGTCACTTGACAAATGTACTCGGATATAAATGAGTGTGTATCTCCGGAATCCAGCAATGCATACGTGGCTACACATGAAATATATATCTTTCCTGTAATAAAACATATCATCAAATCTGATCGTGTTGAAACTTAAGAAATTCTCTATCATTGATTAACCCAAATGTTTAAAAATCTCATATTTAGTCCAAGAAGAACCTCGAAAATTACAAAATTTTCCCTTAGAAGTTTTCGAAAATTGCAATTTCACCCTTAAAGTTTCGAATTTTATTCAATTTAATCCCTATTTTTTCGAAATTTGCAATATAACCCCCATAAAAATTTGAATCTACTCAATTTAGGCTCTAAAATTTCAAAAATTTTATCCTAAAATTTAGAAAAATGCAAAACATCCCTCAACTTTAGAATTTTGCAACTAGGTTCCTGTAATTTTGGTTATTGCATTTTGGTCGATAAAGCTCTTAATTAAATCAATTCAATCCTTAAGTCCACCTATTAAAACATGCAACATGTTTTATTATAAGTTATCAACCCCCAAAAATAATTCCAACAAACAACATAATATCTCATGCGATCGAGGCGATAAATAAAAATTCTAAACATAAGGTTTACCAGTGATCAGTGTCGAGTCTATCTCAGTCTCCACCTCCTCGGCATGCATCAGATATCACCTACCAGTTGTGGGCCCTTTTTCCTATGTCAATCAGATACTTTGTGGCCCTCCTCTTGGAATGAAACACTTGAAGGTCCCCCCACATACATCTACCATAGCGGAACCGGTTGCACTACTTGCAAGGCTGTCTCTCCTCCGGCTTAGGAGCCCCTGGAGCCTGTGGTAGCCTCTGCTGTCCGAGCCTCTTGAGCTGACCTTGAGGCTACTGCTACCCCTGATGCCTGGGTGGCCCGGTGAACTCCTTTTTCTGTGGCTGCGAGCTCTTTTGGGCATGATGCCTCTTCCGCAATATCTCGGCGTCAATATCTCAGAGAGCCTATTCTGCCTAAAAAGCACAGGCATCATACGTGGCTTGTCTGATCAACATAACGTCCCAGTGAATAGCGGGTATGAGGCCATCCATAAAGTGCCTCAACTTCACTGTCGCGTCTCTCGCTATTAGGGGGACAAAGTGACAGCCTCTATCAAACCTCCAGATAAACTCGGCCATAGATAAATCTCTATGTTGGAGACTCATAAACTCTCTCGTCAGGCGTCCCCGGACATACGCTAGAAAGTAATTGGTGTAGAATATGTCTTTGAACTGATTCCATATAAGGATAGCCAGATCCACCCCGTGTTCTGCTCCCTCCCACTATAGGGATGCATCATCCCTCATCATGTATGTGGCGCACCTGACCGTTTTGCCATCTTTCATCTCTAAGTACTGGAAGTGCAGCTCTAGTGATCGTATCCAACCCTCTGCCAGAAAAGTGATCATTGAAATCTGTCTGGGGTCTCGGAGCCTGCTGCGCGCAATACCATCAAAACTCGGTTAGCTGCGTCTCCTGGCAATGGTGGTGGTGGAAAGCCTTTATCTCCTATAGGATTACCATACTGCCTGTTAGTGCTAGGGGCACGTCTGGGAGGCATAGTATCTGAACACAGTCCAAATTCTAAACGTAACCCATCATGCAATTTAATCTAGTTTTCAAAACATTTAATCTTTAAATCATGTAAACAGCTAAACATATACTGTAAATCACTATAAACATATATCATGTAAACATACAGGTGATAGTATTACAAAATTTAAAACATTTAAAACATGCAAACTTACAGACTTGAGGCTTGACGACTGAGCTTCTGAAGCTAGCGGTGGCACATCTCTTAACAAGACCCTTGCTCTGATACCAACTGAAACGTCTAATACTAAAATACGACTAGGGAAAAAAATTTGCTATCTAATTTCAGAAATGCTCATACACATGCATGCGAATGAAAACAGACCACCATGCATATTAAAAGTTACTCGATCACTGAATGAAAATACTGCAGTTATTAAAAAAATCTAAATATCATCCAAATCCCTAGACTACTAATTTAATAGAACTTCCATGCAATAAACTGAATCCTGTCAAATCCTCAACGTGTATAAAGATGCGAAACGCAAAAACATAATGTATGATCCCTCATTCAATAACATGAAGTGCAGAAAAACGTAAGGTCCTTGGGTTAGCGTGCACACTGATCGAGCAAAACTTGCACTGTAAAATCTTTATTAAAAATTAATAATATTCAAGAACGAAATAATCGCAAGTGCACGATGTCAAGTAATAATATAGTGTACGAGAGTATGAGTATCGTCCTCTCTGGAGGCTATATTTCGCAATTGTTATTCTCAGTTATTAAACATTTAGCAACGATAATTCGGATGATTATTTACTACTATAATGTTTAAATAAAAGCTCAACTAATGATTCTCAAAATAAAGAATGAAATATATAAGCTAAAATGATTGATTAAAAATTCAACGATAAATGAATTTGTTGGGAATCTCGGTTCACCTACCCCTTGCTAATTTACTTAATTAGTTCGACAATAATCTACGCTTTCGACCGGATTTTCTATCCAATTGAACATGCCCTCTCGAGCTATGCAAAACTAATTCAATTCAGCGAAGTAATTAAATCTCTACAATTATTTTTCAAATGTGAATTTCATGTCGTTCTATGAAATCATCTAGCTTTCGACCCACTAGACTATGACTATCGACGTTATCCGTGTAACATCCAAAAAGCCAACCCATGTAAACCACATGCATGCAAACGATTGAAATTGCTTATTTGATTTATTTAATTGATTTAGAATGCTTACATGAGCATATTATATGATTAAGTGTCTAATTGCATGATTTTATGAAACTGTAGATTTTACCCGAATATTCGATAATAAGCTGGAAAAGAGATCGGGGACGACCAAGATAAATTAAATATTTTACAATAAATATTTCAAGGCTTATTAATATGATTAAATTATTCCAAAAATTGTAGAATTCAAATTATTTTACGAGACAATCTTGATTTTATCTAGGAAGCCAGGTTTAGGGCAACTGAGGGACTTTTAAAAGATCAAATTTATTAATTTTTGAAAATAATTTTTATAAACTTTTATTTTACAATTAAATAGGTATTATTGGGCTTAATTTACCTAAGATTAGAAGGCCCAATTATCCCTAAACTAAAAGCCTAAAAACCTTAAACCATTATGCATGCAATTTTCGAAAATAATAATAAGGAAATCATAGGGTTCTAGCACTCCTTAGCAGCCAAAACACACACACTACACACACATGTTTTCGAAAATATCAAGAGCAAAAACAAGGATTCTTCGTCGCTGCTTCGTCATTCTTCGCAACCCACGTCAATAATCGAATACTCAAGCCTTTTTAGCTACTTAAAGGCACTCTTCTAAACTCTTTTGATGCATCGTTCAAATCATAATATATTTTTTTTTTGTATTTTAGCATGAAAAATATTTATGTACAAATAGTTTAACGTTTTAATGATTATTATGTTAAACGTTCTAAGGGACATGCTGCCAACAAAAGATGTTTAGGTAACGTAAAAAAATGTCGCTTAAGAGAGGAACAAAGGCTGGATAACAGCTAGAAGCGGCTATGAATGGAAGGGATCAAAAGGGCTAGGGTTTTCAAGGTTTTTGGGGAAGCTTGGCAACGGGTTGGAACTGCTGCAACAGGGCTCAGCCAACCATGGTTCAGACCCTGTGCGCGGCTTGGTTCAGAGTCTAGAAAGAGTCCTCGGGCGAGCAGAATCTTTAGGGCTCGAAGGAAGGGGGCTGCCACACGCTTATACAAGGAGTGAGAGTTTTCGGCTAGGTTCAGGCGTCGGACGCATGGCCGTTTGGGGGATTAGGCTGGTCCAGTAGGGTCTAGGGAGGATGGCTCGGGGTCGATACTTGGTCTGGTGTTGCTGTGGTCCATAGTGGCTCGGGTTGGTGAGGGTCCGCGACCTAGGAGATTAAAAGAGAGGAGCACACAGTTCGTCTGGGGGATACGGGCAAGGTATATTGTTCCATGGAGGTTCAATGATGTCTAGGAAGGTCATGTCCTGGTATGGTACTAGTTGGCTCGAGGATGGTTCGAAGGTTTGGGGAACACGTGGCTTGAATTGATGCTAGGGTTCGAACATGGCTAGGGAGAAGGTAAGGGCTCGAACCATGGTCTACGGGGGTTGATTCATGGTTCATGAAGGTATTTTAGGTATGAAAAGCTTATGTTTAAAATTTGGGAATAAAATATGAAGTTTGGAATTTATTCGGGATTAAAAAGCTTCATAGTTTAGTAATCAACTCAATAAATCGAAAGGCTCAGGTTTACATTTAAGAAAAATAACATAAATAAATTTTAAACTTATATGATGGTTTGGGATAGGCTCGAGCCGATAAAAGTAAGAAACAGTAAAAATCGAGAATTTTAGAATCCAAGAACAAAATGATCATTTTATGGCCCGAGTAGTACGAAAGGTCTGGCGGTGTCCCGAAAATCATAACGCATGCTAAATTATATTTTATAATTTTTATGATGAAAATATGAGATTTTACGATTCATGGTAAAGCTGTGCAATTTTTACTGTTAAAAAATGCTATTTTGCAAATATGGAAAGGACACGATATTTTATGATTAAAAAGAAAAGAAAAATATTTTGAAGGATGTGAATCGACTGTGAAAAAAGGATATTATATATGATTTTTAAGAATATCATGAGAGAAAATGCCCAGAGGGAGCCCAACAATCGTATTTCCATTTTACGTCGATGGCTAGTGCCCGTTCCCATACGCAATGGTGTGTTAGGACTGATTAGTCGACCACAGGGTTCAACTAGTCACTTTCAAGGATCAAACTTCACCCAAAATGAGAAATGATTGAAAGCTTTACGATTTGACGATTCATGAATAAATTATGCCTACAAATTTATGCTTGCTTATTTTGAATAAAAGTATGATTTTAATGTAAGTGTTGTATATGTATTATTTGTTACTCATGTTTAGAACGTGCTGAGTCATTAGATTCACTAGGTTTGAATGTTGTAGGTGAGGATGAGGTTGAGGGAGACGTTGACGCTTGAGTAGATCGAGGTCGGCAGTACACTCCCTAGGGACACTTATTTTCCGCATTAACTTGATAATCGATGTTTTGAAAGAAAGATTTTGATAATAATTTATTAGAGATTTTTATGCTTTATTTTGAAGTCAGATTGATCATGTTAAAGGTTGAAATTGGATTTTCGGTAGTTGACAATTTTGGGATTTTATGCACTTTAAATTTTAAATGTTAAATTTATTTTGGATGTTGGAAATGTTGAGTTATTTTAGTATGCAAGTTTCGACTTTTATAAAAAAAAAATTAGTATGACTTTAAAGTTAAAAAGTAGTGGACGCTTCAGTTGGTATCAGAGCCAAGGATCCCTAAAGGGTTGTGTTATTGCCACTCCGAGAAGTTCAAGAAGGCACGCCTCAAGTCTGTGATCTTTTACTGATTTAGATTTTATATGTTGAACTTTAAATACTTTCATGATACATGATACAGAGGTTAGATACATGTTTCAATTAAAACGTTAAATGCATGTTGGTTACGTGTTAAGGAAGATTTGTACAGAGTTACCTCCTAGACGGGTTCTTGGTAGTGATAATAAGGATAGGCGCGAGGAGTATATTTTATACCCTCCACCTAATCAGGATGCTAGTGCCCGTGTACTAGCAAGTATGACCCATTTACTAGAGTAGAACGTGGGAAATGGTGTGAGGGTCCGAGCAGAATCTATCTATGAGCGATTTAGGATGATGGATCCCACGGATTGTACTGGCACTACTGATCCATTCGTGGCTGAGGGATGGATTAGATCTATTGAGATGATCTTTAGATGTATTGATATGGCGGACGCCGACCGAGTTTGTTGTACCATCAATCTGCTGAAAGGAGACTCTTTCTTAATGTGGGTGGGAGCGGAGTGAGGAGTGAATCTAGCGACTCTGACATGAGAGGATTTCAAGAGGATATTCCATGATAAATATTTCACTACTGACGTTCGTTCGAGGATGAAGAGAGAGTTTAGAAATCTCCGCCATGGGGACTTTACTGTTGCTGAGTTTGTGCAGAGGTTTGATAGGGGCTGTGATTTTGTGCCCTTGATTGCCAATGATGCTCCAAAAAAGCTACGACATTTCATGAATGGATTGAGGCCGATGATCCGTCGAGATGTGATGCTGATTGATCCTATTGACTATACTGTTGTTGTTGCTCAAGTTTTTTGAGCCGAGCAATCTCTTAAAGATATTGACTTGGAGATGCAGCGCAAGGGGAACCGTGCTCAGCAATCAATTCAGCAGAACAAGAAGTCGTTTACGAGACCACCGAGGCGGCCAGGACAGTAAAAACCACAAGGACAACCACCTAGAGAAAACGTCCTAAAGACTGCTCTCGCTATCACTACGGCAAGTGCATGTGGGGCACCTACAAGTGTGGAGGAATGGGGCATAAGGCTGGTGATTGCCCAAAGCTTAAACAACCCATGTCTGGAAGGGCTTACGTGATGCATGCTGAGCAAGCAGAGCCAGACACTACGCATATTACAGGTACTCCCACTATTTAAGCGTTTTATATTGATTTATTGCTTGAGATAAAAGCATGGATGCTAGAATTAAATCGAGATGCATTGAACTTGTTGATTTAGAATGCATGTTTTAAATTCTAAGGTATTAGGCATAGCATTTTCACAAACATTGGATATAGGGATCAAATTGTAGAATATCAAAAATTTAAGGGACTAAATAGTAATTTTAAAAAACTTATGTAGAAAAGATGGAACAAATTCGATATTCCTAGGATTGAATTGCAAAAAAACGAAAATTTTGAGGGTCACTTGGAAATTTTGATAATTAACAGGTTGAAATACTAATATGGGAAACTAGAAAAGGCATAGATGATATGAAATTTCTAACCTTATGTCCTTAATCGAGATGAGGACGAATTTTGTTAGCGGGCGTAGTGATTTACGCTTTGCTAGATTCTGGAGCTACACATTCTTTCATATCTGAATCTTTCAAGAAGCAATTTTGAATCTTAACAGTGGACGTAGGGTCGAGATTCAGAGTTACAGTGGCTTCTAATTAACATATTGTATCTACAAGCATGGTTAAGGATGTAGAACTCAAATTGGAAAAGAATGTTATATGGGTGGACCTTATTTTATTACCAATGCCCGAGTTTGATTTTTTTTTAGCATGGCTTGGCTCACACTGATTGGGGCTACCATTGATTTTCGACAGAGGTCAGTATCTATTAGACCGCCCAATAGGAAAGCATTCATATTTGAGCCTGCACAAAGAAATCAAATGCCGCATATCATTTCATGCATTCGTGCAAAGAAGCTTATTCAAAGAGGCTAACAAGGTTTTATTGCTAGTATTAAATTTTTACCCACTACTGACATTAAATCAATCGAGGATGTGGAGGTTGTCAAGGACTTTACAGACATGTTCCCTGACGATATTTCTATTATCCCACCCGAGAGAGAGGTAGAATTTGCTATTGAATTGATGCCTGGTACTGTGCCGATCTCTAATGCACCACATCGCCTAGCACCTACCGAGATGAAGGAATTAAAAGAGCAAATTCAAGAGCTACTAACAATGGATTTATTCGCCCTAGTTTTTTTCCATGGGGTGCGCCAGTACTATTTGTGAAGTAAAAAGATGGGAGCATGAGACTGTGCATCTATTATAGAGAGCTGAATAGAGTGACAGTGTAGAATAAGTATGTGAGGCCCGGGGCCAAAGAGGGCGGGGGGTGATCGCCGGTGCCATGAGGTTGCACGGACAATGAGCGGCTCTTGGCAAGAACATGAATGAACCGATCCCACACCGGAATTAGAGGGATTCCGGGACTGTTCAATGTAATGGACTGTACAGTTGAAGAGGGTTTATAAGATTTGAAATATACTACTCATACCAAGAAGGTACATCTTCTTTTCGGTAGCTCATCACATAAGAACTCCAAATTTAAGCGTGCTTGACTTGGGGCAATTTCGGGATGGGTGACCTCCTGGGAAGTTTCCAGGGTGCATGTGAGTGAGGACATAAGCACGCTAGAAAGACCCGTCTTGATACAGTGAGGACAATCGTCGAATCTATGGCGTTACAGTTGGTATCAGAGCGGACCTCTCTTAGTACAGTGTGGTTCGGGGACAAACCAAGCGGAAGCTGGTGGGTATGTGAGGCCCGGGGCCGAAGAGGGCGGGGGGTGATCGTCGGTGCCATGAGTTTGCACGGACAATGATTGGCTCCTGGCAAGGCTTCTAGGTGGAGGGAACATGAATGAACCGATCCCATACCGGAATGAGAGGGATTCCGAGACAGTTCAATGTAATGCACTGTATAGTTGAAGAGTGCTTATAAGATTTGAAATGTACTACTCATATCAAGAAGGTGCATCTTCTTTTCGGTAGCTCATCACATAAGAACTCTAAAGTTAAGCCGTTCGTGATTTTGTTAAGTTTAGAAGTCGTACGAGAATTTACGGTGCAATGTTCCAAAATGACTCTTGAAATAGCGTTTCACAATTTTGGCCTCCATTCACATTTTTCGTGTATTACAGCCCTAAGGATGTATTTTCCATCATTTTATGTGTATTTTAATCATGGCTAAACGATGGTTCAATGTTGGTTCGGTTGGTACGAAGCCATGGTTGGATACTTAGTTTGCGGGCGTAATTGTCTCGTTTTTGGTTCGGTTATGAAGTGTTGGTCAAGTAGAGTTTATTTGCATGTTCCTCATGTTAGAATTAGGTCGCAGCGAGCCTGAGAATGATCCAACTCATTCGGTAAAAACATGGTTATAATTATATTATGTGCATAAAATATAAAATGTTTATTTTTGAGATATATGCGATATGTCTTGTAGCCACCTTACGCTTATGGGATTGCTTCACCCGGTGACTTAAGACCGGTTTACGATTATGTATGGGTACGGATATCCATTCCAAGGGCTGTGATGATCTCTACCGCCCAGTATACTCTGGTTTAGTCTGATCAGACGTGCATGTTATGTTATGGGCCACTTGCGTTGAAACATTATCTCTACAGAAAAATTACGATATGATATGTTAAGACAGAGCTCTATCGAGCAAAGCTTTTACGTATGATTTTCAGATATGCACCTATTTATAATTACTCATGACATGATTTTCACCTTACGCTTTACGATACGATATTTTTACGTTACACGAAATTTTATGATATATTTACTTGTTATTCATGATATATGCATGCTGAGTCTTTAAACTCACTAGGCTTGATTGTTGTAGGTTCTGATGAGGTCAAGACTGAGGGCGGGGACCAGTGAGCTAGCTTGGGTCAACAATAGTAGGAACCCGAGGACCTCATGTTTCAGTTTATTCATATTTTATGTTCAAACTCAGTTTTATCATGTTGAATTATTTTTAAGTTGTTATTTTGAAACACAATATTTACTTCTGCTGTTACTTTTAAGTTAAACCTATTTTATCAGATTATTTTATGAATGTTGCATGTTATTTATTTGAAGAGAAAATTTTTTAATAATTCCGCAAATTTACAAATACGAAATATGGGCCTCTACAGTTTGTATCAGAGCCTATGTTCTTGTAAAGGGTTACACTAATACTGACCTCGAGAAGCTCATGAAGTCACGTCTTCGGTCTGTAAGTTTTACGTTTACGCACTTCGTTTAAAGCATGAAATATTTTAACAACATGTTTTCATGAAATGTTTTCTGTCAAGATTATGATTATGCAGTATTTATTTAACTTTAAAGAAATAATGGAATTATGCATGTTGGTTACGTATGGGTTGTATGTATGGAACAGCATGCCTCCTAGATGCATTCCTGAGCGCATGAGAGATGATGAGCAGTGTCATGACGACTGTGAGGATCATAGGCAGGAGAGAGATTTACCACCACCCCCTTCCACCGGACATGAACGCCCAGATGTTAGCCGGAATGACACAGTTCTTTGCGCAGTTCGCGGAAAACAATGCTGGGTAGCCAGGCAGACGGGGCCTGAGGCTACCTATGAGCGGTTCATGAAGATGAGACCAAAGGAGTTCTCAGGGACGACAAATCCTATGATTGCCGAGGGCTGGATTAAGTCCCTTGAGGTTATCTTTGAATTCATGGAGCTTGGAGATGAGGATAGGGTTCGTTGTGCGACCTATCTGTTTGGAGGAAACGCTCGCTTGTGGTGGGAAGGAGCATCTGTAGCCCTGAATTTGGCCACTCTGAGCTAGACGCGCTTTAAAGAGGTATTCTACTCTAAATATTTACTGACGAGGTGCGTTTCAGATTGACCAGGGAGTTCATGACCCTGAGGCAGGGAGACATGACGGTTAGAGAGTTTATCCTTAAGTTTGAGAGGGTTTGCCATTTCGTGCCACTGATTGCAAATGATGCTGGAGCCAAGTTGAGGCAGTTTATGGATGGTCTGCAGGCCGATCTTGCGCCGTGATGTTAGGGTGGCTGGCCTACTACTTATGATGTCGTTGTCTCCAGAGCTCTAGCTGCAGAGTAGGATCAAAATGATATTGAGAGAGTTCGCCAAGGCAAACAACCAGTCCAAGCGTCTCACCGCCCTCCTCAGCAGCAACATCAGAGTAAGAAACCTTTCCACGGCCCATCCAAGAATAGAGGACAGCAGCAGCAGGGACGTGTAGTCCCGAGGGCCATGGAGTATCCAATCTGTGCCAAGTGCACACGCCGCCATACCGGGGTTTGTAGATATGGTTCCGGGATGTGCTACAAGTGTGATAGTCCTGACCGCTTACTGAAGAATTTCCCTCAGGGGAGTCTGCCCAGCCAAGGCAGAGTTTTTTCTCTCCACACAGCGGAAACAAACCCGGAGACAATGCTCTTGACAGGTATCTTAAAGCTTTAAGTTGTATTTGAGATTTAATGTTTTGGGAGTTTGGGTTAAGATCTTGAACATAGAATTGATGATAGGATTGCATGTTCTAATCAGTGTTACTTTCGGGAATTTAGAGTAGAAGAACTTTGACCTTCGCATGGCTATAACTTTCATAATTATTGGGTTCAGCTTGACGTTCCAACCTTTCAGGGAGAATTTTTATAGCTGGTTCAGCTACAAATGCCTTGAAAGATTTAGAGGCTACTCATTCGTTCATTTCGGAGACCTTTGCAAATTTCCTCAAGGTCAAGACCATTGGGCTAGATGTAGCGTATTCAGTAGTGTTGCTTTCTGGAGAAGAGCTGGCAGCTACTAATGTGATCCAAGACATAGACTTCGAGCTTCATGGTAATCTTGTTCACGCGGATCTTATCGAATTTGCCGATGCCAGAGTTTGACATCATTCTGGGTATGGATTGGCTATTAAAGAACAGGGTTTTGATTGACTTCCAGCGGAGATCTGTTCTAGTCCGACCGCTTGGGAGAGAGCAGTTCTTATTGGAGCCAGACAGGTACTTTCCTTAACCGCGTATAATACCTTGTATCCAGGCTAGGAAGCTTATGCGTAGAGGGTGTCGAGCATTTTTAGCGACTTTTGTATCTGTTCCCGAGACACCCAGTCGGTCAGCCTCTGATGTCCCAATTGTTAGGGACTTTCTGGACGTTTTTTCTGATGACGTCTTTGGTATGCCACCTCTGCTGGAAGTGGAGTTTTCTATTGAGCTTATGCCAGGTACCGCACCGATTTCAAAAGCACCGTACCAATTAGCACCAACAGAGATGGCAGAACTCAAGAAGCAAATTCAGGAACTTCTTGACAAGGAGTTCATTCGCCCGAGTTTTTCACTATGGGGCGCGCCAGTCTTATTTGTGAAGAAGAAGGATGGTTCGATGAGGCTCTACATTGACTCTTGGGAGTTGAATATGGTTACAGTGAAGAACAAATACCCACTTCCGAGGATTTGAAGATTTATTTGATCAGCTGCAGGGAGCCTCAGTATTCTCAATGATTGATCTGCGTTCTGGTTATGACCAGTTGAGGGTGAAAGACGTCGATGTTCTCAAGACTGCTTTTAGGACTCGTTATGGCCAATTCGAGTTCCTTGTGATGCCGTTCGGTTTGAAGAATGCTCCAGCGATCTTCATGGATCTCATGAATCACGTATTTCAACCATATCTTGATCAATTCGTGATAGTATTCATTAGACGGCATTCTCGTCTACTCAAAGAATCATGATGACCACAGCAGACATCTGACCGCAGTATTGTAGACCTTGCAAAAGCACAAGTTATTCGCAAAGTTCAGTAAGTGCGAGTTCTGGTTAGAGAAGGTGGCGTTCTTAGGCCACAACGTTTCTAGCAGCGGTATCGAGATAGACCCAGCGAAAGTTGCAGCAGTCAGAGATTGGGTTGTGCCGCAGAATGCATCAGAGATCCGTAGTTTCCTTGGGCTAGCAGGATATTATCGGAAGTTTATTCAGGGATTCTCCTCTATCGTAGTTACACTCACGTCGTTGACAAAGAAGAATGCGAAATTTGTGTAGAGCGATGAGTGTCAAAAGAGCTTCGATACTTTGAAACAAGCCCTTATCTCAGCACCAGTATTGGCCATGCCGTCAGGGCCCGGAGACTTTGTTTTGTATACCGATGCTTCTAAGCTCGGTTTAGGTGCAGTGTTGATGCAGCATGGGAAGGTGATAGCGTATGTTTTTCGTCAGTTGAAAATACATGAGAAAAACTACCCTACCCACGATCTAGAGTTGGCAGCCATAGCTTTTGCCTTGAAGTTTTGGAGGCAATATTTTTACGGAGAGAAGTGCCAGAGGCGTTGGTTGGAGCTAGTGAAGGACTATGACTGTGACATTAGCTACCACCCGGGCAAAGCTAATGTAGTTGCAGATGCAGTGAGCAGGAAAGTCGCAGTGATGGCTCATTTTGTGATTCCGAGACCCATTCAGTTTGAGATGCAGAGGTTTGATCTAGAGACATATCCTCGAGGTAGAGTCCCCCGTCTATCTACTTTGACGATTCACTCTTCTCTTCTAGACCGTATTCGGAGTGGTCAGCAAGCAGATGTGCAGTTGACAAAGTGAAAGCAGAGAGATGAGGCCAGGGCAGTATCTGGTATACAGTTAGCGACGACATTGTGAGATATCGAGACAGAATGTGGGTTCCTAGCAGTGATTCTATTCGAGCAGATATTTTATCCGAAGCCCACATGTCGCCGTACTCTATTCATCATGGGAGTACGTAATGTACAAAGACCTGCAGTTGTTGTATTGGTGGCCCGGAATGAAGAAGGATGTCAGACGTTTCGTATCCGAGTGTTTGACGTGTCAGCTAGTGAAAGCGGAGCATCAGAGACCAGCAGGTATGCTCAAGCCTCTTCCTATTCCCGAGTGGAAGTGGGAGAATGTTACCATGGTCTTCGTGGTTGGTTTGCCGAAGTCAGTCAGAGGATCAAATGCTATATGGGTGATTGTTGATCGTCTTACCAAATCAGCGCACTTCTTGCCTATTAAGATGACTTTCACCGTGATTCAGTATGCGGAGTTGTATATCCGAGAGATAGTCTGACTTCATGGTATTCCCGTTTCTATAGTGTCTGACCGAGATCCTAGATTCACTTCCTTATTTTGGAGGAGTTTGCATTCAGCTATGGGTACGAAGTTGTTGTTTAGCACAGCTTTCCACCCTCAGACAGATGGGCAAGTCAGAGAGAGTTATCCAGATTTTGGAGGATCTTCTCCGTGCATTTGTCCTCGACTTTGTAGAGAGTTGGGATTCGAAGTTGCCATTGGTAGAGTTCACCTATAACAACAGTTTTCAGTCGTCTATAGGTATGGCTCCGTATGAAGCACTGTACGGTTGTAAGTGTAGATCGCCTATTCACTGGGATGAAGTCGGGGAGAGATCAGAATTTGGTCCGGAGATCATTCAGCAGACTGCCGACATAGTAGTCAAGATCCGTGATAGAATGAGGACTGCTCAGAGCAAACAGAAGAGTTATGCGGATCGGAGGAGGAGAGATCTAGAGTTTGCCGTTGGCGACCATGTCTTTGTGAAGATAGCACCTATGAAAGGTGTCATGTGGTTCGGGAAGAAAGGAAAGCTTAGTCCGAGATTCATCGGACCATTTGAGATCCTCGACGAGGTTGGGACGTTAGCATATCGTGTTGCTCTTCCGCCGAATCTGGCCGGAGTACACAATGTGTTCCACGTCTCTATGATGAGGAAGTATATGGCGAATCCTTCGAATGTCTTGAATTTCGAACCGTTGCAGCTCACTCCGAACCTGTCTTATGAAGAGAGACCAGTGCAAATCTTAGACAGACAAGAGAAGAAGCTTCGGAACAAACTGGCAAGCTAGTGAACGTCAAATGGCTTAATCATTCGGAAGAGGAAGCTACGTGAAAATCTTAGCCAGAAATGAGGAGTCGGTATCCCGAGTAATTCAGCAAGTTTTAATTTCGAGGACGAAATTTCTTTTAAGGGGGGGAGGGTTGTAGAACCAGAAAAATCAGATTACGTATAAGCCGTGCATAATTACTATTATTTAAATTAAAATGATTTTTATACATGCATGACGGTTTAATTCATTTTAAAATTTGCTAAGTCATAATCATTTATGTGGGAACCCGGACGCTAATTAATTCCTTAATCGTCTTTAGGAATAATTCAAACAATTATAATAAACAGGGTCTAAATTTTTTTTTAAAATACAAAGCGGAAACGTAATGTAATTCAATTCAAATTACATATTAAACATAAACATACAAATCTTGTATTATCTACAAGAATTCAACTAGGTTCAACTACATATCAGTGCTGAATCCTAAGTTGCTTCGAAGCCCGGATCTCCACGCTATCTAGTCCAGCCTCGTTCTCTTCTTGACCCTGATCCTATCCCACCTGTTGCCATGCACACATACAAACAAGACAACAGCCAGATAACTCCGGTGAGAATTACATTCTCAGTATAAATCATGTATACATGCAATCATAAAAACAATATAAAAGCATATAACTGATATGTCTAACATGTATTCAGATCAGAATATAAATCCACATCAAGAATAAATCCTATTCTAAACATGTACCATCATCAGGAACATAAATCAATATGTACCATATTCAGGAACATAATCAACATAAATCAATATAACTGTCAATTAGACTCATGACCCCACATTTAAGACTAGACTCAATCCTAGTCTAGGGATCCCGGTTTCCAGAAGTTAGCATTCCCATATCGACCAACAGTAATAGAAAAGACTCCAGTTCTATCCACGTCGATAGGATATCGATCACCAGTAATAGAAGAAACACTAATTCTATCCACATCGATATGATATCGATCACCAGTGATAGAAGAAGCTCGTATTCTATCCACATCGGTATAGTATCGATCACCAGTAATAGAAAGAACTCCGATTCTATCCACATCGATATAATATCGATCACCAGTAATAGAAGAAGTTATAATTCTATCCACATCGATACGGTACCGATCACCAGTAATAGAAGAAGCTCCGATTCTATCCACATCGATACAATATCGATCATCAGTAATAGAAGAAGTTATAATTCTATCCACATCGATAGCCAAACATCCGGTGACAGACTTTGGCACTATCGCCAATACACTATCTTGTGACATTGTGCAATGTGCCCGTGGTGATCCCACCACTATCAGGTACTTTTGTCACAAGATTAATCGTCTAATACCTGCTGTCTATCAATCAAGAGAACAAGTACATCAATCAAATCAATACAATAAGGTAAAGTATGTGATTTAGGGAAACTCGAGCCAAACCTCACTCGAGTTGTGCAATCCCAACTCAACATTAATTTATACCTTTATCTTCTCGGTCTGACGAAGACGAAGTATCCAAGTCAACTCTGTCCATACCCAATCTGATAATGACAATCGAATAGATACAATATCAGTATATAACTCAGTTCAAAACCTGTTCTGATTAATACTCAAATCAAAACATAATCTGATCAATGCCAATCGACATACGATACCACATTACAATATCAACCAATACCGAATCTGATCAATATCACTTTACGGATGTTTCGACGGCATAACAATACAGTCTCGATAACCCCGTCAATTCCAACACCACAAATATAATACCAGAACTCATAATCAATATCGGTGCAACTCATAATTTCAATAACAACACCAATCTGATATCGAATCTCAGTTAATCAACTCCAAAAATCATAACAATTACATAATCAGTCTGTTTCTTAATCTGACTTCGATTCTTTGATGTCTAACATGTCAAGAACATCATATATGAATTCCTATTCAATTCTGACAACATCATAATTTCAAATCGTATCTAAACATAACAAAACTTACGTCCACGTTGTAGCCTGCGTTGATAGGAACTCAGTACTGAAGTTGGATTAGAAATCAGACGGACGGATCGTTCATAAATCACAATCTGAGTGGAAAAAGGCGTAAGGATTTTCACGAAGTTCCTCGGTGCTCATTTTATCAATTTCTGAAGGAATAATCGAATGTAATACTTATATATATATATCAAATCGCATGCCAATGAAACGTGGCTGATTTTTAATCTGCATGTCTCGCGCATATGTGCGACCCCAACCGGCGCATATGCGCGAGACCTACTGGTCTCGATGCGCTGCTTCACAACTTCTGGCGCATATGCCGCGCCTCAACTTCGCGCATATGCGCCAAAGGTTCTGTCTCAAAACTTTGGGTACAGGACTACTCGCGCATATGCGCGCAAGGACATCGCGCATATGCGCGAGACACCATTGCTCGGCGCGTGTGTCTCGGCATCTCTCGCGCATATGCGCGCCTCACCTCGGCGCATATGCGCGAGGTTCTCTGGACAAAGCAAACTACAGCTCGCGCATATGCGCACCATCACTCCGCGCATGTGCGCGGGATCTTCTGCCCAACTCGCGCACAGCTCGCGCATCACGTCGCGCATGTGCGCGAGTTGCACCTCCCTCGCACCTAATTCGTGTCTTTTCTCGTCTGTCCCGGTCTGATCCGTTTTATCCATAATCATCTCAATTAATCAATAAATCATTCCAGATTAATCTCAGATTACGGTAAATATACCCAAATCATTTCAGATTACGGTAATCAAATTCTCGGGCCTTATATTTTATTTTAAATCGCAGAAGGTTAGTTTTATCTTTTCGGTTAAATACGCAAGGCCAGACTGGAGTTGGAGTATTGAGATAAAATTTAATAATAAGAAAATATTCCTAAATTTAATATAAGCCAAGGAATAATTTATTTTAAGGTAAAATAATGTTTAAGAATTTATTTAATTAATTGGAGTAAGTTTGTAAATAAGTTCTTTTTGGCCAATAATTAAATAAAAGCCTAAATTAAAATGTGTAACCAATTGGGATAAATTAATCTAGGCCTATTCTATTTAAGAAATTGTAACTTAACATGTTAGTAATTTATTTTAAGACTTAGCCATGCATGCAAGAAAATTACTATCCTAAATTAAATTATTAATTCACTAAAATACATAATAAGTGTTTAAAACTTTAAAGAGTTAAAATTCATGAATTAAGCAATATCTTACCCCATTTTGATAGAAAATTTCAGCCACTCCCTTAAGCAATTTAATTATGTTTGGCAACTCTTCATTTTTGCCATCTTTCCTTATCCTTTTTTGGTGTGATAATCCATTCATTTTTAATCACCAATAATTAATAATTTAAGAAATATCCTTACCTTGTTGTGATAGGAAATCTCGGCCATCACCTATCAAATCTCCCTCAATCCATTAAATATCACATAGCATTCCTTATCTCACAAGCTCAAGGATAGTAGGATTTGTTTTGGGGTTTTTTTAAAAATAATGTAAATTTTTTTTTTTTTCAAAATTAATGTAAAAAAAAAATTGTTTGCAGAAATACGAGACGCTGCTTACGTGGAGCAGCGTCCGTGCTTTGTAAGCACGGATTGAGATCCACGTTGGCTTATTAGCGACGGTTATAAAACCGTCGCATATAGCGACTGTTTGAAAACCGTCGTCAATAGCGACGGTTTAAAACACCGTCGCCGATTCAAAATGAAACCGTCGCTATATAATAAAACCGTCTCTATATTTGCCGTAAATAATAATATTGACGGCGTGTGATTAATGTACGCCATTAATGTCCAGACATGATGTTTTTGAAAATATTTTACTATTAACAGCGTACATAAACATGCACGTCGTTAATAATACTATTAACGGCGTGTCTTTATTGTGCGCTGCGAAAATTGCATATGTTATTAACAGCACACATAAATACATGCTGCAGATATTACTATCCGCAGCGTGCTATTAACCGATTTAATAAATATATTAATTTAAATTATGTGCACTATTAATTGTAAAATATTTTTAAAAACCTTATATAGCGACGGTGTATTATTTATTAATGACGTGCATGTTTATGTGCGCCGTTAATTGTAAAATATTTTTAAAAACCTTATATAGCGACGGTTTTAACAAAACCGTCACAAATTTTGAATCGGCGACGGTTTCTTAAACCGTTGCTATTCTCGACGGTTGTTAAACTGTCGCTATTTATGTGTGTTGTTAATAACATATGCAATTTTCGTGTGCTGTGCATTAAAAGCACGCTGCAGATAGTAATATCTGCAGCATGTATTTATGTGTGCTGTTAATAACATATGCAATTTTCGCAGCGCACAATAAAGACACGCCAATAATAGTATTATTAACGACGTGCATGTTTATATACGCTGTTAATAGTAAAATATTTTCAAAAACATCATGTCTCGACATTAACGGCGTACATTAATCGCACGCCGTCAATATTATTATTTACGGCAAATATAGAGACGGTTTTGTCATATAGCGACGGTTTTAACAAAATCGCCGCAAATTTTGAATCGGCGACGGTGTTTGAAACCGTCGCTATTGCCGACGGTTTTTAGACAGTCGCTATATGCGACGGATTTAGAAAACCGTCGCTAATAAGCCAACGTGGATCTTAATCCGTGCTTACAAAGCACGGACGCTGCTCCACGTAAGCAGCGTCCGTGCTTCATAAGCACAGTTTGCCGTATTTCTACAAAAATTTTTTTTTTTACATTAATTTTGAAAAAAAAAAAATTTACATTATTTTTTTAAAAAACCCTTTGTTTTGCAATTCAAATCCCCACTTATTTTGCTAACTTCCCCTTCATTACCTAGCCTTCCTTCCCCTCCTCTCATTCGAAAATTCAGAGAATATCAGCAACAAAAATCGTGAGTTGCATCAAGAAAAATAAGAGAGAAAAGTAAGAAAAGAAAACTCCATCTCCGTCGCGCCGTGTTCGTTGTAGCGTTTGTTTTCTCCTTAAACAATTTCCAGGCATGTATATCTTGTTCCTTTCTCTTCAATCAAGTCATATAAATATTTTAAAACATTACATGTTCATGATTTATGAGCAAAAACCTAAATTTGACAGCAACCTTACACAAAACCTGCACAGATTTTCTCGGCCACTTCCTTGTGCTTCACGGGTTGTGTTGTGTTTGTGATTTTAGGGATTGGCTTGGTTCCAGACGCTCAAGGATGCATCTAGGCATGTTATAGAGTGTGTTAGGAAGGTTATGGTCCATTGGTTCAACGCCATGCAATTAGGAATCAAGACTTGACAGCAACTTTCCCATAGTTGCAAGTTGAGGCTCGATTTTTGTGCTTGGGTTGTCTAAGGTGTGTGTTCGAACTATGGCTGTCCTAAGGACTGTAGCCATGGTTAGAACCCTTCCTTAGCATGTCTAGGACGTGACCAAGATGGCCTTTCAAGGATTGGTTCATGGTCCCATCGAAATTTTAAACAAACAACACAAGTGCCCCTTCGGTTTTCATTTCTGATTTTTGTGTGAGTGGTTTCGGCTTTTGAGGTTTGGGTGGATCTTGGTTGGCTTTTAGCCCTTAGCCATGGTTCACAGAATACCGCATGATGTCTAGATCATGCCATGGTTGATCATATGGCCACTGGAATGAAAACGACAGCAAAATAAAACAACACACCCCACGCGTGCAGCATGGTTCTCGGGTGGGAGTTCTGCGTTGTCTTAGGTGTTTGCTTTGATCGTGGTTGGCCTAGGGCCCTTAGCCATGGTTCAAGCCACACCTTAGGATGTTGGGAAGAGGCTCTGGTCGATGGTTCAAGCCCCAATGGCCATTAGCCTTGTAAACGAAGCGAAGCAAGCACAGCTGCTGCCACTGAAATTGGACAGCAGCAGTGTTGCGGTTCAGGAGGCATGTTCGAGTACTTGATTGGCTTTTAGCCTATGGACTTGGACTGGAAAGTACCTCCATAAGTTAGGAAGGTCATGTTTTTGGCCGTTTGTGATTCGGTTAAGTTTAGAAGTCGTACGAGAATTTATGGTGCAATGTGCCAAAATGACTCTCGAAAGAGCGTTTCACGATTTTCGCCTCCATTCACATTTTTCGTGTGTTACAGCCCTAAGGATGTATTTTCCATCATTTTTGGTGTATTTTAATCATGGCTAAATGATGGTTTAATGTTGGTTTGGGTTGGTACGAAGCCATGGTTGGATACTAAGTTTGCGGCCGTAATTGTCTCATTTTTAGTTCGGTTATGAAGTGTTGGTCAAGTTGAGTTTATTTGCATGTTCCTCATATTAGAATTAGGTCGCAGCGAGCCTGAGAATGATCCAACTCATTCGGTAAAAACATGGTTATAATTATATTACATGCATAAAATATAAAATGTTTATTTTTGAGATATATGCGATATGTCTTGTGGCCACCTTACGCTTATGGGATTGCTTTACCTGGTGACTTACGACCAGTTTACGATTATGTATGGGCACGAATATCCAGTCCAAGGGCTGTGATGATCTATACCGCCCAGTATACTGTGGTTTAGTCTGATCAGACGTGCATGTTATGTTATGGCCCACTTGCGTAGAAACATTATCTCTACAGAAAAATTACGATATGATATGTTACGACAGAGCTCTATCGAGCAAAGCTTTTACGTATGATTTTCAGATATGCACCTATTTATAATTACTCATGACATGATTTTCACCCTACGCTTTACGATACGATATTTTTATGTTACACGAAATTTTATGATATATTTACTTGTTATTCATGATATATGCATGCTGAGTCTTTAAACTCACTAGGCTTGATTGTTGTAGGTTCTGATGAGGTCAAGACTGAGGGCGGGGACCAGTGAGCTAGCTTGGGTCAACAATAGTAGGAACCCGAGGACCTCATGTTTCAGTTTATTCATATTTTATGTTCAAACTCAGTTTTATCATGTTGAATTATTTTTAAGTTGTTATTTTGAAACACAATATTTACTTCTGCTGTTACTTTTAAGTTAAACCTATTTTATCAGATTATTTTATGAATGTTGCATGTTATTTATTTAAAGAGAAAATTTTTTAATAATTCCGCAAATTTACAAATATGAAATACGGGCCTCTACAAAGTATACATTACCCCAAATCGAATATTTTTTTTTGATCAATTGCTAGGATCTTGGTATTTTCAAAGATAGATTTACGGTCTGGATATCACCAATTGAGGGTGAAAGAGACGAATGTCAGCAAAACTGCTTTCAGAACGTGTTATGGGCATTATGAATTTTTAGTGATGCATTTTGGATTGACTAATGCTCCAGCGATCTTCATGGATCTCATTAATCTAATATTTCAGCCGTATCTAGATCAGTTCATTATTATTTTTATTGATGATATCTTGATCGATTCCAAGAGCCGAGAGGAGCATGAGTAGCACTTGAAGACGACTTTGCAAGTGTTACGAGATCGGAAATTATATGCAAAATTCAGCAAGTTCGAGTTTTGGCTAGAAAAAGTGGCATTATTAGGCCACATCGTGTCAAAAGGAGTAGAGGTCGACCCATCTAAGGTCGAGTCAGTCAAGCAGTGGCAAGTGCCTAAAGGTGTGACTTGAAATCCGCAGTTTCTTGGGTTAAGCTGCTTACTATCGTAAGTTTATAAAGGGATTTTCATTTATTGCAGTACCCTTGACATCTTTGACGAAGAAGAATGCGAAATTTATTTAAGGACCGGAATGTCAAAATAGCTTTGACCAGTTGAAGCAAGCACTCAATACCGCGCCAGTTATAGTGATGCGACAGAAAAAGGGGAATATTTGTTATACACCAATGCTTAGAAGCTAGGATTGGGCGCAGTTTTTATGAAGCATGAGCGAGTCATAGCGTATGCGTCTAGAAAGTTGAAAGTACATGAAAAGAATTATTCGACGCATGATCTTGAACTTGCAGTAGTCGTATTTGCGTTGAAAATTTGGAGGCACTACTTGTATGGTGAGAAATGCAAGACCTTTACGGACAACAAAAGACTCAAGTATTTCTTCACCCAAAAGGTGCTGAACATGAGACAAAGAAGACAACTAGAACTTTTAAAGGACTACGACTGCGATATTAGCTTTCATCCAAGCAAAGCTAATGTAGTGACGGACGCTTTGAGTAGGTAATGGACAGTTTTGGCCCATTTATCAATACATAAGCCTCTACAATTGTAAATTCAGAGCTTCGATCTTGAAGATTATGCTAGGGGAAATGCCCCTAATCTCGATATATTGACATTACATTCTACTTTACGAGATAGAATTCGAGTCAGACTGTCTAATGATGAGCAACTGCAGAAATGGAGGCAGCGAGATGAATCAAAGGGTAACATGTTATATTCAGTCGAGGATGGAATTGTTAAGTATAGAGGACGACTATGGGTTCCTAGTGGTGATTCAGTTAGAGCTGACATTATGACTGAAGCTCACAATACCCCTTATTTTGTTCATCCTCGAAGTACCATCATGTACAAGGACTTGCAACTTTTATATTGGTGGCCGGGAATTAAACGAGATATTATTCGCTTTGTATCTGAATGCTTGACAAGTCAACAAGTGAAGGCAGAGCATAAAGACCAGTTGGAATGCTTCAACCACTTCTCCACTTCCCATCCCCGAGTAGGAGTGGGAAAACATTACTATGGATTTCTTGGTAGGATTGCCAAATACGGTGAAAGGACTCAATGCCATTTAGGTAATAGTGGACCATCTTACTAAGTCAGCACATTTCCTACATGTTAAGACGATGTATTCCATGACACAATATGTGGAGCTATACATTCAAGAGATAGTTAGACTGCATGGAGCTATACAGGACTACTCGCGCATATGCGCGCAAGGACATCGCGCATATGCGCGAGACACCATTGCTCGGCGCGTGTGTCTCGGCATCTCTCGCGCATATGCGCGCCTCACCTCGGCGCATATGCGCGAGGTTCTCTGGACAAAGCAAACTACAGCTCGCGCATATGCGCGCCATCACTCCGCGCATGTGCGCGGAATCTTCTGCCCAACTCGCGCACAGCTCGCGCATCACGTCGCGCATGTGCGCGAGTGGCACCTCCCTCGCACCTAATTTGTGTCTTTTATCGTCTGTCCCGGTCTGATCCTTTTTATCCATAATCATCTCAATTAATCAATAAATCATTCCAGATTAATCTCAGATTACGGTAAATATACCCAAATCATTTCAGATTACGGTAATCAAATTCCCGGGCCTTACAATTTATTTTAAATCGCAGAAGGTTAGTTTTATCTTTTCGGTTAAATACGCAAGGCCGGACTGGAGTTGGAGTATTGAGATAAAATTTAATAATAAGAAAATATTCCTAAATTTAATATAAGCCAAGGAATAATTTATTTTAAGGTAAAATAATGTTTAAGAATTTATTTAATTAATTGGAGTAAGTTTGTAAATAAGTTCTTTTTGTCCAATAATTAAATAAAAGCCTAAATTAAAATGTGTAACCAATTGGGATAAATTAATCTAGGCCTATTCTATTTAAGAAATTGTAACTTAACATGTTAGTAATTTATTATAAGACTTAGCCATGCATGCAAGAAAATTACTATCCTAAATTAAATTATTAATTCACTAAAATACATAATAAGTGTTTAAAACTTTAAAGAGTTAAAATTCATGAATTAAGCAATATCTTACCCCATTTTGATAGCAAATTTCAGCCACTCCCTTAAGCAATTTAATTATGTTTGGCAACTCTTCATTTTTTCCATCTTTCCTTATCCTTTTTTGGTGTGATAATCCATTCATTTTTAATCACCAATAATTAATAATTTAAGAAATATCCTTACCTTGTTGTGATAGGAAATCTCGGCCATCACCTATCAAATCTCCCTCAATCCATTAAATATCACATAGCATTCCTTATCTCACAAGCTCAAGGATAGTAGGATTTGTTTTGGGGTTTTTTTAAAAATAATGTAAAAAATTTTTTTTTTCCAAATTAATGTAAAAAAAAAATTGTTTGCAGAAATACGGGACGCTGCTTACGTGGAGCAGCGTCCGTGCTTTGTAAGCACGGATTGAGATCCACGTTGGCTTATTAGCGACGGTTATAAAACCGTCGCATATAGCGACTGTTTGAAAACCGTCGTCAATAGCGACGGTTTAAAACACCGTCGCCGATTCAAAATGAAACCGTCGCTATATAATAAAACCGTCTCTATATTTGCCGTAAATAATAATATTGACGGCGTGTGATTAATGTACGCCATTAATGTCCAGACATGATGTTTTTGAAAATATTTTACTATTAACAGCGTACATAAACATGCACGTCGTTAATAATACTATTAACGGCGTGTCTTTATTGTGCGCTGCGAAAATTGCATATGTTATTAACAGCACACATAAATACATGCTGCAGATATTACTATCCGCAGCGTGCTATTAACCGATTTAATAAATATATTAATTTAAATTATGTGCACTATTAATTGTAAAATATTTTTAAAAACCTTATATAGCGACGGTGTATTATTTATTAATGACGTGCATGTTTATGTGCGCCGTTAATTGTAAAATATTTTTAAAAACCTTATATAGCGACGGTTTTAACAAAACCGTCACAAATTTTGAATCGGCGACGGTTTCTTAAACCGTTGCTATTCTCGACGGTTGTTAAACTGTCGCTATTTATGTGTGTTGTTAATAACATATGCAATTTTCGTGTGCTGTGCATTAAAAGCACGCTGCAGATAGTAATATCTGCAGCATGTATTTATGTGTGCTGTTAATAACATATGCAATTTTCGCAGCGCACAATAAAGACACGCCAATAATAGTATTATTAACGACGTGCATGTTTATATACGCTGTTAATAGTAAAATATTTTCAAAAACATCATGTCTCGACATTAACGGCGTACATTAATCGCACGCCGTCAATATTATTATTTACGGCAAATATAGAGACGGTTTTGTCATATAGCGACGGTTTTAACAAAATCGCCGCAAATTTTGAATCGGCGACGGTGTTTGAAACAAACACCGTCGCTATTGCCGACGGTTTTTAGACAGTCGCTATATGCGACGGATTTAGAAAACCGTCGCTAATAAGCCAACGTGGATCTTAATCCGTGCTTACAAAGCACGGACGCTGCTCCACGTAAGCAGCGTCCGTGCTTCATAAGCACAGTTTGCCGTATTTCTACAAACAATTTTTTTTTTTACATTAATTTTGAAAAAAAAAAAAATTTTACATTATTTTTTTTAAAAAACCCTTTGTTTTGCAATTCAAATCCCCACTTATTTTGCTAACTTCCCCTTCATTACCTAGCCTTCCTTCCCCTCCTCTCATTCGAAAATTCAGAGAATATCAGCAACAAAAATCGTGAGTTGCATCAAGAAAAATAAGAGAGAAAAGTAAGAAAAGAAAACTCCATCTCCTTCGCGCCGTGTTCGTTGTAGCGTTTGTTTTCTCCTTAAACAATTTCCAGGCATGTATATCTTGTTCCTTTCTCTTCAATCAAGTCATATAAATATTTTAAAACATTACATGTTCATGATTTATGAGCAAAAACCTAAATTTGACAGCAACCTTACACAAAACCTGCACAGATTTTCTCGGCCACTTCCTTGTGCTTCACGGGTTGTGTTGTGTTTGTGATTTTAGGGATTGGCTTGGTTCCAGACGCTCAAGGATGCATCTAGGCATGTTATAGAGTGTGTTAGGAAGGTTATGGTCCATTGGTTCAACGCCATGCAATTAGGAATCAAGACTTGACAGCAACTTTCCCATAGTTGCAAGTTGAGGCTCGATTTTTGTGCTTGGGTTGTCTAAGGTGTGTGTTCGAACTATGGCTGTCCTAAGGACTGTAGCCATGGTTAGAACCCTTCCTTAGCATGTCTAGGACGTGACCAAGATGGCCTTTCAAGGATTGGTTCATGGTCCCATCGAAATTTTAAACAAACAACACAAGTGCCCCTTCGGTTTTCATTTCTGATTTTTGTGTGAGTGGTTTCGGCTTTTGAGGTTTGGGTGGATCTTGGTTGGCTTTTAGCCCTTAGCCATGGTTCACAGAATACCGCATGATGTCTAGATCATGCCATGGTTGATCATATGGCCACTGGAATGAAAACGACAGCAAAATAAAACAACACACCCCACGCGTGCAGCATGGTTCTCGGGTGGGAGTTCTGCGTTGTCTTAGGTGTTTGCTTTGATCGTGGTTGGCCTAGGGCCCTTAGCCATGGTTCAAGCCACACCTTAGGATGTTGGGAAGAGGCTCTGGTCGATGGTTCAAGCCCCAATGGCCATTAGCCTTGTAAACGAAGCGAAGCAAGCACAGCTGCTGCCACTGAAATTGGACAGCAGCAGTGTTGCGGTTCAGGAGGCATGTTCGAGTACTTGATTGGCTTTTAGCCTATGGACTTGGACTGGAAAGTACCTCCATAAGTTAGGAAGGTCATGTTTTTGGCCGTTTGTGATTCGGTTAAGTTTAGAAGTCGTACGAGAATTTATGGTGCAATGTGCCAAAATGACTCTCGAAAGAGCGTTTCACGATTTTCGCCTCCATTCACATTTTTCGTGTGTTACAGCCCTAAGGATGTATTTTCCATCATTTTTGGTGTATTTTAATCATGGCTAAATGATGGTTTAATGTTGGTTTGGGTTGGTACGAAGCCATGGTTGGATACTAAGTTTGCGGCCGTAATTGTCTCATTTTTAGTTCGGTTATGAAGTGTTGGTCAAGTTGAGTTTATTTGCATGTTCCTCATATTAGAATTAGGTCGCAGCGAGCCTGAGAATGATCCAACTCATTCGGTAAAAACATGGTTATAATTATATTACATGCATAAAATATAAAATGTTTATTTTTGAGATATATGCGATATGTCTTGTGGCCACCTTACGCTTATGGGATTGCTTTACCTGGTGACTTACGACCAGTTTACGATTATGTATGGGCACGAATATCCAGTCCAAGGGCTGTGATGATCTATACCGCCCAGTATACTGTGGTTTAGTCTGATCAGACGTGCATGTTATGTTATGGCCCACTTGCGTAGAAACATTATCTCTACAGAAAAATTACGATATGATATGTTACGACAGAGCTCTATCGAGCAAAGCTTTTACGTATGATTTTCAGATATGCACCTATTTATAATTACTCATGACATGATTTTCACCCTACGCTTTACGATACGATATTTTTATGTTACACGAAATTTTATGATATATTTACTTGTTATTCATGATATATGCATGCTGAGTCTTTAAACTCACTAGGCTTGATTGTTGTAGGTTCTGATGAGGTCAAGACTGAGGGCGGGGACCAGTGAGCTAGCTTGGGTCAACAATAGTAGGAACCCGAGGACCTCATGTTTCAGTTTATTCATATTTTATGTTCAAACTCAGTTTTATCATGTTGAATTATTTTTAAGTTGTTATTTTGAAACACAATATTTACTTCTGCTGTTACTTTTAAGTTAAACCTATTTTATCAGATTATTTTATGAATGTTGCATGTTATTTATTTAAAGAGAAATTTTTTAATAATTCCGCAAATTTACAAATATGAAATACGGGCCTCTACAAAGTATACATTACCCCAAATCGAATATTTTTTTTTGATCAATTGCTAGGATCTTGGTATTTTCAAAGATAGATTTACGGTCTGGATATCACCAATTGAGGGTGAAAGAGACGAATGTCAGCAAAACTGCTTTCAGAACGTGTTATGGGCATTATGAATTTTTAGTGATGCATTTTGGATTGACTAATGCTCCAGCGATCTTCATGGATCTCATTAATCTAATATTTCAGCCGTATCTAGATCAGTTCATTATTATTTTTATTGATGATATCTTGATCGATTCCAAGAGCCGAGAGGAGCATGAGTAGCACTTGAAGACGACTTTGCAAGTGTTACGAGATCGGAAATTATATGCAAAATTCAGCAAGTTCGAGTTTTGGCTAGAAAAAGTGGCATTATTAGGCCACATCGTGTCAAAAGGAGTAGAGGTCGACCCATCTAAGGTCGAGTCAGTCAAGCAGTGGCAAGTGCCTAAAGGTGTGACTTGAAATCCGCAGTTTCTTGGGTTAAGCTGCTTACTATCGTAAGTTTATAAAGGGATTTTCATTTATTGCAGTACCCTTGACATCTTTGACGAAGAAGAATGCGAAATTTATTTAAGGACCGGAATGTCAAAATAGCTTTGACCAGTTGAAGCAAGCACTCAATACCGCGCCAGTTATAGTGATGCGACAGAAAAAGGGGAATATTTGTTATACACCAATGCTTAGAAGCTAGGATTGGGCGCAGTTTTTATGAAGCATGAGCGAGTCATAGCGTATGCGTCTAGAAAGTTGAAAGTACATGAAAAGAATTATTCGACGCATGATCTTGAACTTGCAGTAGTCGTATTTGCGTTGAAAATTTGGAGGCACTACTTGTATGGTGAGAAATGCAAGACCTTTACGGACAACAAAAGACTCAAGTATTTCTTCACCCAAAAGGTGCTGAACATGAGACAAAGAAGACAACTAGAACTTTTAAAGGACTACGACTGCGATATTAGCTTTCATCCAAGCAAAGCTAATGTAGTGACGGACGCTTTGAGTAGGTAATGGACAGTTTTGGCCCATTTATCAATACATAAGCCTCTACAATTGTAAATTCAGAGCTTCGATCTTGAAGATTATGCTAGGGGAAATGCCCCTAATCTCGATATATTGACATTACATTCTACTTTACGAGATAGAATTCGAGTCAGACTGTCTAATGATGAGCAACTGCAGAAATGGAGGCAGCGAGATGAATCAAAGGGTAACATGTTATATTCAGTCGAGGATGGAATTGTTAAGTATAGAGGACGACTATGGGTTCCTAGTGGTGATTCAGTTAGAGCTGACATTATGACTGAAGCTCACAATACCCCTTATTTTGTTCATCCTCGAAGTACCATCATGTACAAGGACTTGCAACTTTTATATTGGTGGCCGGGAATTAAACGAGATATTATTCGCTTTGTATCTGAATGCTTGACAAGTCAACAAGTGAAGGCAGAGCATAAAGACCAGTTGGAATGCTTCAACCACTTCTCCACTTCCCATCCCCGAGTAGGAGTGGGAAAACATTACTATGGATTTCTTGGTAGGATTGCCAAATACGGTGAAAGGACTCAATGCCATTTAGGTAATAGTGGACCATCTTACTAAGTCAGCACATTTCCTACATGTTAAGACGATGTATTCCATGACACAATATGTGGAGCTATACATTCAAGAGATAGTTAGACTGCATGGGATTCCAGTATCTATAGTGTTGGATCGAGACACACGATTCACTTTATCATTTTGGAAGACTTTACATGTGTCATTAGGAACTAAACTACTATTCGGCATCGCATTTCATCCTTAAAATGATGGTCCGTCTGAGAGAGTCATACAGATTCTAGAGGATCTAGTACAAGCATGCGTGATCGATTTCCAAGGGAGTTGGGAACCTAAACAACCTCTAGTGGAGTTTACTTACAACAACAGCTATCAGTCATCTATAGGAATGGCTCCATACGAGGCACTCTATGGAACGAAATGTAGATTGGGACGAGGTAGGAGAAAGGGCTACAATGGGACCCGAGATAGTTCAGCACACCGCAGAAATGGTCGTCAAGATCCGAGAGAGAATGAAAACCGCTCAGAGTCGACAGAAGAGCTACGCTAACAAAAAAAGACAAGATCTCGAGTTTGCAGTAGTTTATCACGTGTTTATAAAGATAGCACCTATGAAAGGTTTTATGAGATTTGGCAAGAAAGGCAAACTTAATCCAAGATTCATTGGACCATTTGAGATACACGAAAGAGTGGCAACATTAGCATATCGAGTGGCGTTGCCACCTAATTTCGCAGGAGTCCACAATGCCTTGCACATATCGATGCTCCGAAAGTACATGTCAAACCCTTCACATGTACTGAACTTTGAGCCACTGCAACTTACACCAAATCTGTCATATGAGGAGAGTCCTGCTAAAATCTTGGGTAAACAAGAGAGAAACCTGCGAAACAAGGTGATAATGATGGTCAAGGTAAAATGGCTCAATCACTCGGAGGAAGAAGCCACTTTGGAGAATGAGTTAGAGATAAGCAGTCGTTATCCTGAACTCTTTGGTAAGGCTTAATTTCGAGGACTAAATTTTATTTAGGGGGATGAAAGGATTTGTAACGTCCAAAAAGCCAATCCACGTAAACCACATGCATGCAAACGATTTAAATTTCTTACTTGCTTTATTTAATTGATTTAGAATGCTTACATGATGCATATTATATGATTATAAGTCTAATTGCATGATTTAATGAAAACTGTAGATTTTACCTGAATATTCGATAATAAGCTGGGAAAAGAAACCGGAGACGACCAAGATAAAATAAATATTTTTCAATAAATATTTTCAAAGCTTATTAATATGATTAAAGTTTTCTAAAAATGATAGAGTTAAAATTATTTTACGAGACGAGCTTGATTTTATTTGGGAAGCCAGTTCTGGGCAAATGAGAGACTTTTAAAAGATAATAATTATTATTTTTGTAAACTAATTTTTATAAATTTTTATTTTACAATTAAATAAGTATTATTGGACCTAATATATCTAAGATAAAAGGCCCAATTATCCCTAAACGAAAAGGTCAAAAACCTTAAACCATTATGCATGCAGTTTTCGTAAATAATAAAATGGAAATCCTAGGTTCTAGCACTCCTTAGCAGCCAAAACACACTGAATACACACACATATTTTCGAAAATATCAAGAGAAAAAACAAAGATTCTTCGTCGCCCGTTCGTCTTTTTTTGCAACCCATGCCAACGATCGAATATTCGAGCATTTTAAAGGCAAAGGCATGCTTCTAAACTTTTTTGATGCACCATTCAAATCATAATATGCATGTTTTATTTTTTTTAGCATGAAAAATATTTATGTACAAATTGTTTAACGTTTTGATCATTATTTTCAAAGTTTCGACGTTACTATGCATAAACAAATTATGTTAAACATTCTAAGGGACACGCTGCCAATAAGAGATGTTTAGAGGTCATAAAAAACGTCTCTTAAGGGAGGAACAAAGACTGGATAATATCTAGAAGGGTCTGTGCATGGAAGAGATCAAAATGGCTAGGTTTGGGGGAAGCTTGGCCACAAGTTGGAGCTGCTGCACTAGGGCTCCGCCAGCCATGGTTCATGCCCTATGCGTGGCTTGGTTCAGAGAATAGGAAGAGTTTTAGAACGACCAGACTCTTCAGGTATCGAAGGAAGTGGGCAGCCACATTCTTATACAAGGAGTGAGGGTTTGCGGCTGGTTTAAGGGTTGGGCGCATGGATGTTTCAGGGATTAGGCTTGTCTAGTAGGTTCTAGGGAGGATGGACTCACTATTGAGACTTTTTCTTGTTCAGCCATGGTCCATGGTGGCTCGGGTTGGTGAGGACAGCGATCTAGGAGATTAAAAGTGAGGAGCGCAAGGTTTTCCTGGGGGCTAGGGGCTAGGTGTGCTAGTCTAGGGCAGTTCATGGTGGTCTAGGAAGGTATGGACATGGTCTGGTACAAGTTGGATCGAGCATGATTCAAAGGTTTGGGAAAAACATGGCTTTAATTGATGCTAGGGTTCGAACATGTCTAGAGAGAAGGTAAGGGCTTGAACCGTAGTCCACGAGGGTCGATTCATGGTTCATGAAGTTAGTTTAGGTATAAAAAGCTTATGTTTAAAATTTGGGAATAAAATATTAAGTTTGAAATTTATTCGGGATTAAACGATTCACAGTTTAGTAATTAAGTCAATAAAACGAAAGGCTCAGATTTACATCTAAGAAAATTACCAGAAATCAATTTTAAACTTATATGATGGTTGAGGATAGGCTTGAGTTGATAAAAGTAAGAAAACGTCAAAATCGAGAATTTTAGTGTCCAAGAGCAAAAAGGTCATTTTGCGTCCCTGGTAGTACGAAAGGTCTGGCAGTGTCCCGAAGAATCTAAACGCATGCTAAGTGATATTTTAAAACATTTATGATGAAAATATTAAATTTTATAATTTACGCTAAATATGTGCAATTTTTACTGTTATATTATACGATTAAAAAGAGAAAAAATATTTTGAAGAATGTGAATTGACTGTGACAAAAAAGATATGATATATGATTTTTGAGATTATGGTGAGGTAGAAAGCCCAGAGAGTGCCCATTTACGTGAGAAGACCCCAGAGAGAGCCCAATGATCATACTTCTATTTTACGTCGGTGCCTAGTGTCCGTTCCCATGCACAATGGTGAGCTAAGACTGATCACTCGACCAAAGGATACAACTTCTCACTTTCAAGGATCAAACTTCAGTCAAAATGATAAATGGTTGAAAGCTTTACGATTTGACAATTCATGATTAAATTATGCTTAAAAATTTATGCTAGATTATCTTGAATAAAAGTATGATTTTAATGCTTGTGTTGTATATGTAATATTCGTTACTCATGTTTAGAACGTGCTGAGTCATTAGACTCACTAGGTTTGAATTTTGCAGCTGAAGATAAGATTGAGGGAGGCGCTGACGCTTGAATGGATCGAGGTCGGCATAAATCTCGAGGAACTCTTATTTTTCGCATTAGCTTGATAATCGATGTTTTGAAATAAAGATTTTTATAATGATTTATTAGAGATTTTTAGGTTTTATTTTGAAGATAGATTGATCATGTTAAAGGTTGAAATGAGATTTTTGTTAATTGACGGTTTATGGATTTTATGCACTTGAGATTTTAAATGTTAATTTTTTTTAGATGTTATGTTGAGTTATTTTAGGATGCAAGTTTCGATTTTTATAAAAAAATAATAATTTAGTAGAATTTTGAAGTTAAAACTAGTTGATGTTTCAATCCGAATTCATATTTCTATGTAATGTGTAAATCCACGGATTATGCTACTCGTTCTTATCACGAGCTACTCTCTCGAACTCACTCGCAATATGAAATCGTTATTAAATTTAGTTACGCTTCAACAACACAATGAAAATAATATCACGATCAAGAATAAAACAAAATTCGATAGATGAATTAACTAAACTCGGTTTTGAGGTAGGATCCCCTTAAATTCCAACAAATAATGAAAATTAGCTACTTGAATTCATTATCAAACAAAGCAAAACTTTATTTAAACAAGAAAAATTAATCTAGAAAAACTAGACGTGACGAAAACACGAAGAGCGTTACTCGGAAATCTTGAAATGTACAACGCCAAGCTTTTTTCTCTCCTTCAAACTCCTTGGCTGTTGAAAGTGTCTGAATTTTCGTCCCTAGGATTCCTTTGTGCAGCCACACACCTTCCCAGTTGAATACAAGCCAATTATGAAACTTGCCTTGTTTACTCGCGCTGGGGCGGCCAAGAATTACCGCCTTAGCAAGAGGTCTTCTGCAGTGTAGGCCGTTTCACATGCATCTCGCGCTGGGGCGTTCAAGAATTACCTTCCTAGTGCGAAGTCTTCAGTTGATTCATCAGACTCTAGCGCTGGGGAGGTCAGGAAATACCGCCTTAGCGCGAGGTGTTCTGACCGGAAATCCCATTTTTGTTGTGCTCGCGCTTGGGAGGTCAAGAATTACTGCCCTAGCGAAAGGTCTTCTGCCCAACTCCTTCCTTGGCTTCTGCATCTGCTAGGGCGATCAATAATTACCGTCCTAGAGCCAAGTGGTATGTCCTCTTCTTTGCTTCGGGTTGAATTTTCTCCTTTTCCATCGTTTTTCCTGCACATTCATAAAACTCAGTGAGCGGTGATCATATGAAATAACTTAAGATGGAATGAACAAAATTCAGACTTCATGCTACCAAAACGATGCAAACTAAGACTCACACGATGCATAAAATACGTAAATATGACCTCTATCAACCCCCCGATACTAACATTTTGCTATACCTCGAGCAAAATAGGTTACAGGACACAACAAAACAAGAAGTAGCATGTTGGTGCATTCATGGTTCCTGTCTGCCTCAACGAATATCCACACATATTTTACCCACTAACGCAAGATACTAGTTCCGCATTTCGCCATGAAGTTTCAGCACTACAATCTTTCATGGATTTAAAAATGTATGTGTGTGCAATGTTGGCTCAAGCATCATGCATTTACATAATAAAATTTTCAATGATGTAAGAGATTTCAAACAACACGCCGGTGTACACAATCCCTCTCTCACATCCCTCTTCACTAGTTACCGATTCACAATATAGATAGTTAAGACTCGTCAGGCATAAATCAACACAAAATATGGGTACCTTGACTAGGCTAAACGGGAAACGAGGGAGGTAAAGTGGTGTATCATTTGTGGATATCCAGATTTGCATCTGATTTTCTTCAACACCATATATTTCCATTCTTTTAGCCTAGGAGTAGAATTCCATTCCTTTAATTTGCTCGCCCATGCCTTACATCTCTTTTTTTTTCGTGAAACATAATTTTCTTATTTTTTGTCCTCCCTAATATAAGAACAAGAGACATGGGTGTGTGCCTTCGGTTCAATCTCAAGGGTGCATAAACAAGGTAAGACAAGGCTTCATATACGGGTACAAGTATCGCAACACAATTATTATCGGTACGCTCAATCCAATGCATTGGTCTAGCAGAAATGTGCCTAACTCATCCTCATCCTACTGTGCAGTGTTCGTGCCAAGGAACGTGTTCAAGTTCAAGTCACCTAGTGCATCTCAAATTCTTCACAAACAATTTACAAATTAAATATGTCATGCATTCTTCTGTTGCCAACATTCGTGCCAGAAATTTCATTATCCAATTAAAATTTTCATGTGTCAACCACTCGTGTGTTCTAAACTAGTATTGTGACAAAAATGTACATGCGTATGTGTGAACCATTCAACATCATCATTGGCTACCACATACCAATCTAGCACCAACTATTGACCACTTCTCAAGTGACAAAACAAATAACACGAGACAAATGCAATACGAAAAATGAACTAAACAAACAATCTAAACACAAAGTAACAAAACTGAACACCCACGCCCCAAAGAGAATCGTGCAATGTCCCCAGTGCACCAAACTACTAAATCAGGTAGAAAAAGGAACAGAGTAACTAAAATGGATGCTAAATAGAATGCAATTGAAATATAAATATAAAACAAATGCAAAGAAATGGAAAACACGAAGGCTCCATTGATCATTGCTCATCCTCTTCATCCTCGGGTTGCACAAATCCAGGCTCCGGATTGTTCTGATGAGGGTAAGCATAGTGGAAAGGTAACGGAGGCAGGGTATGCCAGTGGTGGTGGATAGTGTAAGGTGAGCTTATGTTGAGAGTGTTGTACTGATCTTAATGAACCGCAAAAGCACAAAACTTGTAAGGACCGATGACTCAACCAGGCCCCACTCACAGAACTCCTCCCCCCTGGCAGGGAAGTCCATGCCTTCCCAGGTTTCGATCCCATGACCTCCAGGACAAGTACATAGTTTCCTTGATTCTTGGTAGCCACTTGAGCTGCAGGCTCAAGTGGCTACCAAGATTCAAAGAACTATGTACTTAGCCGGGAGGTCATAGGTTCGAATCTTGGGGAGGACAGGGACTCCAGTGCCAGGGGGGAGGAGTTCTGTGAGTGGGGCCGGTTGAGTCATCGGTCCTTACACAACTTTTCAACTTTATCAATAATTTCCCGCCGTTGGGACTATTGGGGTGGCAGTGTGCGGTAGCTACGGCTTCATCCTCGGCCTCCTCTGGGAAGTCTAGAGTGTGCTTTCCCCGTTTCATTTTCATCCACAAGTCGTCAATGGGCTTCATCTGTTGTAACCATTCGTCATCCACATTGACGACGACCCCGGCTCGTACACACAACTTTATAATGATAGTGGGGAAAAATAGGGCAAGCCTGGAGCTATGAATGGACTGCTGGATTTGAAAGAAGATCAGTCGACCCACTTTAATCGGAACACCCACCATCAGTTCGTAGACCATCATGGCTCGGTCTTTCTGAACGTCACTGGTCTGGGACACCGGCATCAACCGCTTGGAAAGAAAAGCATACCATATCGCGGGCCTAAACAACAAATATTTTTCCAAAAAACAACTTGGATTCTTCGAAATATCCCCCGGGTAACAGATTGTTTGCATAATTAACTCAAAATCTGGATTGGCTATTAACTCCTCTAAAGCCGATTAATTTACCACAGGGGTACCCAACAATTCATTTAGGGTGGCAGAGTCATAAGAGATTAACTTATCCTGAACCATAGCCATTCCATCAGTCCACTCGACGGTGTTGGCATAAAATTCATGCACAATTGAAATTACCGCATCCTTGGGTGTAGCACAAAAGGACTCCCATCCTCAATCCTCAATATCACGCAAAAGATGTAACAATATATCACCCCCACTCCGGAATGGGTTGCTTATGCACTTTGGCGTGTTCATACCGATTTCGGGCTTCCTCATTAAAAAATTTCCCTCTATTATTGGACGAAAAGGATGAAGAGGCATGTGTTACATTAGATTTCTTGGAGCCATGGTTTAATACGGAGGTGGGCGAGATGAACTAGCCACGACAGGTGCCTTGAAAATTCTAAAAGGGGAGCGGAGTCACCAACGTGCTTGAATGGCATGGGAACGTAGGAAATAGAATACCTGCAAATCAAGAGAAGGAGATGGATGGTGAGGGATGAATTTGTGCATAAAATTTGAAGAGGAGAGGGGAGGGTTTTGTGCACAGAGTGAGAGAAAGAAGAGAAGGGGCGACTTTCTAACGCTGTACGTGGGGCGGTCAAACTATACCGCCCTAGCATGATGCCCTCTGTCTAAAAAAATTCAAGTGGCATGCTAGGACATTCAGATGATACCGGACTAGCTCAAAGCTCTGTGTCCCCAATGTGCCAGTGAGGCGAGCTGGGGCGGTCGAAAAGTACTGCCTTAGCGCGAGCTCCTCTACTTCAGACTTCTCAAAATTATTTATTTTTATTTGAAATGAAAACAATAAAAACAACCAACATCTAGTTTAAAAACACAACAAAATAAAAGAAAAAAAATACAAACGAGTCGAAAGGGAAATAAATTAGTTCTCAATTTATAGTCGAGAGCTAGACTTTAGGTTCCCCTTAGTTTGGGTTGTTTTTGAATCGAGCGACTCCAATTTGTTGCTCCACTGTGCAACCCAAATAGTGCTTCAGTCGTTGAGTATTGACTGTGAATGGCTCATTTTTCCCATCTCTCAAAATCATGGCTTCCGAGGGGAACACCTTAGTAATCATTTATGGATCAGTCCGACTTGATTTTAGTTTGCCAGGAAACATGCGCAACTTGGAGTTGTATAGAAACACCGCTTCACCTTCTTTGAATTCTCTCGATGTGATGCATTGTCGGGTCTAGGTTTGTACGCTCTAAGTATACGTACTTCAGGTGTGGATGCAGTGGTTTGAGCTCACGTGTTGGCGGTTTTTCAATACTTGACTTCTGAGGGGTCAAATCTCTTCGATCCCCAAAATCCTCCTGAGGCTGGCTTACAGTGGATCCTTCATAGCATCTTACACAAAATGACACACAAGCAAATCCAAAGAATCAACTATAAAACAATCATTAGCGTGCAGTGTGTGATTAAGAGCGTTAAAAACATTAAAAGTTATTTCCTCCTCTCGCACTCTCAATCTCAACTTCTCTTCTTGCACATTAATCACGGCCTTGCCAGTTGCAAGGAACGGTCTTCTTAAAAACAAAGGCATCTCCCTATCCTCTTCCATGTCAAGCACCATAAAATATGTAGGAAATATAAACTTTCTCACTGTCATTATTACATCCTCTATGACTCCTCGTGGATATTTGACAGATCTGTCTGCTAGCTGCAAAGACATCCTCGTTAGCTTAGGCTCTCCCGATCCAAGTTTCCTACATATAGACAAAGGAATAAGGTTAATACTTGGACAAAGATCACACAAAGCTTTATGAAAATCAACATCACCAATCATGCAAGGAATAGAAAAAATCCCCAGATCCTTGAGTTTTGATGCGATCTTGTTTTGCACGATTGCAGAGCAGTTTTTAAATTTATCGTCATATGGTCTTTCAACTTTATTTTCTAAGATGTCCTTTAAAAATTTAGCATAACTTGGAATTTGCATCAAAGCATCAGCAAAATGAATATTAATGTGCAATTTCTTAAATACTTCAAGGAAATTACCGAATTGCATCACAATGCTGCCGGAAAAGGCGGAGGAGTAATAGTTCTAGATTGTATAGTGGGTGCTGGTGTAGAGTTAGAAGACTTACCCGTAGGTGTTTCGACCTATTCCTTTTGCGAGTGGCTTTTTGTGTCCTCCTCTGATTCTAAAGTTTTCCCACTCATTAACTCAATGGTATTCACTTGCTCTTTAGGATTAGTCTCGGTGTTGCTTGGCAAGGTTCCCGGATCTATGCTCGAAGTTATCTTGGCCAGCTATCCTAGCTGAGTTTCCAAGCCTTTGAGAGTTGCATCTTGATTTTGTAGTCTAGTTTCCGTTGCAGACATAAATTGAATCATCATATGTCCTAAATTAGGTTTCTCCTCTCGAGGATCAGATCTATACATAGGTGTATTCCCATACTGTTAGCCACCTTGTGGGCGACCCTGATTGTTTTGACCACCCCATGTGAAATTTGGGTGCTGCCTCCATCCAGCATTAAATGTATTGGAATATGGGTCAGTCCTAGGACGGTTCTGAGTGCCCACATGGTTCACTGGTGCCTCATTTTGCACACAATTAGGATTCCTTGTATGGAAATTCTTCGTGAATTTCTCACATCAACAACCATCACATAAGATCTCTTGCAGTCTCATGGACGTACCACCAACATTCATGTTATCTATTTTCCTACTCAAAGCCTCTAATTTTGTAGCAACCGTAGAAAAAACAGTTACCTGGTGAACTCTTGCACTCCTTCTCTGATTGTTCCTCTCAGATTGAAGATGATAACTGCTGGTAGCCATCTCCTCTAACAATTCACATCCTTCTTCGGCGGTTTTTCTCGACAAATTCCCACGTGCAACAGCATATATCATAGTACGATTGGCAGTGATCAAGCCATAATAAAAAGTTTGAACTAATAATCCATGAGGCAGTTCGTGATGTGTGAATCTCCGTAGTAAATCTTTGTAGCGCTTCGATGCCTCATATAAGGAATCTTGCTCGAATTGGGCGAAGGTAGTGATGTATGCCCGCAACTTCATGGTCTTAGAGGAAGGGAAGTATTTGATGAGAAATGGTCTTGTCATGTCTTCCCAAGTAGCGATGGAACCTACAGGAAAACAGTTTAACCAGGCTTTAGCTTTTTCACGTAGAGAGAAAGGAAACAAACGCAATCTAACAGCATCATCAGAAACTCCATTGAATTTAAAAGTATCGCAAATTTCAAGAAATTATGCAATGTGAGTGTTTGGATCATCTAGCGCAGTTCCCCAAATTGGACAGTATTTGAATAATCTGAATAATGGTTGGCTTGATCTCAAACTGGTTTGCCCTGATGGTTGGTACCACTATGCTCGGACGCTCCACCAAGCAAAGGTTGTGCGTACTCTAGCATGGGTAAATGCCTTGGCTCCTCGACATGTGGGTCTTCATGATGCTCTTCCTCATGCTTGTTCCTTTTCATCATATCTTTAAGCCTCTAGTTGTCTTCGCCTGCGGGGGGTTCTTACAATCTCGGGATCGAATACCTCAAATTCAAATTCAAGAGACTTTGTCATGAAAGGAAAGAGATATTAACAAAGAAATTGAAGGTGTCAACTCAAATAAAAAAAGAATACTAAAGTCGATAACTGATAATAAAATTATTGATTAACAGTCCCCGGCAACGGCACCAAAAACTTGATCAGACAAAACTTTCACACTAAAATCCTTAGTAAAAATTAATAATATTCAAGCTTGAAATAATCGCAAGTGCACTGATGTCAAGGAATAATATAGTGTACGATATTACGAGTATCGTTCCTCTAGAGGTTATATTTCGCAATTGCTATTCTCAGTTATTAAACATTTAGCAATGATAATTCAAATGATTGTTTACTACTAAGATGATTAAATAAAAGCTCAACGAAATGATTAACAACTTAAATGATGAGATAAATAAGCTAAAATGAATGATTAAAGAATCAATGAGAAATGAATTTGTTGAGAATCTTGGTTCACCTACCCCTCTCTAATTTACTTAATTCGTTAGACAATAATCTACTCTTTCGACGGGATTTTCTATCCAATTGAACACGATCTCTCCAGCTATGGCAAACTAATTCAATGTAGTGAAGCAATTAAATCTATTTAATTATTTATCAAAGGTGAATTGCATGTCGTTCTATGAAATCTCATAGCTTTCGACCTACTGGACTATGACTATCGACGTGTATCCGACTTCATATTTCTACGTAAATTGTGAATACACGGATTATGGTACTAGTTCCTATCTGGTCAAGCCACCTCGAGCCATCCCAAGACCAGACCTCCTATGGACCCTACTAACCACTCCTAGCTTATCTAACCAGCCCCTAGCCCACGCCACAGCCTCCTGCACATGAGCCGCGGCTATTCCCTAGGAGACCACCGAACTAAGACTCTTTTTCTCGAGCCACCAACGAGCCCAAACCCTCATGCACATCACTGAAACAGTCTCAGACGCAACCTAGCCCAACCCCGAGCCCCTACTCAATGAACGAAGCCGCGCGAACCACTCACTCGCATACACCCGGTTATAAGATTGCATGGGAAGAGTCCTATCTTACTTGGAATGTTCCCTAGCCGCTCTGCTTGAGTCCTAACCATGCTAGGACTTTTCCTAGCCCTAGACAGGTCCCTCGGCAATCCCCCAACAGCCCTGTTAAAGCCCATGCCCAGTCGAGCCCTCAGTTGAACATTATGTAACCAAAGCATGCAAGTAAACCCTCCCTTCTTCTAACAGCCACGCACGGTCCCTTCAAGTTCGAGTATAGCCCTCAAATTTTCCATTAAACAACGCCTTTCTAGCCCTTTAACATCCTAAATTGGCAGCTTGTCCCTTAGAAATCATAACGTTAAGTATACAAGCATAAAATCGACAAAACATTTGAAATCCAATCGAGCATAAATATTTTTCATGCATAATATAGTTTGAATGATGTGTCAAAGGATTTAGAAATGTGCCTTTGCGTTTTAGAATGCTCGAATATATGATCGTCGGCGTGGGGTGCGCAGAAGAACGAACATGCGACGAAAACTCCTTGTTTCTTCCCTTGAAATTTTCGAAAATATGTGTGTGTAGTGTTTTGGCTGGTTAGGGTTTCAAATATCTAGGAATCCTTTTTATAAATTTTAATTTGCATGTTAACGGGCTTAGGTTTTGGGCAATTGAGTTTAGGAGCAATTGGGCCTATTTATCTTAGGTAAATAGGCACAATAATATCTATATAATTGAAAAATAAAAGTTTATAAAAATTACTTTCCAAAAATAATAATTTTGATCTTTTAAAAGCTCTCGTTTGCCAAAAACCGGCTTCCCGGATAAAATTGAGCTTGACTCGTGAAAATAATTTGAACTTTATCATTTTTAGGAAAAAATTAATCATATTAATAAGCCTTGAAAATATTTATTTTATCTTGGTCGTCCCCAATCTCCTTCCCCCATCCTATTATCGAATATTCGGGTAAAATCTACAGTTTTCCATAAAATCGTGCAATTAGACCCTTAATCATATAATATACATCATTCAAGCATTTAAAATCAATTAAATAAAACAATTATGCAATTTAATTCATTTGCATTCATGTGGTTTACGTAGGTTGGCTTTTTGATGTCACAAATCCTGCCCCTCCCCCCCCCCCTTTAATAAAAATTTTGTCCTCGAAATTAGGACGTGCCGAATAATTCGGGATAGCTTTTCCTCATCTCAGACTTAGTCTCCCAAGTGGCTTATTCCTTCCGAGTGATTCAGACACTTGAATTTGACCATTTTTATCACCTTTTTCCGCAACTTAGAGTATTGATATGTTTTGGCAGAAATCTTAAAGGAAGAAAAAAAATTTCTGGTATATTTTAAAGTAAAACGGGTAGTAGATGTTTCCGTTGGTATCAGAGAAATTTTCTTGCAAAAGGGTTGTGCCACCACTAGTTCCAAAAATCTCAGTCGTCAAGCCTCGAGCCTGTAAGTTTAAATGCTTTAAATGATTTTTATGATGGTACCTGCATGTTTACATGATTTATATGTTTAAGTTACATTTTAAATTTTTTTGAAGTTAATTGATACTTATGCTTAAGATTGCTCGAAAAAGGGATTTTTATATGCTGCATGATTAGAAGATTAGATTTAAATGCATATTTGTTAGGTATGAATTTGAAAAACATTCAGATATAATGCCTCCTAGACGCGCACATATTACTGATGATACTACTGAGAAGCGTAGAGAGAATATACCACCTCTCAATGGGGATGTTGCTACATGTGTTCTAGAAGGTATGGCATGCTTCATTGAGCAGCAGACTCGGAGGCCACAACACAATATGTACGATCAGTTCTGGTGGCTGGGTCAAAAGGAGTTTTCAGGCACCACTGACCCATTTGCTGCTGAGGGTTGGATTAGATCTCTTGAGGTGCACTTCCGTTATCTGAATATTGGGGTGCTGACTGAGTCAGATATGCTACTTATATGCTTCGAGATTATGTTTCTCTTTTATGGAAAGGAGCTGAACATGGTATTAATCTAGCTACTCTCACTTGGGTGCAATTCAAGAACATCTTCTATGAGAAGTATTTTACTGCTGACGTCCGAGGATTCTTAAAGAGAGTGTTTATGAATCTCCGTGAGGGGGACATGAATGTGGATGCGTTTTTTAGGAAGTTTGATAGGGTTTGTCACTTTGTGCCCCTTATTGTTATAGATCTTGCTGAGAAACTGAGGCACTTCGTTGATGGTCTTCGACCTACTGTACGATATGATGTGATGTTGATTCGACCGGCGGATTATGCAGCTGCCACCACTTGTGCTTTCTAAGCTGAGCAAGCCCTCAAAGATATTGACTTTGAGATGCAGCGCAAAAGGCAGCAGCACCAACACAACTCTCAACTAGTCAAGTGGCAATATAAAGCACCTCCCAAAGCTCAAGGGCAGCAAAAGCCCCAAGGACAATGGACGAAGCCGGGGTAACAGAAATCACCACAGTTTGGAGCACTAAAACCTAAAGAGAAGCCACTGTTCAAAGAATGCAATCGCCCATGCCTTGGCAAGTGCATGAGAAGAACATAAAAGTGCTTCATATGCAAGGAATAAGGACATAAGGCCATGGAATACCCAAAGAAGAAAGGGCCAACTGTTGGTAGAGCCTACATTATGTATGCTGAGGAAGTTGAGGATGATCCAGACACGACTTTGATCACTGGTAACCTAGTTGTTTAACATTTTTATATTACTTTTGTTGCATTAAATGTTAAATTGGTTATCAGAATTGATTGGGATAATAAAAAACTTGAAGAAAATAGGTTGTACGCTCCTACCGTAGTTGGATTTAAGAGATGACTTTGAGAATTATAGAAATTAGGCATAAAAACATATGCCTTAATAATACATAGGAATGAATTAAATCAAAACAAGAATTTTAAGGCTTAAAATTAAAGAAAATGAAAATTTAGGACACTTATTGCATAAATTCGAAAGTCGAGGGACCAAAAAGCAAAAATCGAAAGTTTCAGGGTTTAATCGCACTTTTCCTAGATTCTAAGGGCCAAACCATAAATTCTAAGGTGTTTGGGGGCTGAAATTTAGAGGACAAAAAGTTCTAAGGTGAAATATGGAATTTTCAAAAATTCAGGGACTAAAATGCAAATTTTCGAAAGTTCGGGAGCTGTTATGTAAATTCTAGAAAACCATGGGCTGTTTCCACAAATTCTAGAATTTTAGGGATCAAACCAATGATTTTCGAGAGTTTAGGGTGGGAATTGATGGAATTTGGAATTTTTTTGAGCTAAGATGCAATTTTCAAAAAATTTAGGACCAAAATGCAGAAAATTCGAAACTTTAAGGGTTGAAATGAATATTCAAAAGTTATTTGGGGTCAAGAGTGATAATTTTTGAGAAATTTTGGGTAATTAATGAAAGAAATTCTTTAAGTTTCAACACAATCGGATTTAATTGTATATTGTCGCAGGAAGGATATTCATTTTAGGTGTAGCTACCTATGCATTTTTGGATTCAAGAGGTACACCCTCATTCATATCCGAGACATTCATCAAGCGACTAAAGATTACACCTGAAGATTTTGGATTGGGTTTTAAAGTTTCCATTACTTCTGGTGATCAAATGGTTACTACGAGTATTGTGAAAAATTTGGAGCTTCGTTTACAAAAATACAGATCTCATCGTGCGCCTGATGCCTGAATTCGACATCATTCTGGGCATGGATTGGCTATCTTTGAATGGAGCTTCGATAGATTTTCGACAAAGGTAAGTGTCAATTTGATCACCCAGCGGAAAATCTGTTGTCTTTGAGGCAGCAAGGAACAAGCAAATGTCGCACATTATCTCTTGCATCTGTGCAATGAAGCTTATAAGACGAGGCTGCCAAGCTTTTCTAGCATGTGTTACTTCAGCACATGTTCCTGTCAGTTAGAAGCTAGAGGATGCTGAGGTTGTCAGAGACTTTCTTAATGTCTATCTTGAAGACGTCTCTGACATTCCACCAGATCGAGAAGTATAATTTTCTATTGAGTTGATGCCTGGCATTGTGCCAATTTCTATGGCACCCTATCGTCTAGCACCAACCGAAATGAAAGAGCTTAAGGACCAAATTCAAGAGTTGTTGGACAAGGGTTTTATTCGCCTGAATTGTTCTCCATGGGGCGCACCAATATTATTTGTGTAGAAAAAGGACGGTAGTATGCAACTCTGTATTGATTATAGATAGCTGAACAGAGTCATCATCAAGAACAAGTATTTTTTTCCTAGAATCGAGAACTTGTTTGGTCAATTTCAAGGAGCATCGAATTTCTCGAAAATAGATCTTCGTTCTGATACCATCAGCTGAAGGTGAAGGAGTCCGATGTTCATAGGACGACTGTTAGGACTCGATATGGGCACTACGAGTTTATGATGATGCCATTTGGGTTGACCAATGTGCAAACGATCTTCATAGGTCTCATGAATCGCGTATTTCAGCCGTATCTAGATCCGTTTATCATAGTCTTCATATATGATATTCTGATTTACTCGAGTAGCAAATAAGAGCATAGTCAGCACTTTAGAACAACACTACAAATATTGCAAGATCAAAAGTTATTTGCTAAGTTCAGCAAGTACAAGTTTTGGCTCGAGAGAGTGGCGTTCTTAGGCCACATTATTTCTAGAGATGGAGTCGAGGTTGATCCCAACAAGGTCGAGGCAGTTAGAGAATGGCCAGTCTCTTTTATTGCATTACCCTTGATCGCCTTGATGAAATAGAATTCAAAGTTTATTTGGGAATCCGACTGTCAAGAGAGTTTTGAAAAGTTGAAGCAAGCTTTGACTTCAGCACCAGTTTTATCGAAGCCATCAGGGAAAGGAGAGTATGTTCTCTATATGATGCTTCGAAGCTTGGTTTAGGCACCGTCCAGATGCAGAATGACCGAGTGATAGCTTAAGCGTCTAGACAATTAAAGGTTCATGAGAAGAATTACCCGACTCATGACTATCGAGCTTGCAGCAGTAATATTTGCCCTCAAGATTTGGTAACATTACGTAGATGGGGAGTAAGTACAAAATTTTCACTGATCATACAAGTTTGAAGTATTTCTTCAACCAAAAAGAGTTGAATATGAGGCAACGAAGATGGTTAGAGCTGATGAAAGACTACGATTGTGATATTAGTTACCATACGAGAAAAGATAATCTAGTTGCGGATGCTTTGAGTAGAAAGACAGCAGTTATCACTCAATTGATAGTTCAAATACAATTTCAAGCAGAGATTCAATGATTCGAGCTTGTAGTGTATGCTAGGAGCGAGGCTCCTAATCTTTTTACTATGACAGTTCAGTCGACTCTGAGGGATAGAATCCGCGAAGGTCAGTCTTTTGATGAGTAGTTGCAATAATGTAGACTGAGAGATGAATCTAAAAGCCGGAAGCTGTATTCCGAGAAGAATGTCATAATTCGATACCGTGATCGACTATGGGTTCCTAATGGCGATTCAGTGAGAGAGGTTATCATGTATGAAGATCATAATAATCCGTATTTCATTAATCTTGGAAGTACGAAGATGTATAAAGATCTGCAGTCATTGTATTGGTGGTTGGGCATAAAGCGAGACATCTTGCATTTTGTGTCTGAATGTTTGACATGCCAGCAAGTTAAGGCAGAACATCAAAGGCCAGCATGGAATCTTAAGCCACTTCCTATTCCGGAGTGGAAATGGGAAAATATTACTATGGTTTTTGTTGTAGGATTGTCAAGGACTATCAGAGGATTCAATACCATATGGGTGATAGTTGATCGTCTTACAAAATAAGCGCACTTTTTACCTACTAAGACGACATTTACCATGACACAGTATGCAAAGCTGTACTCCCGAGAGATAGTCAGACTGCATGGGATTCTAGTATCAATTGTTTCTGACAGAGATCTGAGGTTCACATCGTCCTTTTGGAAGAGTCTGCATTAAGCGATGGGAACAAAGTTGTTGTTCTGTACCGTGTTTCACCCTCTAACCGATGGTCAGTCCGAAAGGGTGATTTAGATTTTTGAGGATCTACTCCGAGCTTGCGTGATCGATTTCTAAGGAAGTTGGGAACCGAAGCTATCTCTAGTGGAGTTCACCTATAACAATAGCTAGCAGTCGTCTATAGGCATGGCTCCTTACAAGGCACTTTATGAGAGGAAGTGTAGATCACCGATACAATGGGACTAGGTCGGTGAAAGAGGAGAATTTGGTCCGGACTTGGTCAAGTAGATAGCGGAGCTAGTAGACAAAATCTGAGATAGGATGAAGACTGCTCAAAGTCAAAACAAGAGCTACACTGATAAGCGACAAAGGGAGATAGTGTTTGCCAATGGGTGACCACGTATTTGTGAAAGTAGCACTTATGAAGGATGTTATGATATTTCGCAATAAAGACAAACTCAGTCCGATGTTCATATGACCGTTTCAGATTTTAGAGAAGATTGGGACATTAGCTTATAGAGTAGCGTTAAAACTGACGCTAGCTGGAGTGTATAATGTGTTCCATATCTTGATACTACGAAAGTACATGTCGAATCCTTCACATGTACTGAATTATGAGCCTCTGAACTTGACTCCAAATATGTCATACGAGGAAAGACTTATACAAATTTTGGATAGGCAAGAAAGAAGACTCCGAAATAAGGTTATACAAATAGTTAAAGTCAAGTGGCTAAATCATTCGGAGGAAGAAGCTACTTGGGAATTGAGAGGGACATGAGTCAATACCCGGAGTTATTCAATAATTTAATTTCGAGAACGAAATTTATTTAAAGGAGGGAGAAATTATAAGGTCAAAAATGCGATAATGTAATCAAACTGCATTCAAATATAAGAATAATGGAAAATGACGAATTAAATTATTTTATTGGCTTTTATTAAATGTGGTGAGCATGTTTACATGTTTAAGATATGGTTTTCTATTAGAATGTGCTAAAACCGTGTTTTAAAATTTATTTGAGACGCGATCGAGAACGAGGACCGGGGACCACAAAGGGAAAATATTTTAATTAAATGATTATTTTTAAATTCTTCAATATATGGCATATTTTAAATGATAGTTTCGAAATGGTGGTTTTGAAATGTTTTACACTGTCGAGTCATATTTTAAACTAATAATCGATTTTTGACCAAAATAAGGACATTTTGGAGGCTTGGTTAAAATTTCAAAAACAATCATAAACGAAATAATTTTTCTACAATCTAATGGGTCCTAATGAACCTATTATACCTATGTTATTGGGCCTAGCTTACTACACAATTATTTATATCAAAAATCAAGGCTTCCAAGCTCTTTTATTCAAACAAAACTCACATCAAAATACATCAAGGCTCCTAGGATTTGGTTCTCTCTTACTCTCGGCCACACATACACCATACATCAGCATTTTCACATTGGTTTTGTGGCACAAAAACGCAGCACGTTTCCTCCTCGTCTCTCTGTCAACGTCCCTCGCATCAAGGATTGTTTTTCATGTGTGAAACACGCAAAAAGGCACGCCTTAGTCCTTCCTTCACTCATCAGTTCATACCATATTATGTGTATTTAATCATGTTTGCAAGAAATATATGAAACCCTTCTTTTATTTTTGTTTTTGAGGCATATACATGATAAACCATTGGTTTTTATGCTTTTAAATCTATGTTTATGTTGCAGAAAGGGGCGGCCATGATAGGGTTATGAAAGGGGATGAATTTCAGTAGGTTTAGGACTCTTAGATTCATGTGTTAGGGTTGGACAGTAAGGATGCTAGGCTGCACGTTTTTTGGGTACAAACCCAAGCTAGGGTTTCGTTTATGGTTTCCTAGAAGGGCGCGGCACCTAGATGCTGTAGGGACATGTTCATGGGTCATAAGAGGGCTGATTCATTGGCTTAGATGGCTGGTACTGAACCTAGAGCGAGGAGAGGGGCGGTAGATGCTCGCTTGAATTCGCGTGAGCCTTCTATGGCACGACTTGATGGGTTGGGCAAGCTTGGGGTGCTAGGTCTAGTCCAGCAGCTTGTCAAGGGCTTGAGTATGGTCTAAGATTGTTGGTTAGGGTGTGGACATGATGGTTAGGGTCTAGGCTTGAAGTAACTTATATTATGCTAAGCTAGGTTTTCCTGAAATATGGGCAGAATTTTCTAGGAGGTATCTAGGCTTGTTTGAGGGTCTTAAATGTCTTGAATTGGGCTGCATATGGTATGATTAGGTGTTAATAATCAATGCTTCAAGTTTTTTAAAGCTTGGTTAAGATTCGAGTCGATTCGAGTTAAAATCGGGACATACGCGTATGTTTTAAAAAGAATTGGAAAATTAGCCGAGGAGCATAAGTTTACATTTAAGAAATCTTTATGGGTGTATTTTAAGGTGTTATGGTAAGTTTGGATAGATTCAGAACGTCGTTTTAAGATCTAAGGTTAAATTGAGAAAGTTAGAGTTTCAGGGGCAAAATTGATCATTTTACACATGAAAAATGTTAGACGTCCTGGCAATGCCCTGAATGCTGCAATGAATGTGAAATTTTTTTTTTTGAAATTTTATGGGATTTTGGGATGAAAAAGGATAATGCTAAAATATGTGTTGCATGCTTGGTTTAAAGGAAAAATGTTATATATGCATGAGTTTTTATAAGTGATGAATATAATGAAAGGTTGAAGGAGGTGACTTGATTGTGACTAATATAAAAGGACATGATGATATGTAGGACCAATGATCAGTTGACGGGTGAAAGTGTTACTGATGTCCCCATGCCTGGTACCATGATTACACATAGATGGATCCATCGACCAAAAGCTGAAACGAAAATCACAATTAATAATCTGAATTCAATAAAAGAGAAACATATATGTTTATGATGAAAGAAAAAGTGTATAATAAAAGGAAAAGATTTAAAGTTATGCATGTTCATGCAAAGTTATTTTATTAAAAGTATCTTTCACTGTTATTTGTGAATATATGTGTATTATTTGTTATCATGGTTATGGTATGCTCAGTCAATAAACTCACAAGGTGTAAATGATGCAGGCGAGCATGATTTTGTGGATGATGGAGGACTTTATTGTTGAACTAGTTGGGCTGATGGTGCGCATATCCCGATGACCTTTGCTAGTTTTTCCGCAATTATATGATTTAATGTAAGGTCCAAAATATGATAATGTAACCTAACTGCATGTGAATCTATGAAAAATGAAAAATGACTATTTAAATTGTTTTAATGGCATAAATTTAATAGGGTATGTATGTTTGCATTTTTAAAATGTACATTTCTAAATGAATACATAAAACTGTGTTTAAAAGATTATTCGAGATGCGATCGAGAAACGGAGGTCGAGGACCATATCAGGGAAAATATTTTATTAAATAATTATTTTTAATTGTTTAATATGTGATGTATTTTAAATGGAATTTTCGAAAATGAGGTGTTTTGATGTGTTTTATATGCTGAGTCATATTTTAAACCAGTATCAAATTTTCAATGAATATATGGACTTTTTGAGAACTTGGCTGTAATTTTCACAAATTTTCCTTAACAAAATATTTTAAATATTTATTCATTGGTTTAATGAGCCTATTATACTATGTTAATGGGCTCAAGCTTGCACTTTGTGTTATATATCAAATATTAAGCCCTAAAACCCTAAACCGGAAATACACAACTCACGCCCCCAACCCCGCTAAGCACAAGGATTCTCTCCATCAGCATTCAAGCACACACCACACATAATTATGAGAAGGAAAATTCACGGTTTTGAGGAAAACTCAGCAAGGTCATCCCCACGTTAACATTCTTCGCATCGCCAAGTTGTTTTCGTGCGTAATAAACACAAAGGCACGCCTTAAAATTCCTTCAAACATCTTTCACACCATAATATGTGTAAAGTCCCGTATTTTGTATTCGTATTTTTACGGAATTATCGAAATTTTTCTAAATAAATAACTTGCCTCATTCATAAAATAAACCTATAAATAGATTTAACTTTAAAATAACAGCGGAAGTAAATATTGTGTTTCAAAACAACAACTTAAAAATAATCCAACATATTAAAAACTGAGTTTGAACATAAAAAGGTAAATGAACTAAAACATGAGGTCCTCGGATTCCTACTACTGCTGATCCAAGCAAGCTCACTGGTCTCCCCCTCAGTCTCGACCTCATCAGTACCTACAACAATCAACTCTAGTAAGTCTAAAGACTCAACATTGCATATATCGTGAATAGCAAATAAATATATCATAAAATCGCATGCAACATAAAAATATCGTATCGTAAAGCGTAAGGTGAAAATCGTGTCATGAGTAAGTATAAATACGTGCATATCTAAAAATTGTATGTAAAAGTTTGGCTCGGTAGAGCCCTGTCATAACATTTCATATCTTAAATTTTTCTGGTAGAGATAATGTTTTCAAGCAAGTGGCCCATAACATATCATTAACGCCTGATCAGACTAAACCACAGTATACTAGGTGGTATAGATCACCACAGCCCTTGGACTGGATGTCCGTACCCATACCTAATCATAAACCGATCGTAAGTCACCGTGTGGAGAGGTCCTCGATTATGCATCTCGGCTTCCAAACCCATGAACGTGAGGTGGCCACAAGACATATCGCATATATCTCAAAAATAAACATTTTATATTTTATGCACGTAATATAATTATAACCCTGTTTTTACCGAATGAGTTGGATCGTTCCCAGGCTTGCTGCGACCTAATCCTAACATGAGACACATGCAAATAATATCAACTTGACAAAAACTTCATATCTGAACCAAAAACGAGACAAACGAGACCAACAACCTAGTTTCCAACCATGGCTTCGTACTAACCCGAACCAACATTGAACCACCATTTATCCATGATTAAAATACACCTAACATAATGAAATAATATCCATAAGGACTGTAATACACGAAAAATAGTGAATGGAGGCCAAAATCATGAAACACTCTTTCGAGAGTCACTTTGGCACATTGCACCGTAATTTCTCGTACGACCTCTAAACTCAACCAAATCACGAACGGCCAAAACCATGACTTTCATAACTCATTGGGGTACTGTCCAGTCAGAGTCCATAGGCTAAAAGCCAATCAAGAACTCAAACAAGACCTCTGAACCGAAGAAATGCTACTGTCCGAATGCAGTGGCAGCAGCTATGCATGTGATGTCTAATTTATGAAGCTCATGGCCATTGGGCTTGAACCACCAACCAGAGTCTCTTACCAACCTCCTAAGGCATGGCTTGAACCATGGCTAAGGGCACTAGGCCAACCACAACCCAAGCAAATACCTATGACAACCCAAAGCTCCAACCGAGAGCACCATATTCTGTGCAGTGTGATGTGTTGAATTATTTTGCTGTCTTGTGTCATTCCAGTGGCCATATGATTGACCATGGCTCAATCTAGACATGATGAGACATTGTGTGAAGCATGACTATGGGCCAAAAGCCAACCACAATCCACCCAAACACCCCAAAACCGAAAGCTTCACTTACAAAGAAAAATGAAAATCGAAGAGTACTTGTTTTGTTGTTGTAAACATTTTGATGGATCCGTGAACCAATCCTTGAAAGACCGACTTAGTCACGTTCTAGACATGCTGAGGGAGAGTTATAACCATGGTTATAGTCCCCAGAACCGCCATGGTTCGAACACCCACCTTAACCACCCAAGTAACCAAAATCATGGCAAATTCTGCAACAAATGAAATGTTTTGCTGTCATGTCTTTATCTTGAGTGCAGGGACTTAAATCAATAAACCAACAATACCCTAACACACTCTAAATCATGCCTAGATGCAGCCTTGAGTACCTGGAACCGAGCCAACCTCCTGAAATCAAAAGAACAACTCAACCGTGAAGCATAAAGCCAAAAAGCCGAGAATGGCCTGCGCAGATTTCTTGAAACGTTTGTTGTTATATTTTGTTTTGTCTCATGAATCTTGAACCTATAATGGTTTAAAAATATCTATAGGACTTGATTGAAGAGAAAAGAAACAATATATACATGCCTGGAAATCTGTTTTGAAGAGAACTAAACAATACGACGAACACGATGCGGCGGAGTCGGAGTTGTATTTTTCTTTCTTATTTTCCTGCTGCTATCTCACACTTCAGCTGCTGGTTTCTTCTGCTATTTTCAAAGGTATAGGTGGAGGAATGCTAGGTAATGAAGATGAAGGTTACAAGAGGTGATTAATGAGTCATGAAATGCATTTAGATGGAGGTTACAAGTGAGGAATTTGAATGGTATTTGAATTGCTTCTCATTCTTGCTGTCCAAACATTTTATTCATTCTGCACGTAACATTCCCAAGTTGTTATGCTAGATTAATGGGTTGAGGGGAAATGAGGTGAATTATAGTGCTTGAATTACCAATAATTGGTGAATTAAAAGTGAGAAAATGAATACACCATGAAGACCATTGTGGGGTGACTTGAACGGAGAGTTACCAAGCATTTGAATTGGTTTAAGGATTAATCGAAAATTGTTAATACTATGGCATGGTATAGTATTGATTAAATCTTGTAATTTTTAATTCTTAAGTTTTAAACACCCATTATATATTTTAGTTAATTAACAAATTAAATTAGGATAAAATCTTGCATGGCATAACTTGGTCTTAAAATTAAGTATTAAAATGATAGGTTTTAATTTCTTGAATATATTAGGCCTAGATTAATTTATCCCAATTGGTTACACATTTTAATTTAGGCTTTAATTAAATATTGGACATAAAAGAATTACTTAATAACTTAAATCCAATTAATTTAATAAATCTTAAAAACATTCTTTATCATTAAAATAAATTATTCCTTGGCTTAAATTAAATTTAGGAGTATTTTCTCATTATTAATCTTATCTCTAATCTCCAAACTCCAGTCCGAACTCGCGTATTTATCTGAAAAGATAAAACTAAACCTCTGCGTTTAAAATAAATAATCATGGCATAACAAATTTTAAAATGAATTAAACACTTCATATATATATAAAATCATTTTTAATTTAAATAATATCAATTATCCATGGCTTATACGTAATCTGATTTTTCGAGTTCTACAAATCTCCCCACCTTAAAAGAAATTTCGTCCTCGAAATTAAAACTTACCGAATAACTCGGGATATCGACTCTTCATTTCTGGCTCAGATTTCCACGTAGCTTCCTCTTCCGAATGATTAAGCCTTTTGACTTTCACTAGCTTAACCAGTTTGTTCTGAAGCTTTTTCTCCTGTCTGTCTAATATTTGCACTGGTCTCTCTTCATAAGACAGGTTCGGAGTGAGCTGCAACGGTTCGAAATTCAAGACATTCGAAGGATTCGCCATATACTTCCTCATCATAGAGACGTGGAACACATTGTGTACTCCGGCCAGATTCGGCGGAAGAGCAACACGATATGCTAACGTCCCAACCTTGACGAGAATCTCAAATGGTCCGATGAATCTCGGACTAAGCTTTCCTTTCTTCCCGAACCGCATGACACCTTTCATAGGTGCTATCTTCACAAAGACATGGTCGCCAACGGCAAACTCTAGATCTCTCCTCCTCTGATCCGCATAACTCTTCTGTCGACTCTGAGCAGTCCTCATTCTATCACGGATCTTGACTACTAGATCGACAGTCTGCTGAATAATCTCCGGACCCAATTCTGATCTTTCCCCTACTTCATCCCAATGAATAGGCGATATACATTTACGATCGTACAGTGCTTTGTATGGAACCATACCTATAGACGATTGAAAACTGTTTTTATATGTAAACTCCACTAATGGCAACTTCGACTCCCAGCTCCCCGAGAAATCGAGGACACATGCGCGAAGAAGATCCTCCAAAACCTGTATAACTCTTTGTGACTGACCATCTATCTGAGGGTAGAAAACTGTGCTAAACAACAACTTCTTACCCATAGATGAATGCAGACTCTTCCAAAATGAGAAAGTGAATCTAGGATCTCGGTCAGACACTATAGAAACGGGAATACCATGAAGTCTGACTATCTCTCGGATATACAACTCTGCATACTGAATCATGGTGAATTTGACTTAATAGGCAAGAAGTGCGCTGATTTAGTAAGACGATCAACAATCACTCAGATAGAATTTGACCCTTTGACTGACTTCGGCAAACCGACCACGAAGTCCATGGTAACATTCTCCCACTTCCACTCGGGAATAGGAAGAGGCTTGAGCATACCTGCTGGTCTCTGATGTTCCGCTTTCACTAGTTGACATGTCAGACACTCGGATACAAAACGTCTGATATCCCTCTTCATTTCGGGCCACCAACACAATAACTGCAGATATTTGTACATCTTCGTACTCCCAGGATGAATAGAGTATGGCGACATATGGGCCTCCGATAAAATATCCGTTCGAATAGAATCGCTGCTAGGAACCCACATTCTGCCTCGATATCTCACAATGTCATCGCTTACTGTATACAAGATACTGCCTTTGGCTACATATCTGTGCCTCCACTTTGCCAACTGCTCGTCTGCTAGCTGTCCACTGCAAATACGATCTAGAAGAGAAGAATGAATTGTCAAAGTAGATAGACTAGAAACTCTATCGCGAGGATATGTCTCTAGATCAAACATCTGCATCTCAACTGAAGAGGTCTCGGAATCACCAAATGAGCCATCACTGCGACTTTCCAGCCCAACGCATCCGCAACTACAATAGCTTTGCCAAGGTGGTAGCTAATGTCACAGTCATAGTCCTTCACTAGCTCCAACCAACGCCTCTGACGCATATTCAACTCTTTCTTCGTAAAGAAGCTACTTGAGGCTTTTGTGGTCGGTAAAGATCTGGCACTTCTCTCCATACAAATAATGCCTCCAAATCTCAATGCAAATACTACGGCTGCCAACTCTAGATCATGGGTAGGGTAATTCTTCTCATGGTCTTCAACTGACGAGAAGCATACGATATCACCTTCCCATACTGCATCAACACTGCGCCTAAACCGAGCTTCAAAGCATCGGTAAACAAAACAAAATCTCCGGGCCCTGAAGGCATGGCCAATACTGGTGCAGAAATAAGATCTTGCTTTAAGGAATCGAAGCCCTTCTGACACTCATCGCTCCACACATACTTAGCATTCTTCTTAGTCAACGATGTGAGTGGAACTGCGATAGAGGAGAATCCCTGAATAAACTTCCGATAGTATCCTGCTAGCCCAAGGAAACTACATATCTCAGATGCATTTTTCGGCACAACCCAATCTCTGACTGCTGCAACTTTCGCTGGGTCTACCTCAATACCGATGCTAGAAACGACGTGGCCTAAGAACGCCACCTTCTCTAACCATAACTCGCACTTACTGAACTTCGCGAACAGCTTGTGCTTTTGCAAAGTCTGCAATACTGTGGTCAGATGTCTGCTGTGATCTTCTTGATTCTTTGAGTAGACGAGAATATCGTCTACGAATACTATCACGAACTGATCAAGATACGACTGAAATACGCGATTCATGAGATCCATGAAGATCGTTGGCGCATTTGTCAAACCGAACGACATCACAAGGAATTCGAAGTGGCCATAACGAGTCCTAAAAGCAGTCTTGAGAACATCGGCGTCTTTCACCCTCAACTGGTGATAACCGGAACGTAGATCAATCTTGGAGAATACTGAAGCTCCCTGCAACTAATCAAATAAATCTTCAATCCTCGGAAGTGGGTATTTGTTATTCACTGTAACTCTGTTCAATTACTCGGTAATCAATGCAGAGCCTCATCGAACCATCCTTCTTCTTCACAAATAAGACTGGCGCGCCCCATGGCAAAAAACTCGAGCAAATGAATTCATTGTCAAGAAGTTCCTGAATCTGCTTCTTGAGTTCTGCCATCTCTGTTGGTGCTAATCTATACGGTGCTTTTGAGATTGGCATTGTACCTGGCGTGTTTCGGCAACATATACAAAAGTTTCCAAAAACGCTCGTACATCCCTTACGCATGAGCTTCCTAGCTTGGACACAAGATATCATACGCGGTAAATGAAAGTACCTGTCTGGTTCGAATAAGAACTGCTCTCTCCCAAGTTGACGGACTAGAACTGATCTCCTTTGGAAGTCAATCAAAACTCTGTTCCTCGTTAGCCAATCCATACCAGAATGATGTCAAACTCTGGCAACGGCAATACGATAAGATCCGCATAAACAAGATTACCATGAAGTTTGAAGTCTATTTCTCGGACCATATTAGTAGCTGTCAGCTCCTCTCCAGAAGGCAAGTACTACCGAATACACTATATCTAGCCCAATGGTCTTGACCTTGAGGAAATTTACAAAGGTCTCCAAAATGAACGAATGAGTAGCAACTGAATCTATCAAGGCATTTGTAGCTGAACCAGCTATAAAAATTCTCCCTGAAAGATTGGAACATCATGCTAACCCAATACTTTTACAAGAACTAAACTTATAGACATGCGAAGGTCAAAGTTCTTCTAAGCTGAATTCCTGAAAATAACACTGATTAGAACATACAATCCTATCACAACTTCTAAGTTCAAAATTTTAACCCAAACTCTCAAAACATTAAATTTCAAATACAAACTTAAAGCTTTAAGATAACTTTCATGAGCATCGTCTCTGGGTTTGTCTCCGCTGCATGGAGAGCAAAAACTCTGCCTCGGGTGGGAAGATTCTTCTGAGGGCAATCCTTCAGTAAGTGGTCTGGACTACCACACTTGTAGCACTTCCCCAAATCATACATACAAACTCCAGTATGGCGGCGTGTGCACTTGGCACAGACAGGATACTCCGAGGCCCTCGGGACTACACGTCCATGCTGCTGCTGTCCTCTGCTCCTCGATGGGCCGTGGAAAGGCTTCTTGCTCTGGTGTTGTTGCTGAGGAGGGCGTTGCGGAGCCTGAAATGGTCGCTTACCATGGCGATCGCTCTCAATATCATTCTAATCATGTTCTGCAGCTAGAGCTCTGGTTACAGCGACATCATAGGTAGTAGGGTCAGCCACCCTAACATCACGGCGCAAGATCAGCCACAGACCATCTAGAAAATGCCTCATCTTGGCACCAGCATCATTTGCAATCAGGGACACAAAATGGCAACCCCTCTCAAACTTACGGATAAACTCCGTAACAGTCATGTCTCCCTGCCTCAGGGTCATAAACTCCCTGGTCAACTTGGCAACTGCACCTCGTCAGTAAAATATTTAGAGTAGAATACCTTTGTAAAGCGCATCCAGCTCAGAGTAGCCAAATCCAAGGCTACAGATGCTCCTTCCCACCACAGGCGAGCCTTTCCTCCAAACAGATAGGTCGCAAAACGAACCCTATCCCCAACTCCAAGTCCCATGAATTCGAAGATAACCTCAAGGGACTTAATCCAGCCCTCGGCAACCATAGGATCTGTCGTCCCTGAGAACTCCTTAGGCCTCATCTTCATGAACCGCTCACAGATAGCCTCAGGCCCCGTCTGCTTGGCTACCACAGCATTGTTCCCCGCAAAATGTGCGAAGAACTGAGTCATCCCAGCTAACATCTGGGTGTTCATGTCCGGCGGAGGGGGTGACGGTAAATCTCTCTCCTGCCTATGATCCTCACCGTCCTCTCGACGATGCTCATCATCTCTCAGGCGATCATGAATGCATCTAGGAGGCATATTGTTCCATATATATAACCCATACGTAACCAACATGCATAATTCTACTATTTTCTTTAAATTTAAATAAATACTGCATAATCATAATCTTGACATAAAATATTTCATGAAAACATGTTGTTAACATATTTCATGCTTTAAATGAAATGCGTAAACGTAAAACTTACAAACCGAAGACGTGACTTCATGAGTTTCTCGAGATCAGTAGTAGTACAATCCTTTACAAGAACATTGGCTCTGATACCAACAGTAAAGGCCCGTATTTCGTATTCGTATTTTTACGGAATTATCGATATTTTTCTAAATAAAAACTTGCCTCATTCATAAAATAAACCTATAAATATATTTAACTTTAAAATAACAGCGGAAGTAAATATTGTGTTTCAAAACAACAACTTAAAAATAATTCAACATATTAAAAACTGAGTTTGAACATAAAAAGCAGAATAAACTGAAACATGAGGTCCTCGGATTCCTACTACTGCTGACACAAGCTTGCTCACTAGTCCCCGCCCTCAGTCTCGACCTCATCAGTACCTACAAAAATCAAGTTCTAGTGAGTCTAAAGACTCAACATGCATATATCGTGAATAGCAAGTAAATATGTCATAAAATCGCATGCAACGTAAAAATATCGTATCATAAAGCGTAAGGTGAAAATCGTGTCATGAGTAAGTATAAATACGTGCATATCTGAAAATTGTATGTAAAAGCTTGGCTTGGTAGAGCTCTTTCATAACATTTCATATCTTAAATTTTTCTGGTAGAGATAATGTTTCCAAGCAAGTGGCCCATAACATATCATGAACGCCTGAATCAGACTAAACTACAGTGTACTAGGCGGTAGAGATCACCGGTCGTAAGTAACCGGGTGTAGAGGTCCCCGGTTACGCATCCCGGATTCCAAATCCATAAACGTTAGGTGACCACAAGACATATCGCATATATCTCAAAAATAAACATTTTATATTTTGTGCACGTAATATAATTATAACCCTGTTTTTACCGGATGAGTTGGATCGTTACAAGGCTTGCTGCGACCTAATCCTAACATGAGACACATGCAAATAATATCAACTTGACAAAAACTTCATATCCGAACCAAAAACGAGACAAACAAGACCAACAACCTAGTTTCCAACCATGACTTCATACCAACCCGAACCAACATTGAACCACCGTTTAGCCATGATTAAAATACACCTAATATAATGAAAGAATATCCATAAGGACTGTAATACACGAAAAATGGTGAATGGAGGCCAAAATCATGAAACACTCTTTCGAGAGTCACTTTGGCACATTGCACCGTAATTTCTCGTACGACCTCTAAATTCAACCAAATCACGAACGGCCAAAACCATGACTTTCATAACTCATTGGGGTACTGTCCAGTCCAAGTCCATAGGCTAAAAGCCAATCAAGAACTCAAACAAGACCTCTGAACCGAAGAAATGCTGCTGTCCGAATGCAGTGGCAGCAGCTATGCATGTGATGTCTAATTTATGAAGCTAATGGCCATTGGGCTTGAACCACCAACCAGAGTCTCTTACAAACCTCCTAAGGCGTGTCTTGAACCATGGCTAAGGGCACTAGGCCAACCACAACCCAAGCAAATACCTATGACAACCCAAAGCTCCAACCGAGAGCACCATATTCTGTGCAGTGTGATGTGTTGAATTATTTTGCTAGTCTTGTGTCATTCCAGTGGCCATATGATTGACCATGGCTCGATCTAGACATGATGAGACATTGTGTGAAGCATGACTATGGGCCAAAAGCCAACCACAATCCACCCAAACACCCCAAAACCGAAAGCTTCACTTACAAAGAAAAATGAAAATCGAAGAGTACTTGTTTTGTTGTTGTAAACATTTTGATGGATCCGTGAACCAAGCCTTGAAAGACCGACTTAGTCACGTTCTAGACATGCTGAGGGAGAGTTATAACCATGGTTATAGTCCCCAGAACCGCCATGGTTCGAACACCCACCTTAACCACCCAAGTAACCAAAATCATGGCAAATTCTGCAACAAATGAAATGTTTTGCTGTCATGTCTTTATCTTGAGTGCAGGGACTTGAATCAATAAACCAACAATACCCTAACACACTCTAAATCATGCCTCGATTCAGCCTTGAGTACCTGGAACCGAGCCAACCTCCTGAAATCAAAAGAACAACTCAACCGTGAAGCATAAAGCCAAAAAGCCGAGAATGGCCTGTGCAGATTTCTTGAAATGTTTGTTGTTATATTTTGTTTTGTCGCATGAATCTTGAACCTATAATGGTTTAAAAATATCTATAGGACTTGATTGAAGAGAAAAGAAACAATATATACATGCCTGGAAATCTGTTTTGAAGAAAACTAAACAATACGACGAACACGATGCGGCGGAGTCGGAGTTGTATTTTTCTTTCTTATTTTCCTGCTGCTATCTCACACTTCAGCTGCTGGTTTCTTATGCTATTTTCAAAGGTATGGGTGGAGGAATGCTAGGTAATGAAGATGAAGGTTACAAGAGGTGATTAATGAGTCATGAAATGCATTTAGATGGAGGTTACAAGTGAGGAATTTGAATGGTATTTGAATTGCTTCTCATTCTTGCTGTCCAAACATTTTTATTCATTCTGCACGTAACATTCCCAAGTTGTTATGCTAGATTAATGGTTTGAGGGGAAATGAGGTGAATTATAGTGCTTGAATTACCAATAATTGGTGAATTAAAAGTGAGAAAATGAATACACCATGAAGACCATTGTGGGGTGACTTGAACGGAGAGTTACCAAGCATTTGAATTGGTTTAAGGATTAATCGAAAATTGTTAATACTATGGCATGGTATAGTATTGATTAAATCTTGTATTTGTAATTCTTAAGTTTTAAACATCCATTATATATTTTAGTTAATTAACAAATTAAATTGGGATAAAATCTTGCATGACATAACTTGGTCTTAAAATTAAGTATTAAAATGCTAGGTTTTAATTTATTGAATATATTAGGCCTAGATTAATTTATCTCAATTGGTTACACATTTTAATTTAGGCTTTAATTAAATATTGGACATAATAGAATTATTTAATAACTTAAATCCAATTCATTTAATAAATCTTAAAAACATTCTTTATCATTAAAATAAATTATTCCTTGGCATAAATTAAATTTAGGAGTATTTTCTTATTATTAATCTTATCTCTAATCTCCAAACTCCAGTCCGGTCTCGCGTATTTATCCGAAAAGATAAAACTAAACCTCTGTGTTTAAAATAAATAATCACGACTTAACAAATTTTAAAATGAATTAAACACTTCATATATATATATATATATAAAATCATTTTTAATTTAAATAATAGCAATTATGCATGGCTTATACGTAATCTGATTTTTCAGGTTCTACAATATGTGTATTTAATTATCCTTGCATGAAAAATATGATGCACTTCTTGTATTTTGGTTTTATGGCTATACATGTACAAAACTAGTGTTTTCTTTTTTTAAAACTCTTGTTTTAAATCTCTTGTTATGTCGCAAGGTGCATGCTGGTCAGGGTTCATGCACATAAGGGCCGCATGGCTTGGTGTTTTGGGGCAACTAGGGCACAGCTCAAGGGCTCCTGAAGGGTACGGTCGCTAGCAGCGTTCGGGCCACATCCAGAGGGCCCCTAGGTGGTCGAGTCGTGACCCTAGGTAGGCTAGAGGATGGCTGGATAAGGAAGGCGCACGGCTAGGGCACTCCCTCACCACAACAAATATGGGTTTTCGCGGCATGCATATATGCTATGCGCATCGTACATTGCGACCTGCACAAACACAAGTTGTTCAAAGTCTGAAGATATACACAGCATGCACCGTGTGCTGCAGTTAATAATTTTTGCGGAGTGCAATATACACTACAATTGATAGTATTTGCGGCGTTGACTGTAAGCTGCCGTTAGTATTATTATAGACTTGCGCTATGTGCTGTAATTCATATTTTGCACGGCGTGCAAGACATGCTGTATTTAGTATTACTCACAGCGTGCAAAGTGTGCGGTTAATAAGGTGTTTACATCAAGATCATTCACAGCATGAAAGTGTGCGCCACAGTAAATGTTATTTGCGGCAAACAGTGTGCACTGCTGATGAGGAGTTTGTATTAAGATTTTTCGCAACATGCACACTATTGAGGTGTTTATATTAAGATTATTCACGATGAGTGCTACACATTTCATTAAAGTTTACTCACGACGTGCATATTTTTTTGTTAATAAAAAAATAATATAATGAAGCTAAAGTAAAACGAAAAATCTAAACTTAAACAATTATCATAACACATCCAACAATCAGCACCACACTTACAGCAAAATAGTTAATGTTTATTATTCATTATCTAATAAGCGAAGAAAACTTTTAACGTAGCAAGAGTTCACATAGTAACATGATTTTTATCCAACAAAATTGTGTAACTTTCAAACCACTAGAATTTATATAAGTCACACATAACTATAAGTTTAGATAGCCATGCGACTGTGCTTCCTATTGCATCGTCGAGATAAAGCATTTCATCATTTGGTCGTATCAAGTCTACCTTCTCCATCAAAAATTTATCAACCCAAACTATTTGTAGCACGTTATATATTCACAAGATAACAGGTTTTCTAAATCATCAAAGGCACAATATAGAGTGTACAACTAATAAGAAAGAGGACTAAAATATATTGTCTAATGCCCAAATTTAAAAAAAATAAGAATAAAAAAATGTGACAGTAGTTGTGATGGTTTATGGCTTTACATTATGGTATGAATGGTAATGAATGTAATAGAATGGAATAGATAATGGATGGATAGAATCAAAGGTTGAATTTGAGCTAAATAGGTAATGGAAGTGCAGAAACGGTACGAAAAATATGGCAGTAGTTGTGGTTTTTAGCATAATGTTTTGTATATTGATCCAAATGATGTGAGGCTACTTTCATTAGAAAGATAAGACATAAGGCTATAACTTTCATGTTTTGAGTTTTGGTCAAATTATTAGGGAAGACGAGACAAAAGTGGCCCAAAGTGTGTCGTGTGTATCGTCGTTCCTGCACTGACACATGTTAGGAGATTGAGCATAACTCTTTACTCAGACCTCCAAATGACATGAGGCCAATTGGAGATGCAAGCTAAGACATAGGGCTACAACTTTCATGTCGACCACTTTTGCAAATTCGGAAGTTAAAAATGCGTTTTAATGAGAGAATTTGGCGCGCCCCTGCGCCAAATCTCGTGCGATGGCACGCCCAATGCTGAAGTTTTGTTGTTTGGGTTGAATGGGGTGCGCAGGTGTGCCAGATCACGCGCCACCGCGCCCAGCACATGTTTAAAAACGTGTTTTGAGGTCGGGAATGAATAAATATGGTTTGGGAAGTGTATTTGTATCATTTTCTCTTCCCTTTTTCCTACTCCATCGGTTTAGAGCTAGGGTTCCTTCAATCCAATTTCTTCCAAAACATTAATCTTTGATTGAAGCCTTAATCTTTGCTTGGAGATTTAAAGTTCTTCTCCTCAAGAGTTTAGAAGCAAGGATTATTGTCAAGGTGTTAAGATTATCAAATCTTCAAGTGGTTGTAAGTAGATTCTTCCTTTGAATGCATCTCATTAGCTATGTATATGATAAATGAAGATTCAATTTATTTTAGCTCCTTTAAATCATTGATTATGTATATTGTATGTATTGATATTTTGAAAATAAACGGAATTGAAGCCAAGGGCAAAGTAAAGGAGCTAACTCTTTAGCACGCACGCCACGTGTTTGACAAAATGATTCAATGAATGTTTTTATGAAATATTACGGTTAAGAAATGATACGGATTACTTCTTTACACAATTGTTGGGATTTGAGTTTTCTTGAATATCCAATTTGCGGATCTTGATTTGAAGTAGTATTGAATTAATTATGAATTTTGAACAGAAACTACTCTGTTTTGATAAATGATCCGAGTTCTTGAGTTATAGTAGAACTCAGAGGTTCAAGACTTCTCAACTACACATTTCGATCTCTTTTTGGTAATATTTGAAAGGTATGTTAAGGTCAGTAACATACGAGGTAAAAGTATCATTTTTATTTTTAAATTGAAAATTCTATGGCACGATGAATTATTTGTGATTTGATGATGATTGTTGTATTGAGATGAGTTTATTATGATATCGAAATGATGACATTGATTTGCATCATTACATTGCATATTGAGCCAATTGTCGATTCAGATTTGATATGGCGGAGGTCACCTTGATATATTGATTTGTTGGACGTATGGGGCTATAGTTGAGTTGGCATAGTGTATGCGGAGGTCGCTGCTATGGCCTGAACACTCTATATAGGTGCACCATAGTCTTGGGATTGTAGAACATAGCAACCCACCTCGAGCGGATGAGTCGGTGGATATTGATGGGAGATTCTCTATCCTTGGGTACCCTATGACCAGATGATTCACTTGATCTTGAGATTTATTGATAGCCCACAGGTTTTGATCATGCATTGCATTATATTGCATCTTTATGAATTTATATGAACTATTTGAAAATTTAATTCTCATATGTTATTGATTGTATCATACTAGGTTTATACTCACCGGCATGTCCGGTACCTCTTGTTTTCATGTGCTTGATGGTAGGTGAGGCGAGGCTTGGGATGCCAGAGTCCTTGCTCCAGGCGAGGAGATACGAGTTAGAGTGGGATTCTCGGGTCTTAGGAGCTATTTGATGATGTTTGGATTAATTTGGCCACTAGTTTATTTTGGCATGTTGAAACCTATATAAAAAAATAATAATTTGATACCTTTAAATTATTTTGAAGATGTTTATGTCAGTTTGTGAACAACAAATTATATATATTTTACTCAATCGTTTGGTTTATTATATTTATATTTATTTGTATTAGATATCAGATATGGGGCCCCACATTAGGTGGTATCAGAGCGTAAGATATTTGGGAACAGGGTAGATCGAGTCAGTTCGAATTTCTTGATCATGTGATAATTTTGCTAGCATTTTCACTATGCCGTAATGTGAAATGCATGATCATAATTGAGATACTATATTGTTGAGCTTTATTTGAGATTTTTGAGATTGTTGAGTTTCGAGACCCAGAGATGATTGATACAAGATTGAGATGATTATGATATTGTGATTTTATATGTGCTGATCTATTGTATATCAGACATGACTACTCGTGGTAAAGGTCATGGTAGACCTAGACAGAACATACCAATAGCACAAGATCAAGGCAGTGCTACTCATACTCAGATGGATATAACTCCGACTCTGATGGAGATACTGTTAGCCAGATTTCAGTCTTTGCACCCACCGATGTTGAAGGGTACCGAGAATGCATTAGAGTGTGAGAACTGGTTGGAGAATATGGATCAATTATTTGAATCTCTTGAGTATCCAGATGATCGTAGAATCAAATTAGTCGTTCTTCAGTTATTAGATGGTGCTAAGAGTTGGTGGATCATGACAAAGAAAGCTTTCGAGGGTCGAGGTACGATTGTTACCTGGGATATTTTTAAATCTAATTTTTATCAGCGTTTCTTTCCTACCTCTTACAGGAAAGATAGAGGAGCCGAGTTTGCAAATTTAAAGCAGGGAAATTTGAATATTGAGGACTATGTTTCTAAGTTCTCGAATTTACTGAGATTTTCTCCTCATGTAGCATTTGATGAAGAAGCTAAGGCCGATCACTTCATTAATGGTCTTAACCCTGATATATTTACCTTGGTTAATATCGGAAGGCCTAACAATTTTGTTGAGGCTCTTGATCGAGCAAAGGGGGCTGAAACCGGGATCATTAGACAAAGAGGTCCTCAGTATTCGCAACGACCCCAACAGCCACAGTTCCGATAGCAGTTCAGACAGGGTAATATTGGCGGTAACAGTGGCAACATAAGAGAGTAGTTCAAGGCTAGAGGCAAGCAATTTAAGAGGCATGGCAGTAATTTTTCGAGTTCTAGTGGATCGAGACAGTCTGGTACAGTTCAGAGCACTGGTTATTCAGGCCCGAATTGTGGTCAGTGTGGTGGTAGAATTATACCGATCAGTGTAGAGGAATCTCGGGAGCTTGCCACTTGTGTAACCAAGTGGGACACTATGCTCGAGTGTGCCCTAACCGTGACAGTGATATATCTCAGAGTGGGGGATCATCGAGACAGACACCTCACCAAAATCGTCAGACCCCTGCAGTTCATTCCTATCAGCAGTCAAACCGGTCATATCAGAACAAACAGAGTGGTGACGACAGGGTAGGACAACCACCTAGACAGCAGGCCCAAGTTTTTGCACTCACTGAGGATGAGGCACATAATTCTCCAGATAATGTCATTTCAGGTAATTGTTTTCTCTCTGGTTATCCTGCTTATGTTTTGATGGATACTGGTGCATCACATACTTTCATAGCTAAGCACTTTGTCGCAATGCATTCGTTGCATTCTATGCCATTATCATCTACCTTATCTATTTCTACTCCACTGGGCAAAGTGATGAGGTCAGCTGAAATGTTAAGTGGTTGTGAATTTCGTTATGAGAATAATGTCATTGAGCTTGATTGCATTGTGTTGGAGATGTCTGATTTTGATTGCATAGTTGGCATTGGACATGTTGACAAGATACAGGGCTACTGTAGATTGTTATCAGAAGATTGTTAGGTTTAGGCCTGATATGACAGATCACTAAACGTTCTATGGTAAGGGTTCTCGAGCTAAGATTCCTTTGATATCTGTTTTGTCCATGACTCTTTTGTTGCATAAAGGAGCAGAATGTTTCTTGGTTTATGCAATTGATATTTCAAGGTCAGTACCTAAATTGGCAGATATTCCAATTGTTAGTGAATTTTCAGATGTATTTCAGATGAAATTCCAGGATTTCCTCCAGTCCGAGAGATTGAGTTCAACATTGAGTTAATGCCAGGTACACAGCCTATTTCTAGAGCTCCTTATAGGATGGCGCAAATCGAATTGAAGGAATTAAAGGAACAACTTGAGGATTTATTGGCTAAAGGATATATAAGACCAAGTGTTTCACCTTGGGGTGCTCCGGTTTTATTCGTGAAGAAGAAAGATGGGTCTATGAGGCTTTGTGTCGATTATAGATAGTTTAATAAACAACAGTGAAGAATAAGTATCCTTTGCCAAGGATTGATGATCTCTTTGACCAGTTGCAGGGTTCTTCAATATATTCTAAGATTGATTTAAGATCTGGATATCATCAGTTAAGAGTTAGAGAGACAGATGTGCCTAAGACTGCTTTTCGTACCAGGTATGGGCATTTTGAATTTTTGGTCATGCCTTTTGGGTTGACCAATGCACCTGCTGTATTTATGGATTTGATGAACTGTGTGTTTCAACGGTATATAGATAAATTTTTTGTGATCTTCATTGATGATATTCTTATTTATTCAAAACATGAATTGGAGCATACTGAACATATGAGAGTTGTTTTGCAAATTTTGAGAACTGAAAAGTTGTATGCTAAATTATCCAAATGCGAGTTTTGGTTGGATAGAGTGATTTTCCTTGGACATGTGATTTCAAGTGCTGGTATATCAGTTGATCTGAGTAAATTTGAGGCAGTCATCAATTGGTCTAGACCGACATAAATTCTCGAGGTGCGCAGTTTTATGGGTTTGGCAGGATATTATCGAATATTTATTGAAGGATTCTCACATATTGCGAGGCCAATTACCCAACTGACACAAAAGAATGCACCATTTATTTGGTCGCAGGCATGTGAGGCTAGTTTTGTTGAACTTAAACAAAGATTGACTAGTTCTCCAATTCTGACTATTCCATCAGGTGTAGGAGGATTTACAGTGCACACTAATGCTTCACATCAAGGATTGGGTTGTGTATTAATGCAGCATGGCCGTGTGGTTGCCTATGCTTCACGACAGTTGAAGCCACATGAGTCTAGATATCCAGTGCATGACTTGGAAATAGCAGCAGTGGTTTTTGCCTTAAAGATTCGGCGTCACTACTTGTATGGGGAGAAATTTGAGATATTCACTGATCATAAGAGTTTGAAATATCTCTTTTCACAAGCGGAGCTGAACATGAGACAGAGACGTTGGTTAAACTTGTTGAAAGACTATGATTGCGAAATAAAATATTATCCAGGCAAGTAAAACACAGCAGCCGATGCTTTGAGCAGAAAAGTATGCAATATGTCCTTGATCACTAGCAGTGTATCTGATCTAGTAGAAGAAAGTTGTCTTTCTGGTTTGGATTTTCTGGTAGATACTCAACCTGTAAGAGTATTTATGATTCAGGCAGAGCCAGAGTTGTTTGTAAAAATTAAAGAGGCCCAAAGGTTAGATCAAAGCATTCAAAAATCAGTTGAACTCGTCAGATCAGGATATCGATCAGAATTTCAAGTCAATAATGAGGGTATTTTGTTTGTGAATGATCGTATTGTAGTTCCTAATATTTCAAAATTGAGGATACAGATTTTGCGTGATGCTCATTGCAGTAAATTCAGTGTACACCCTGGAAGTAAAAAGATGTACAATGACTTGAAGAAACAATTTTTGTGGAAAAGAATAAAATCTGACATAGCAGAATTTGTATCACGTTGTTTGAATTGTCAACCAGTGAAAGCAGAACGGAAGTGACCAGGAGGTCTTTTGCATAGCCTTAAAGTTCCAGAATAGAAGTGGGACCATATCACCATGGACTTTGTCACGAAATTGCCGAGGTCGTCGAGGGGTTGCGATGCAATTGGGTTATCGTTTACAGATTAACCAAGTCTTCGTGTTTCATTCCTTATCAGATGACATATAGGCATGATCAGATGGCCAGATTGTACATCAGAGAAGTTTTGAGATTGCATGGTGTGCCTAAGTCCATTGTATCAGATCGTGATCCCAGATTTTCTTCTCATTTTTGGCAGAGTTTACAAGAGGCTCTTGGTACTCGTTTGCATTTGAGTACAACATATCATCCTCAGACAGACGGAATCAGAACGTACTATTCAAACATTAGAGGATATACTGATAGCTGTAGTGATGGATTTTTGTATTGGTTGGCAGGATTCGTTACCACTTGTCGAGGTTTCTTATAACAACAGTTATTAAGTGAATATTGGAATGTCACCATTTGAAGCACTATATGGCAAGAAGTATCGATCTCCTCTTTATTGAGACGATCTATCTGAAGCACCAATTGCAGGACCTGATATGATAAGAGATATGACAGAGAAAGTGAAATTGATTCAGAGTCGTATGCGAGCTGATCAGGATAGGCAGGCTAAGTATGCGAACATGAGGAGACGACCATTGATGTTTGATAAAGGTGATAGAGTTTTCCTGAAAATATCTCCTTTCCGTGGTACAGTTAGATTTGGAAAGAAGGGTAAATTATCATCGAGATTCATAGGTCGGTATGAGATTTTGGAACGTGTTGGTGATTTGGCTTATAGATTAGCTCTTCCGCATGCATTATCAGGTGTTCATAAAATTTTTCATGTGTCTATGTTGAGGAAATATAATCCAGATCCTTCTCATGTACTTCCACCCGATAAGGTTGAGTTAGATCATAATTTGAGCTACATTGAGAGACCGATTCAAATTCTAGACCGAAAAAATAAGCAACTCAGAAATAAATTGATACCGTTGATTAAAGTACAGTGGAACAGACATGGTGTCGAGGAGGCAACTTGGGAATTAGAAGATAAAATGAGACATAAATATCCATAGTTATTCACATGTAGTACGCTTCTATTCATGGTTTTATTTTCAGTATTGATCATTACATGTTAGACTTGAATTGATGATTGATTTTCGAGGACGAAATCTATTTTTAGAGGGGAGGAATTGTAATGCTCGAATTTTAAAAAAATAAGAAATAAAAAATGTGGCAGTAGTTGTGATGGTTTATGGCTTTACGTTATGGTATGAATGGTAATGAATGTTATAGAATGGAATAGATAATGGATGGGTAGAATCAAAGGTTGAATTTGAGCTAAATAAATAATGGAAGTGCAGAAACGGTATGAAAAATATGGCAGTAGTTGTGATTTTTAGCATAATGTTTTGTATATTGATCCAAATGATGTGAGGTGACTTTCATTAGAAATCTAAGACATAAGGCTATAACTTTAATGTTTTGAGTTTTGGTCAAATCATTAGGGAAGGCGAGACAAAAGTGGCCCGAAGTGTGTCGTGTGTATCGTTGTTCCTGCACTGATACATGTAGGGAGATTGAGCATAACTCTTTAGTCAGACCTCCAAATGACATGAGGCCAATTGGAGATGCAAGCCAAGACATAGGGCTAGAATTTTCATGTTGACCACTTTTGCAAATTCGGAAGTTAAAAATGCATTTTGTGACAGAATTCGGCCGATCTCGTGCGATGGCGCGCCCAATTCTGAAGTTTTGTTGTTTGGGAAGAATGGGGCGCGCAGATGCGCCGGATCACGCGCCACCGCGCCTAGCACATGTTTAAAAACGTGTTTTGAGGTTGGGAATGAATAAATATGGTTTGGAAAGTGTATTTGTATCATTTTCTCTTCTCTTTTTCCTACTCCATCGGTTTAGAGCTAGGGTTCCTCGTTTCTCCTTCGATCCAATTTCTTCCAAGACATTAATCTTTGATTGAAGCCTTAATCTTCGCTTGGAGATTTAAAGTTCTTCTCCTCAAGAGTTTAGAAGCAAGGATTATTGTCAAGGTGTTAAGATTATCAAATCTTTAAGTGGTTGTAAGTAGATTCTTCCTTTGAATGCATCTCATGAGCTATGTATATGATAAATGAAGATTCAATTGATTTTAGCTCGTTTAAATCATTGATTATGTATATTGTATGTATTGATATTTTGAAAAGAAATGGAATTGAAGCCAAGGACAAAGTAAAGGAGCTAACTCTTTAGCACGCACGCCACGTTTTTGACAAAATGATTCAATGATTGTTTTTATGGCAATATTACGGTTAAGAATTGATACGGATTACTTCTTTACACAATTGTTTGGATTTGAGTTTTCTTAAATATCCAATTTGCGGATCTCGATTTGAAGTAGTATTATATTAATTATGAATTTTGAACAGAAACTACTCTGTTTTGATAAATGATCCGAGTTCTTGAGTTATAGTAGAACTTAGAGGTTCAAGACTTCTCAACTACACATTTCGATATCTTTTTGGTAATATTTGAAAGGTATGTTAAGGTCGGTAACATACGAGGTAAAAGTATCATTTTTTTAAATTGAAAATTCTATGTCTCGATGAATTATTTGTGATTTGATGATGATTGTTGTATTGAGATGAGTTTATTATGATATCGAAATGATGACATTTATTTGCATCATTACATTGCATATTGAGCCAATTGTCGATTCAGATTTGATATGGCGGAGGTCGCCTTGATATATTGATTAGTTGGACGTATGGGGCTATAGTTGAGTTGGCATAGTGTATGCGGAGGTCACTGCTATGGCCTGAACACTCTCTATAGGCGCACCATAGTCTTGGGATTGTAGAACACAGCAACCCACCTCGAGCGGATGGGTCGGTGGATATTGCTGGGAGATTCTCTATCCTTGGGTACCCTATGACCAGATGATTCACTTGATCTTGAGATTTATTGATAGCCCACAACTTCTGATCATGCTTTGCATTATATTTCATATTGATGAATTTATATGAACTATTTGAAAATTTAATTCTCATATGTTATTGATTGTATCATACTGGGTTTATACTCACCGGCATGTCCGGTACCTCTTGTTTTCATGTGCTTGATGGTAGGTGAGGCGAGGCTTGGGATGCCAGAGTCCAGCACCAGGCGAGGAGATAAGAGTTAGAGTGGGATTCTCGGGTCTTAGGAGCTATTTGATGATATTTGGATTAATTTGGCCACTAGTTTATTTTGGCATGTTGGAACTTATATATAAAAAAAAAAATTTGAGACCTTTAAATTATTTTGAAGATGTTTATGTCAGTTTGTGAATAACAAATTATATATATTTTACTAAATCGTTTGGTTTGTTACATTTATAATTATTAGTATCAAATATCATATCTGGGGCCCCACATATTGAACTATAATAAAAGAATATCGTTTATATACCGATACCAAAAGGCTATGAAGATGAGTCTAGCAGTAAACACACACGCAAGTCATGCTAGGAGAAACAAGTTCAAGAATCAAACTCTTCCTAAGACCTTGTTATCATGCTACAGGAACGAGCCAAAGGATAAGTGAAACTGCCTCCATCGAGCAAACTTGGCATAAGAAAGTACTTCCCACCATCTTAGGACCCGTATGTGATATCATTGGTAACAAATATCCACACCATGATTTGAAAAAAAAAAATCTTCTTTCACGCACACACAAAATAAACATAAGAGAGACAAGCACAAACAAACTCAAAATGTGGCCATGAGTAAGAAATAGTGATTATCGTGGGTACTCTATATTGTTTTTAAATTAGAATAAATGTACAGGGTTTGATATTGAAAATAAAAACATTTTTCCATGAATGAGTGTGTGTTCTTCGAGCAGCCCGATTGTGAGAACCCTGAATTTCCGAAGCGAATCACGTAAGAATTAAAACCCGAAAACTAAGCTCAAAACTTTAATTTGAATTATAAAACATAGATATAAACTTAAAATTTCAGCTAACGCGGCTCGAGGAAGTAACTCCAAAGTTCGAAGATGAGCTCAACGGGAAGCTATGCTATGAGAAATCACAATAATCGAAGCGTCATCACCGGAGGAGTAAAACCCCAGCTCATGAACTCAATCTTTTAGCTCAAAAAAACTCAACTTTTCTTGTCCTTAAAGAACCAAGAATAGAGCTATGAGATGAGCTAGGAGGCTTGGACAAATTTATTGTGCAAGAATTGTACCTTTGGCAAAGCAAGGTGACTCTTGAAGATTGGATAGATTTTTGACAACATTGAATACCTTTTTTGGGCATCAAGATGGACAGCCGTGGAGAGAGGAAAAGGCCATCCTTCACCTATAAATTCAACCTCAATGTGCTGAAGAAACCACACCCAAAAAGCAACCAAAAAGTCGGCCCATCCCCCTCCGAAAATCTCTCAACCGCCGCTAGGAAATGGAGAAGAAGGAAGGCCCGTGCCGACATTCTCTTGCTGGAATTGTCAATATTTTTGTCGTGAAGTTATGTCTGAGTTCGGCCATCACATGTCCGAAATTTAGCAAGTTTCGTACGTCCAAGTTCGGCAAATTTCGAAGTACACCTTCGAATTTCTATAAGTGGGTTTTTGTTATGTATTTTTCTTTTAATTTAAACTTTGCACAAATATCACGACATGCTTGTATGCATGTCCTTATTTTCAAAAAATGCCATTTTCTATTTTTAAAATCTCGATCGATGAATGTTATGTTCTTTCTTGTTTCGATATTCTTTGATTCCGTCGAATTCGTCAAAAATTCTGATAAGTTATGTCCAATAAATCTGAGTTCTGTGATAAAATGTTACAATTCAAATTTTCTGTGGGACGATAATTTTAATTCTTTCTGGCCCCCATCAGTGGGTATAAAACTATGTTCTGGCCCCCATCAGTTGGTATAAAACATCAGTTGGTATAAAAATGTGTTAAGTCTGGCCCCTATCAGTGGGTATAAAACTGTGTTTTGGCCTCGCTCTTTAGAGGACTAATATATTGGGGACAATTTGACCATATAAAATGATATAAGTAATAGTGTTAAGTTTGTTCAGATCTGCTCTGAATCATCTGATAATCTTTGTCTCATATTTCGAATTTGATTCGGTTCTGTTATGATAAGTCAATCTTTAATCTTGAAAGTATGTTAAAAGATGATTTAAAATTATGTCTATATGTATTTGTGAAAATCGATCGGCCCCCACTTGCTGAGTGTTTCCCGAAACAGTCACCCCTTACATCTCTCAAGATAAGAACGAGGAGCGGTTGAATGAGGAAGAACATGAGACGTTCTGGGGCTGGTGATTGTATCAAGAGTTCAAGGATCAAGATTTTGTATATTTTCGTATTCAACTTCTGCAGTTCTATTAATGTAATTTCCATTCTGTTGTCAATGTAAAAGACAATGATTATTTATGAAAAAAACTAGTTTTGGCTATTTGCTACGAGCCTTATTGTTTTCAAGTAACTATTAAACAATTCCGGATGCCACCGACGCTTCTGTCTCGGGTTATGACATTAAGTGGTATTAGAGCCAAGTTCATAATCCCGCTGGGATTTTCGTCAAATTTTGTCAAAAGCTTAGTGCATCCCTATCTGCAGTAAACTCACCCATCGAATTCATTCACATCTTATGTCGTCATCTTAAAATTTCCTTCAAAATTCAAAGCCAAACTCCTTAAATCATTCTGAAAATTCTTAGTACAAAAAATTCCTCGACAACTGTGTGTCCATTCAAATTTTGTGTCTTTCTATCCTTTATTATTGTAATGAAATTTTCCCTCGATTTATGTTAGGAAATGGCTGCTCCAAGGACCCGTGCTCAAGCTGCCTTCGCATGCAACAGCTCACGATCGACAATCAAGCTATAAAAATTGTGACTCTGAAGGCTCAACTCGCTAGGGAGAAACAGGAGAAACAGGAACTCATGGAGCTCAAGAACCTACTCCAAACGGATGTACGACTTACTCATCACCTATAATTGGCCGAGAGCCAACTTCTTGTGGTACCTGCTGATTCAGCCTGTATCGAGCGTCTAGCTACCCTAAACTGGGAGTTACTAGAGAGAGTGGAGACCGAGAGAGATTGTGCTACTTGTGCTCATCATCGTCACTAAGAAATCGCCAATAAGCAAGAACGATACATCACAAAGATTCATAGCGCCATGGATAGGCTCCAGGATCAGAATAATTATTTGCATCTTGTGGTGGAGAACATGGAAGAGGAGGACGAAGCACCGATGGAAGTAGTCAACGACGCTAGTGGCGATGGAGACATGATCGACTAGGCTAGACTAGTGTTATGATGGTTGTAATAAAAATATGCTTTGTAAAGCAATGAAGTGTATCAACTGATTTCTAAATTAAAAAAAATTCTATTATTTTTAAATTATTACATTTACATGTTAAAATTGATGAGTATTTTACTGACCTAATAATGAAAATTAATTTTAACCTGTATAGGGAAAACGAACATGGACTTTCGAATCGTCATAGCCGAACTCCAAAAACAACAACAAGTAAAGGAAGCAGGAATTAAAACATTGAAGGTGAAAAATGACAAGCTTGAGAGAGATAATTACCAACTAGATGAAAATAACATATGCATGGATAACGACCTTTACGATACACGTGAAGAAGCAAGGAAATTACGAGAAGACGTCAGACGCTATACCGCCTACCATAAAAAATCAGAACGGCAACACGAGATCACCAAGCGAGCGTTTGACGAAGCGCGAGATAGGATTTTAACGATCCAAATTCTGGATGACAGTCATCTCAAAATACAACGCCTCCTCGAAGAACAAAACGAATAGCATGAAGTTAATGAGAACGTAAACCAATCAAAAATTCAACAGCTACAAGAAGACGTGGAAATGTTGACAAATCACAACGCCCTTTTGGAACAACACATCAATCAACTGAAAAATGATATGATCAATATGGAAGATCTCATGGGCGAACTCAAAGAAAACCAAGGAGGAAACCCCATAAAATAAGAAATTGACGAAGATGTAGGAGATGGCAAAATACTGGACGAGTAGAATGATCTCTAAGATAAGCATCAATTGTAATTAGGTCAATTAGGTTAATCATTTTTATATTAAATAACTGATTGTATGAATTTCAAAAAATTTATGAAAATATTTCGTTGATTATGCATTGTTACAAACAATTAATAAAATATATGTTTATGTGAAATGGCAGGAAGACCACCCAAAAACAACCGAAACCCCCGCGGCACTAATCAAAACGAAAATCCACCATCACCTCCGAGGGTGAATCTTAGCCAAGAGGATATGATGGCAATAGCTACTATTGTAGCTGCAACATTGCAATGAATTGTGAACCCAATTTCCAACGTTATCCATCCGCCACCAGAACCACAACCGCAAGGAATTAATTATCATTAGGAATCCCTCCGAAAGAACCGAGTTCCAACCTTTCATGGAAATCCTAATCCAGAAGTTAGTCATAACTAGCTTAAAAATGTCAAAACTCAACTACATCTATTGGAAGTACCTGAGGGACTTAGAGTTGAAGTTGTGACACCGTTTCTGGAGGATCGAGCATGCAAGTGTTGGGAAACATTGTCACCATCCTTGGCTGATGTGGAACAGATCACTTGGAAAACCTCCAGGAGAGAATCTATCTGTTCAGTCGAAGTACTACCCCTTTCTGGAATTCTCCGTGGAGGTATATCTGCTTATCAAAACATTAGTACTCAAATACTACAAATCTGTTCCAATCTTTCTCTGATCATCTTACTGCTGATCATGAATCAGATCTGATTCATACTCAATAATACATAATACCAACTCAAACCAGATAATCAGGTAACCATGTATTTCAAAGCAGTAAATCATAATGTCATGCTAGCATACGCAATGTCGTTCAACATTAAAATAATTCTCATGCTAGCAATCACATGCAAGGAAAGAAAACTCAATCTACCCCGCTCATTCTCTTCTATCTCAATCTCAAGAACCTACTGTTCTGGAACCTAATGCTCTGATACCACCTATTGTGGGGACCCGGACGCTAATCATCTTCTTAATCATCTTTGGGATTTAATTATCAATTAAGATTAACAGGGTCTAAAAATTTTTCTTTTTTAAAATATAAGTGCGAAACGTAATGGAATTTAACTAATATACATCTCAGTATAAAAGTACAATAATGTACAACAATTATTCAAACTAGTCTAAGGTTCACTACTAAATTTCAAGTATTAAACCAAGTCTACAATAAGTCCGGAATCACCACTCTAAACTCGTCTTCTCTCATCATCTTCTTGACCACGATCCTGTCCCACCTGTTGTCATGCACACATACAAAACAAGACAACAGCCGGATACTCCGGTGAGAATAAATCCCAGTATAAATAACGTATACATGCAATTAACTGAATTAACATAAAAGCATGAATTATATCTTATCACCTGTAGCATAATCAAACAACATGTATCAATACTAGTCTGTAAATAAAACATGAATCGTAATCTACGAAACATAAATCAATACGGATCTGTAAATCAAGTTCTAGTCTCGATATCTAAGACTCGACTCATCTCTCATTCTAATGTAGGGATCCCGATCTAATTTAGACTTTGGTATGCTGTATCGAATGTCTACAATAGACGTCGATCTACATCTAAGCTCATCGATACACCGTAAGTCTAGAGTCTACGCGGTTCTGACAAAGACTCGGCGGTTCTGCCCTAGCTAAGCTGATCTGCCCTAGACTCAAACTCTGGCTTTGCTATAATTCAATAGACTAAACATATCAATCTGATAATATGCAAATATCAATGCAATAAAGTAAAGTATGTGATTTTGGGAAACTCAAGTCAAACCTAAGTCGAGTTGTGCAATCCCGAATCAACATTTATTTATACCTTTCTCTTCACGATCTGATGAAGACGAAGTCTTGTATGTCAATGTAGAACCCATAAATCCGTAGACGTATAAGCCATGCATAATTCTAGATTTTTAAATTTAATTGACTTCATTGCATAATTATTTTAAATCCATTTATTTGAAGTTAATTATTCATTATTTCAGTTCAGTAGTTTGATTTTTAGCATTTCAGTTATTTCAGTGAGGCCGGACCGGAGTCGGAGTTTTGAGGTAGAATTTAAGATTCGAGAAATATTTCCAGAAGTTAAGTTAGCTAGCAAGTAAGTTCATTTAAGTTAGTAAGGGAGGTTTGAGGATTTAATTTAATTATTTGAGGTGATTAAGAAATGAACTCATTTAAGTTATTAAATTAAGGGGTTAGCTCACTAAATTATTTAAAGGATTAGTAAGGCTTTCAAGGATTATTAGTTGACTAGATAACAATATTTCCCCTTCATTTTATTGCAATTTTCGGCCCCCATAGTTGCTAGAAAATTTAATTGCCAACTCCTCAACCTTTTGACTATTTCTTTGCATGTAAGTTGTAGGATAATTCTAGGATTTTTGGGAGCACAATTTAATTAAATAAATGAACATATCCTAGACTAGAAAATAAGCAATAATCGGCCACTACCTCCTAGAAGCATCCACCAACTCATTTGATATCAAACCATAATTCAAAATTCAAAAATGAGAAGACTTGGTCTTGATTCTTTCCTTATATCTTGCACCCACTTCCCTCACCCTCCTAACCATTTTTCCCCCCTCTCCTTTTCGAAAATTCAGAGTGAAATCAGACCCCTTTTCAGTAGAAAAAACGTGAATAATAGCTAGGGAGAAAGGGAGAAAAATCGAGAGCAAGAAAGGTAGACAAGAAGCGCTCCATCTCCTCCGTGCCGCGTCGTCGTCGTTTAGTTCGTTTTCTTTCGAAACGAAACCAGGCATGTCTAGATTTCTTTCAAACCTCAATCAAGTCATATTATCATTTATTTTTCAGTACATGATCATGTTTATTCAAGCAAAAACCGAGATACATGTCAAAACATTTTGGAACAACACATGCAGAATTTTCGTTTTTCCTTGGCAAGCTTCACGTTTTTCTTGGTTTGTGAGTTTCAGTTGATTGGTTCGACTCTAGGCTCCCAAGGCGACTCCTAGACACGTAATAGGATGCATTAGGACCATTTTGGTCCATTCAAAGCAGCCCCATGCTTGCTGGAAATTCAGAATGACAGCAAGTTCCCATAGGCGCAGATTTGTGTTTCGAAATTTCAGTTTTTGTGTCAAGGGGTTGGATCTGATCTTGGCTGCCCTAAGGGCTCTTAGCCATGGTTGGATCACTCCCCTAGCATGTCTAAGACGTGACTAAGTTGCCCTTTTGGTGGCTTGGTCCATGGCCCCTCGGTTTTTAATCAAAAGATCAAAACAGCCCCTATACCCCTTCGGCTACTTCGGTTGGACAGCTTTTTGTTCGTTTCTTTTGGTTGCTTGGTATGGATCTTGGTTGGCCTATGGCCCTTAGCCACGGTTCATATCATGCTCCTAGATGTCTAGATCGTGCCATGGTCAATCAAATGGCCATTGGAATGACACGAGACACCGATAATAGCATAAACACTACACACGCACGCACGTTGCTCTCGGTTGGACCCTTCGGTTGAGTTTTGGTGTGATGCGGATTGTGGCTGGCCTAGGGCCCTTCGCCATGGTTCAAATCATTCCTTGGGATGTTGGTAAGAGTCTCTGGTCGGTGGTTCACGCCCCTAATGGCCGATAGTCTCGAAACCAACGCAAGTCTTGTAGTTGCGCCGCTGCTGGAAATTACACCAAGTTGCTGTGTCGTTTAGAAGGCTCGTTTGAGTTCTTGGTTGGCTTTTAGCCCATGGCCTTGGACTGGACAGTGCCTCATTGAGTTGGGAAGGTCATGTTTTAGACCGTTTGTGATTCGGATCATTTTCGAGGTCGTACGAGAATTTACGGTGCAATGTGCCAAATTAATTCTCGAAAGAGCGTTTCGTGTTTTGGCCTCCATTCCACCTAGATTTCGACCCTATCATTTTAGGAGCATTATTTTATGATTTTTCAGCGTATTTTAATCATGACTATACGTCAGTTCGGTGTCGGTTCAGGTTGGCTCGGAGTCATGATTAAATGCGAAGTCATTAGGCGTCATAGTCGCATCTTTTGATCGTAAATTGCGTAGTCGGCCATGTTTAAGCTATTGCATATTTTTCATGGCACAGTTAGGTTGCAGCGAGCCTGGGGACGATCCAATCCAATCCAGTTGGTAAAATTACAGGAATTTTCATTACGCTAGTTAATTATTTTACGTGCATTAAATAGAAAATGATTATTTTTGAGATTTATGCGATATGGCTTGTGGTTCATTCACTATGTGGGAGTGTTATTTTATACGGTCGCCAGTGACCGATCAGTTCAGTATGGTACCACCCGGGGACCAGTGAGCCAGCTTGGGTCGGCAGTAGTGGCACCCGAGGACCTCAGTGCAGCAATTGTTATTTTATTCCGCAAAAAATTTTTTTCAGTCGTTGGATAATTTTTAAATTGTTATTGTTGGCAAAACTTTATTTTCTTCCGCTGCTATTATTTTAAACATTGAACTTGATTCCCCAGTGATTTTATGAATGAGGCCATTTAAGTTCTTTTAAAAAGAAAATTTTTAATTTTCCGCAAATTTCAAGAAAGGAGTTTTAGGCCCTTTACAGTTGGTATCAGAGCGGTGGTTCTGTATTGGGTTTCACTACTACTGACCGCAAGAAGCTCACAAAGCCACGTCTTCGGTCTGTAAGTTTTTCAGTTCAGCATTTTGTTCAGCATTTTAGTTAAAGCATGAATTATTTTGTCAGCATGCTTCCAGATTTTCAGTACTTCAGTGTTCATTTAAAATAAAGTATGGAATTATGCATGTTAGTTACGTATGGGTTATGTTGGAACAGTATGCCCCCTAGACGTATTTTAGAGCACAACAGAGAGGAGGAGCCTCGCCGAGAGGACAGAGAGGAGCATAGACCGGAGGGAGACCTACCACCTCCTCCACCACCACCACCGGACATGAGTGCCCAGATGTTAGCTGGGATGGCACTGTTCTTCGCACAGTTTGCGGGGGGCAATGCCGCAGCCGTACCCGCAGCCGCAGCCAGGCCGACAGGGCCCGAGGCTGTTTATGAGCGATTCATGAAGATGCGCCAGAAGGAATTCTCTGGGACATCTGACCCCATGGTTGCTGAGGGATGGATCAAATCCCTCGAGGTTATCTTCGAGTTCATGGAGCTGGGAGAGGTAGACCGAGTCCGATGTGCCACCTACCTGTTCACTGGAGACGCCCGCTTATGGTGGGAAGGAGCTTCGGTAGCCCTGACCTTGGCTACACTTTCTTGGACCCGCTTTACAGAGGTTTTCTACTCCAAGTATTTTGCTGAGGAGGTTCGCAACAGGCTGACCACCGAGTTCATGAGCCTGAGACAGGGGGATATGACGGTTACGGAGTTCATCCGTAAGTTCGAGAGGGGCTGTCACTTTGTGCCCCTGATCGCGAATGATGCCAGAGCCAAGCTGATGCACTTCCTGGTGGGTTTACGGCCGATCTTGCGCCGGGATGTTAGGGTATCTGACCCTGCTACTTATGAGATTGCCGTCTCCAAGGCCTTAGCCGCAGAGCGGGATCTGCGGGATATCGAGAGGGATCGCCAGGGCAAGCGCCCAGTCCAGGCACCGCACCGCCCTCCTCCTCATCAGCATCAGCAGCAGAATAAGAGGCCTTTTCATGGACCGCCCAGGAACCGAGGCCAGCAGCAGCAGCAGCGGGGACGCCCAGCCCCGAGGACTCAGGAGCACCCAGTTTGTCCCAGGTGCTCACGTCGCCATCCTGGAGCATGTATGGCTGGCTCAGGAAAGTGTTTTAAGTGTGGCAGTCCAGACCACATGTTGCTGCAGTGCCCTCAGAGGAATCTGCCTACCCAAGGCAGAGTTTTTGCTCTCCATGCCGCGGAAACCAACCCGGAGACTATGTTGTTGACAGGTACCTTTAAACTTTAAGTTATTCTTCGAATTTCAGCATTTTGGGAATCAAGATTTAGATTTTTGAACTTAGAACTGTTATAGGATTGCATGCTCTACTCAGATTTATTTCAGAGGAATTAAGCTAGAGGAACCTTGACCTTTGCATGTCTATAAGTTTAGATCTTGTAGTGGGATTCAACTTAGAGCTCCGCTCTTTCAGGGAGAATTTTTATATCTGGTTCCGCTACCAAGGCCTTGATAGATTCAGGGGCCACTCACTCATTTATTTCGGAGGTCTTTGCAAACTTTCTCAAGATCCAGACCATTGGGCTAGATACAGCCTTTTCAGTAATGTTGCCGTCAGGCGAGGAGATGGCAGCCACCAATGTTATCCGAGATATAGACATTGAGCTGCACGGTAATCTTGTTTATGCGGATCTGATTGTGCTACCGATGCCGGAATTTGACATCATCCTAGGGATGGACTGGCTATTGAGGAACAGAGTGTTGATAGACTTCCAGCGGAGATCCGTTCTTGTCCGACCGCCTGGAATGGAGCAGTTCGTATTTGAGCCAGACAGGTACTTTCCTTTACCGCGCATTATTCCTTATGTTCAGGCTAGGAAACTCATGCATAGAGGGTGTCGGGCATTTCTAGCGACCTTTTTATCTGTCCCTGAGGAACCCAGCCAGTCAGCCTCAGATGTTCCGATTGTCAGAGATTTCTTAGACGTTTTTCCCGAAGACGTCTCTGGTATGCCACCCGAGAGAGAGGTGGAGTTTTCCATTGAGCTTATGCCAGGTACGGCTCCGATATCCAAAGCGCCATACCGACTAGCACCGACAGAGATGGCAGAGCTTAAGAAGCAGATTCAGGAACTTCTCGACAAGGAGTTCATTCGCCCGAGCTTTTCTCCATGGGGCGCGCCGGTCTTATTTGTGAAAAAGAAGGATGGCTCGATGAGGCTTTGCATTGACTACAGGGAGTTGAACAGGGTTACAGTGAAGAATAAATACCCACTGCCGAGGATTGAGGATCTGTTTGACCAGTTGCAGGGAGCTTCGATTTTCTCCAAGATATATCTGCGTTCCGGTTATCACCAGTTGAGGGTGAGAGATGCTGATGTCTCGAAGACAGCTTTCAGGACTCGTTATGGCCACTACGAGTTCCTAGTGATGCCGTTCGGTCTGACGAATGCGCCAGCGATCTTCATGGATCTAATGAATCGCGTATTTCAGCCGTACCTCGACCAGTTTGTGATAGTGTTCATAGATGACATTCTCGTCTACTCCAAGAGTCGGGAGGAGCACAGCAGGCATCTGACCACAGTGTTGCAGACATTGCAGAAACATAAACTATTCGCAAAGTTCAGTAAGTGCGAATTCAGGTTAGAGAAGGTGGCGTTCTTGGGCCACATTGTTTCTAGCAGTGGCATTGAGGTAGACCCGGCGAAAGTTGCAGCAGTCAGAGATTGGGTTGTGCCTCAGAATGCATCAGAGATCCGCGGTTTTCTTGGGATAGCATGATATTACAGGAAGTTCATTCAGGGATTCTCATCCATTGCCGTTCCACTCACAGCACTGACCAAGAAAAATGTAAAGTTTTTGTGGAGCGAGGAGTGTCAGAAGAGCTTCGATACTTTGAAGCAAGCTCTTATCTCAGCACCCGTTTTGGCTGTACCGTCAGGATCTGGTGAGTTTGTCCTTTATACCGATGCTTCGAAGCTTGGTTTAGGTGCAGTTTTGATGCAGCATGGGAGAGTGATAGCGTATGCTTCTCGACAGCTGAAAATCCACGAGAAGAATTACCCTACCCATGATCTGGAGTTAGCGGCCGTAGTTTTTGCTTTGAAGATTTGGAGGCACTATCTGTATGGAGAGAAGTGTCAGATCTTTACCGACCACAAGAGCCTCAAGTATTTCTTTACGCAGAAGGAGCTGAACATGCGTCAGAGGCGTTGGTTGGAGCTTGTGAAAGACTACGATTGTGACATTAGCTACCACCCGGGTAAAGCTAATGTAGTTGCGGATGCTTTGAGCAGGAAAGTCGCAGTGATGGCTCATTTGACGATGCAGAAACCTCTTTAGATCGAGATGCAGAGGTTTGATCTTGAGACTTACCCTCGAGGTAGAGTTCCTCGTCTATCTACCTTGACCATTCAGTCTTCCCTTTTGGACCGTATTCGCAGTGGTCAGACCGCAGATGAGCAGTTGGCACAGTGGAAGAAGAGAGATGAAGCCAAGGACAGTGTTTTGTATGCAGTCAGCGACGGTATTTTGAGATACCGAGATAGTATATGGGTTCCCAGCAGTGATTCTATCCGAGCAGACATCTTATCAGAGGCCCATACGTCCCCGTACTCCATTCACCCTGGGAGTACGAAGATGTACAAAGATCTGCAGCTATTGTATTGGTGGCCAGGGATGAAGAAGGACATCAGGCGTTTTGTATCCGAGTGCCTGACTTGCCAGTTAGTGAAGGCCGAGCACCAGAGACCAGCAGGTTTGCTCAAGCCTCTCCCTATTCCCGAGTGGAAGTGGGAGAATGTTACCATGGACTTTGTGACCGGATTGCCGAGGTAAGCCAGAGGATCGAATGCCATCTGGGTGATTGTAGATCGTCTTACCAAATCAGCGCACTTCTTGCCTATTAAGACGACTTTCACCATGGTTCAGTATGCAGAGCTGTATATCTGAGAGATAGTCCGACTCCATGGTATTCCGGTTTCTATCGTATCCGACAGAGATCCCAGATTCACTTCCTCGTTTTGGAAGAGTTTGCATTCGACTATGGGTACGAAGTTGCTGTTTAGCACAGCTTTCCATCCGCAGACAGATGGACAGTCGGAGCGAGTTATTCAGATTTTGGAGGATCTTCTTCGCGCTTGCGTCATTGATTTCTCTGGGAGTTGGGAGTCGAACTTACCATTGGCAGAGTTCACCTATAACAACAGTTTCCAGTCGTCTATAGGTATGGCTCCGTATGAAGCACTGTATGGCCGCAAGTGTAGATCTCCTGTTCATTGGGATGAAGTAGGAGAGAGAGCAGAGTTGGGTCCAGAGATTGTTCAGCAGGCAGCAGATGTAGTAGTCAAGATCCGTGATAGGATGAGGACTGCTCAGAGCCGACAGAAGAGTTATGCCGATCAGCGGAGGAGAGACTTAGAGTTTGCAGTGGGCGATCATGTCTTCGTGAAAGTGGCACCTATGAAGGGTGTCATGAGATTTGGCAAGAAAGGGAAGCTCAGTCCGAGATTCATTGGACCGTTTGAGATCCTTGACAGAGTTGGGACGCTTGCTTATCGTGTGGCTCTTCCGCCGAATCTGGACGGAGTACACAATGTCTTTCACGTCTCCATGCTGAGGAAGTATATGGCAAATCCTTCGCATGTGCTGAATTTCGAGCCGTTGCAGCTTACTCCGAACTTATCTTATGAGGAGAGACCCGTGCAGATCCTAGACAGACAGGAGAAGAAACTTCGGAACAAGCTCGTTAAGCGAGTCAAAGTCAAATGGCTCAACCATTCAGAGGAGGAAGCTACGTGGGAGTCTGAGCAGGAGATGAGAAGTCGATACCCTGAGTTTTTCGGTAAGTTCTAATTTCGAGGACGAAATTTATTTTAAGGGGGGAAGGATTGTAGAACCCATAAATCAGTAGACGTATAAGCCATGCATAATTCTAGATTTTTAAATTTAATTGACTTCATTGCATAATTATTTTAAATCCATTTATTTGAAGTTAATTATTCATTATTTCAGTTCAGTAGTTTGATTTTTAGCATTTCAGTTATTTCAGTGAGGCCGGACCCGAGTCGGAGTTTTGAGGTAGAATTTAAGATTCGAGAAATATTTCCAGAAGTTAAGTTAGCTAGCAAGTAAGTTCATTTAAGTTAGTAAGGGAGGTTTGAGGATTTAATTTAATTATTTGAGGTGATTAATAAATGAACTCATTTAAGTTATTAAATTAAGGGGTTAGCTCACTAAATTATTTAAAGGATTAGTAAGGCTTTCAAGGATTATTAGTTGACTAGATAACAATATTTCCCCTTCATTTTATTGCAATTTTCGGCCCCCATAGTTGCTAGACAATTTAATTGCCAACTCCTCAACCTTTTGACCATTTCTTTGCATGTAAGTTGTAGGATAATTCTAGGATTTTTGGAAGCACAATTTAATTAAATAAATGGACATATCCTAGACTAGAAAATAAGCAATAATCGGCCACTACCTCCTAGAAGCATCCACCAACTCATTTGATATCAAACCATAATTCAAAATTCAAAAATGAGAAGACTTGGTCTTGATTCTTTCCTTATATCTTGCACCCACTTCCCTCACCCTCCTAACCATTTTTCCCCCCTCTCCTTTTCGAAAATTCAGAGTGAAATCAGACCCCTTTTCAGTAGAAAAAACGTGAATAATAGCTAGGGAGAAAGGGAGAAAAATCGAGAGCAAGAAAGGTAGACAAGAAGCGCTCCATCTCCTCCGTGCCGCGTCGTTGTCGTTTCGTTCGTTTTCTTTCGAAACGAAACCAGGCATGTCTAGATTTCTTTCAGACCTCAATCAAGTCATATTATCATTTATTTTTCAGTACATGATCATGTTTATTCAAGCAAAAACCGAGATACATGTCAAAACATTTTGGAACAACAAATGCAGAATTTTCGTTTTTCCTTGGCAAGCTTCACGTTTTTCTTGGTTTGTGAGTTTCAGGTGATTGGTTCGACTCCAGGCTCCCAAGGAGACTCCTAGACACGTAATAGGATGCATTAGGACCATTTTGGTCCATTCAAACCAGCCCCATGCTTGCTGGAAATTCAGAATGACAGCAAGTTCCCATAGGCGCAGATTTGTGTTTCGAAATTTCAGTTTTTGTGTCAAGGGGTTGGATCTGATCTTGGCTGCCCTAAGGGCTCTTAGCCATGGTTGGATCACTCCCCTAGCATGTCTAAGACGTGACTAAGTTTCCCTTTTGGTGGCTTGGTCCATGGCCCCTCGGTTTTTAATCAAAAGATCAAAACAGCCCCTATACCCCTTCGGCTACTTCGGTTGGACAGCTTTTGGTTCGTTTCTTTTGGTTGCTTGGTATGGATCTTGGTTGGCCTATGGCCCTTAGCCACGGTTCATATCATGCTCCTAGATGTCTAGATTGTGCCATGTTCAATCAAATGGCCATTGGAATGACACGAGACACCGATCATAGCATAAACACTACACACGCACGCACGTTGCTCTCGGTTGGACCCTTCGGTTGAGTTTTGGTGTGATGCGGATTGTGGCTGGCCTAGGGCCCTTAGCCATGGTTCAAATCATTCCTTGGGATGTTGGTAAGAGTCTCTGGTTGGTGGTTCACGCCCCTAATGGCCGATAGTCTCGAAACCAACGCAAGTCTTGTAGTTGCGCCGCTGCTGGAAATTACAGCAAGTTGCTGTGTCGTTTAGAAGGCTTGTTTGAGTTCTTGGTTGGCTTTTAGCCCATGGCCTTGGACTGGACAGTGTCTCATTGAGTTGGGAAGGTCATGTTTTTGACCGTTTGTGATTCGGATCATTTTCGAGGTCGTACGAGAATTTACGGTGCAATGTGCCAAATTGACTCTCGAAAGAGCGTTTCGTGTTTTGGCCTCCATTCCACCTAGATTTCGACCCTATCATTTTAGGAGCATTATTTTATGATTTTTCAGCGTATTTTAATCATGACTATACGTCAGTTCGGTGTCGGTTCAGGTTGGCTCGGAGTCATGATTAAATGCGAAGTCATTAGGCGTCATAGTCACATCTTTTGATCGTAAATTGCGTAGTTGGCCATGTTTAAGCTATTGCATATTTTTCATGGCACAGTTAGGTTGCAGCGAGCCTGGGGACGATCCAATCCAATCCAGTTGGTAAAATTACAGGAATTTTCATTACGCCAGTTAATTATTTTACGTGCATTAAATAGAAAATGATTATTTTTGAGATTTATGCGATATGGCTTGTGGTTCATTCACTATGTGGGAGTGTTATTTTATACGGTCGCCAGTGACCGATCAGTTCAGCATGGTACCACCCGAGGACCAGTGAGCCAGCTTGGGTCGGCAGTTGTGGCACCCGAGGACCTCAGTGCAGCTGTTGTTATTTTATTCCGCAAACAATTTTATCAGTCGTTGGATAATTTTTAAATTGTTATTGTTGGCAAAACTTTATTTTCTTCTGCTGCTATTATTTTAAACATTGAACTTGATTCCCAAGTGATTTTATGAATGAGGCCATTTAAGTTCTTTTAAAAAGAAAATTTTTAATTTTCCGCAAATTTCAAGAAAGGAGTTTTAGGCCTTTTACAGTCAATCTGTCCATACCCAGTCTGGCAATGACAAGTCACATAAATACCATATCAGTATATAACTCAATTCAAGACCTGTTCTGATCAATACTCAAATCGGTATATAATCTGATCCATATCTGAACAAGGTACAATCTAATTCATATCAATAATATCACGATACAATCGAAATCATTACTGAATCTGATCAATCTCAATCAATACTGAATCTGATCAATATCAATCTACTGATGTTTCGACAACATAACAATACAGTCTTGATACCCCGTCAATCTCAACATCACAGATATAATACCAGAACTCATAATCAGTATCCGTACAGTTCAAAATCTGAATAATAACACATTTCTGATATAGAATTTCAACTAAATCAACTTTGAAATTCATAACAATTTCATAAACAGTCTATTCTTTAATCTGACTTCGATTCTATGATGTCTAACATGTCAAGAACATCATATATGAATTCCATTCAATTCTGGCAATATCATAATTTCAAATCGTATCAAAAAGTAACAAAACTTACGTCCAGTTGTAGACTGCGTTGATAGGAACTCGGTACTGAAGTCGGATTCAAAAACAGACGGGCGGATCTCGTAAAAATCGAAATTCTACGATTTGGAACCCTTTTTCCCTTTCCTCGCTTCTCTCTCGATTTCCTTCTGAAAATTAACGTTTGTATGTATGTATATATATATATACACGTCGCTCATACAAACCAAGTGGCAATCTCACGTTTTGCATGCCACGCGCATATGCGCGCCCAAAATCCGCGCATATGCGCCGGAAGCACTGTCCGGCTCCTGGACTACTCGCGCATTTGCGCGCACTGACATCGCGCATATGCGCGAGACCTACTGTCTCCGCATATATCCTGCACATCGCGTCGCGCATATGCGCGACTCATCTCGGCGCATATGCGCGAGACTCTCTGGAGTTACTTGCATAGGCTTCGCGCATATGCGCGACATCTTCCGCGCATATGCGCGAGGTCTTCTGCCTGTTTGGCGCATGTGTGCGCATCCGGTCGCGCATGTGCGCCGATGCTACTGTCCTCGCACATCAATTTTCACACGCGATTTCATTTTGTGTCTCGGTTAGCCCTTTCATAATTATCTCAATTAAAAATCAATAATCGTAATTTAACACGGTATAAAATCTCGGGCATTACATTTCTCCCCCTCTAAGATAAGATTTCGTCCTCGAAATCACAGACAATCAAATCAGATAAGGAAGGAATGTATAATAGAGGTTACTTCAGAAAATTCATTCTGATAAAATTACTTGCAAATACTGGCTATACAACATCCCTATAAACCAATAAACAGCTCATACCAAATCAATATCATCAGCTGTTATCAAATTCAATCTCAAATGTCACCGTAATATCATTCTCATTCAGCGGAAATCTGCAGTACTCACTGTACAATGTCTTATCTGTGTCTATCTCAATATTCGTTTGATATCTATCATCATACCGTAATTCATAAAGTGACAAGACATCAGGTCACTAGTGCTAAAATCCCGCACTACAGTTCCTGGATATCCTCCAGTATCTAGATAGTTCACTCCAACTATCCGTCAATCTATAAATCATAGATAAAATCATGCTATACATTCTGCCAAAAGCACAAAATCAAGCAAAATCACAATCTGATATACTCTACTTCGGCATTTTAGTTATTCTGACCACTTTTCTAACATCGATATGTGTCATTTGGTCATGTTTGTACGTTATCTGGTACAAACTAATAAATATAGATTGAACAATCTGTCAATCACAATCATATTACATCACAATCTGGAAAGTATTGCAGTGATCTCATTACGAAATTCATCGAAGTATACTCCCCATGTCTAGTCAGCAATATACAAATTCTGTAATAAATCTTTTGATTTCTATCTTTCTGTCTTCATTTAGTGGCAATTCAGACATTTCAGTACAAGTTCTGCCAACATTTCAGTACCAATTCTGTCACAACTGATTTAATCTGTCTATATCAAAACTGTCTGTCCGAATATTATGCATTCTTCGTCACCAAAATGAAAACTGAATCCACTACTGTGTGTTTCTGACACTATCTGTCCATTTCAGATTCGAACTATTTGGTATAAACTATCAGTTAATAATATAATTTAAAGAAAAATACCTACCTGGTATTTGGTTCTGATTATCGATATCAAATTCTGTTGTATAATTCTGAAACATTTGACATCACAAGATAATCATTCTTATATAGTAAAAAAAATCACGTATCTGCCACTCTGATCGATGCTCTGTTCTGATTATTGAAATTAAGCTCTGAACATTCTGATTATATTTCTGAACTGCTGTAATTCTCGACTTCAGCTCTGATTCGGTTTAAATAATCTGTATATAATCTCAACGGTTCACAATGATCTGTATTAAATACTGCTGTAAAAATATAACAATACTTAGGCAGACACAAAATAACAATCGTATAAGATAATCTGCCAACTCAGACCAAAAATAAATTTCTGACAATTCTGACATTTCTGAAATTTCTTATATTTCTGATATGTCTGATATCGGTATCATTCTCAGTCACTGATTCTGATCTCAACTGTGTCAAAATCAATCGGTATACTAACTTCAGATATCGCATATTCTGAATACAATCTGTTTCAAGCAGAATTCATATCTGAAAAATTTCTGTATACAATAATCACATTTCTCAGAATATCCCATTCAATCTTCAGTTATTCGATCCAATCAATCAGATGCTGAGAATATATCAAAATATCATAGATACAACGAACATGAAATCATCAGAATATCTCTGAACATACTAAAATATGCCAAAGAGAAACACTAAATCAGATGTAACTCCTGGTCAGTACTCTTCTACTGATCTTTTAATTCTTTCAATTCATTCAGTGTCATTCTGGACATTCAATATCATTCTGTACTGAATTCTAAAACAATAAACAGTACCTGGTCTCAATTCAATTCTTAAATCTATCTTTCTGATATAAAGCAAATCTGAAATCTTATCTAGGCAAATATCTGCCAACTCGTACATTACTGGCAAATCTGCCAATGCTAGGCTCGATTTCAGTACATCTACTGAATGCATAAAGATACCATCTGTTCCTTTCTGTATCGATCGAGTCATAGAAAACACACAGATATCAAAGGAATTCTAAATCTAGAATCCTTACCGTGAAATCTCTATTCATCAGCCATATCTGGTCTGAATCTTATATTCTTCTAAAAGGAATCTATTATAGTTCTGTATTTGTTCAGCATATTAATGTCAATAATGCAATCAAATCAGAAAACACAAGTATATCATAATTTAACTCGATCTCATTCTCAACTTACTGTAGTATACAATATATCACATAACTCTCTGATATCAATCTTTCTTTCAAAAAAATAAGGGAATCAATACTACAGCAATACAGACCCAACAGGTACCGTATATATCAATGCAACTTAGTCAAAGACAATCGTAAGGGATGCATTAGTATATATCAATACCTATGCAATATAATCACAAAAGAACAATACCTGCCACTCTATCCTCACGTGTGTCCTGGGTCTGTTCCTCGGTCTTCTGCTCCCTAAAATCTTTGGGAACATCTCTGAGGACAAACTCTAGCAAAGTGTCCCGGCTGTCTACAAATATGGCAACTACCAGTCACTCCCTGGCATTGCTCTGTGGAATGTCTCCCTCCGCAAATTCTGCAATACACTCCAGTATAACTTGGGCTGGAACCACTGGAGCTAGTTGAACCGCTCAGTCCGCTCCCTAACTTCTTGAATGGTTTCTTTCGAGCTTTCAGCAAATCTTGCTTCCACTCGTGCTGCCGCGATCAAATCGCAGAGGAGATTGCTGTATCTGGGGTTGCATCGCACACACCCTTTTTAGTTGTCTAATCAGACTCGCCTCCGCTCTCTTCCCTTTACTCAAGGCATCAGCAAAATGATAAGGTCGCTGCATATTCATCAATGCAACTATCTCCGAGTTCAATCCTCTGATGAACTGATCCGCTACAGCTTCATCATTCCCAATTATATTAGGAGCAAAACGCAGTAGAGTAGAGAATTTAGCAACATATTCTTTAATATTCAGTTGGCCTTGTCTCAAATCTTCAAACTCTACTCTTTTATCTTCCCGGTACGAAACTGAGAAAAATCTTCGATAAAATTCAGTTCTGAATATTTCCCACGAAATCACTGTACCTCTCTGTTCTAGCATTCTTTTACTTGTAATCCACCAACTCCTGGCAGCTTCTCGTAACTGGTGGAATATCAGTTTAATTCTCTGCTCATCTGAATAATCAAGTAAATCAAACAGTATTTCTATGTCATCAAACCAATTCTCACACTCTTCAGACGTCTCGGTACCACTCAGGATCGGCGGCTGAAATACCTGAAATTCTTTCAACTGTATTTCCATCTGAGTTTCTGATACATCTATCTGTTAAGTCGAAGTACTACCCCTTTCTGGAATTCTCCGTGGAGGTATATCTGCTTATCAAAACATTAGTACTCAAATACTACAAATCTGTTCCAATATTTCTCTGATCATCTTACTGCTGATCATGAATCAGATCTGATTCATACTCAATAATACATAATACCAACTCAAATCAGATAATCGGGTAACCATGTATTTCAAAGCAGTAAAGCATAATGTCATGCTTGCATACGCAATGTTGTTCAACATTAAAATAATTTTCATGCTAGCAATCACATGCAAGGAAAGAAAACTCAATCTACCCCGCTCATTCTCTTTTATCTCAATCTCAAGAACCTACAGTTCTGGAACCTAATGCTCTGATACCACCTGTTGTGGGGACCCGGACGCTAATCATCTTCTTAATCATCTTTGGAATTTAATTATCAATTAAGATAAACAGGGTCTAAAAATTTTTCTTTTTTAAAATATAAGTGCGGAACGTAATGGAATTTAGCTAATATACATCTCAGTATAAAAGTACAATAATGTACAACAATTATTCAAACTAGTCTAAGGTTCACTACTAAATTTCAAGTATTAAACCAAGTCTACAATAAGTCCGGAATCACCACTCTAAACTCGTCTTCTCTCATCATCTTCTTGACCCCGATCCTGTCCCACCTGTTGTCATGCACACATACAAAATAAGACAACAGCCGGATACTCCGGTGAGAATAAATCCCAGTATAAATAATGTATACATGCAGTTAACTGAATTAACATAAAAGCATGAATTATATCTTATCACCTGTAGCATAATCAAACAACATGTATCAATACAAGTCTGTAAATAAAACATGAATCGTAATCTACGAAACATAAATCAATACGGATCTGTAAATCAAGTTCTAGTCTCGATATCTAAGACTCGACTCATCTCTCATTCTAATCTAGGGATCCCGATCTAATTTAGACTTTGGTATGCTGTATCGAATGTCTACAATAGACGTCGATCTACATCTAAGCTCATCGATACACCGTAAGTCTAGAGTCTACGCGGTTCTGACAAAGACTCGGCGGTTCTGCCCTAGCTAAGCTGATCTGCCCTAGACTCAAACTCTGGCTCTGCTATAATTCAATAGACTAAACATATCAATCTGATAATCTGCAAATATCAATGCAATAAAGTAAAGTATGTGATTTTGGGAAACTCAAGTCAAACCTAACTCGAGTTGTGCAATCCCGAATCAACATTTATTTTTACCTTTCTCTTCACGATCTGATGAAGACGAAGTCTTGTATGTCAATCTGTCCATACCCAGTCTGGCAATGACAAGTCACATAAATACCATATCAGTATATAACTCAATTCAAGACCTGTTCTGATCAATACTCAAATCGGTATATAATCTGATCCATATCTGAACAAGGTACAATCTAATTCATATCAATAATATCACGATACAATCGAAATCATTACTGAATCTGATCAATCTCAATCAATACTGAATCTGATCAATATCAATCTACTGATGTTTCGACAGCATAACAATACAGTCTTGATACCCCGTCAATCTCAACATCACAGATATAATACCAGAACTCATAATCAGTATCCGTACAGTTCAAAATCTGAATAATAACACAATTCTGATATAGAATTTCAACTAAATCAACTTTGAAATTCATAACAATTTCATAAACAGTCTATTCTTTAATCTGACTTCGATTCTATGATGTCTAACATGTCAAGAACATCATATATGAATTCCATTCAATTCTGGCAATATCATAATTTCAAATCGTATCAAAACGTAACAAAACTTACGTCCAGTTGTAGACTGCGTTGATAGGAACTCGGTACTGAAGTCGGATTCAAAAACAGACGGGCGGATCTCGTAAAAATCGAAATTCTACGATTTGGAACCCTTTTTCCCTTTCCTCGCTTCTCTCTCGATTTCCTTCTGAAAATTAACGTTTGTATGTATGTATATATATATACACGTCGCTCATACAAACCAAGTGGCAATCTCACGTTTTGCATGCCACGCGCATATGCGCCGGAAGCACTGTCCGGCTCCTGGACTACTCGCGCATTTGCGCGCACTGACATCGCGCATATGCGCGAGACCTACTGTCTCCGCATATATCCTGCACATCGCGTCGCGCATATGCGCGACTCATCTCGGCGCATATGCGCGAGACTCTCTGGAGTTACTTGCATAGGCTTCGCGCATATGCGCGACATCTTCCGCGCATATGCGCGAGGTCTTCTGCCTGTTTGGCGCATGTGCGCGCATCCGGTCGCGCATGTGCGCCGATGCTACTGTCCTCGCACATCAATTTTCACATGCGATCTCATTTCGTGTCTCGGTTAGCCCTTTCATAATTATCTCGATTAAAAATCAATAATCGTAATTTAACATGGTATAAAATCTCGGGCATTACAAATGGAGTACACATCAAGGTTCAATGATCTTGGAAACTATGTTCCAACCATCATGTCGGATGAAACTCTAAAAATGCACTGTTTCAAGAAAAAGCTGAATAGCCGAATTCAATCTGCTTTGGCTGTATTCAGACCAAAAAACTTTGCAAACTTAATGGTCGTGGCGATGAACGCGGAAACAGGCATCAGATGCTGAGAAGAGGAGAACAAAAACAAGGGGCCCTTCATTAGTCATTCTGCTCAAAGTAGTCCCAATTTCAAGAGGCCAAATCAATCAAGTGGTCCTTCAAAGAGAACCTTTACAAATGCCGTCAACAAGGAAGGAAAATAGTGTTCCACTTGTCGACAGAATCATCTCGGAGAATGTTATAGGAAGACGAGCGTTTGTTTCAAATGTGGAAAAGTAGGACACCAGATTAAAGAGTGTCCTGAGAACAAAGATAAAGGGACTGGACCAAACAAACCGAATGAAAACAAGGCCAACGCTCGAGTGTACACTAAAACTCAGGATGAAGCAGATAACACCAATGATGTTGTGGCAGATACTGTTTTTGTAAATGAAATGCCTGCTTATGCCTTGTTTGATTGTGGTGCTACCCACTCATTTGTGTCTAGACGAGTTGCGAAAAAGCTGAAACATGAGCATGATACTGTTAGTGAGTCATTAAGAGTTTCAACAGCTGCTAGCAAAACAATTGAACACATAAGGTATATCATAACTGTAAAATCTGCATCAGTGATCAAATCTTTGAAGCAGAATTGATTCAACTCAACATTATTGAGTTCGACATGATTCTTGATATGGACTGGTTAGCTAAACATCATGCCATGGTAGACTGTAAAAAGAAATATGTCAAACTGCAGACCCCAAATCAAAATGAAATCATATATTATGGAAAGACCAAGGAACGAAAGTCCCTACTCTCTTCCTCACAAACCTGGAAGGCCATAAAATGCGGAGAAGATATCTACCTAGCAATGATCAGCGAAGTCAGAGAAGAAACTGCTCCAAAGTTGGAAGAAACTCCAGGCGTCCATGAATTTCCAGATGTTTTTCCTAAAGATTTACCGTGTGTGATACCTGATAGAGAAGTGGAATTTGAAATTAATTTGATCCCTGGTGCCGCACCAATTTCAAAGGCACCATACCGAATGGCACCAACTTATTTAAAGGAGTTAAATGAGCAACTTCAGGAGTTATTCGATAAGAAACAAATCTGACCCAGCGCATCCCCGTGGGGAGCCCCAGTTCTGTTCGTAAAGAAAAAGGACGGAAGCATGAGACTATGTATTTGCTATATGGAGTTGAATATGATCACAATATAGAATAAGTACCCTCTCCCACGAATAGATGATCTTTTCGATCATCTAAAAAGAGCCAAGGTTTTCTCAAAACTCGATTTAAGATGAGGTTACCATCAACTGAATGTCAAAGTAGATGATATCCCTAAAACACCTTTTAGGACAAGATATAGGCACTACGAATTCATGCTAATGACTTTTGGTCTAACAAATGCTCCTGCAGCATTCATGGACCTCATTAACAGGGTATTCAAGCCATACTATGGGGACACGGACGCTAATTCATTTCTTAATCATCTTTGGGAATAATTAGATCAATTAAATAAAGAGGGTCTAATTTTTTTTTTTAAAATACAAATGCGGAAACGTAATGTAAATCAATTTGATATACATTTCAAACGTACAAGTCCTGTACTGGATACAATAAAATCAAACTAGGTTCAACTACATATATCAGTGCTGAACTATAGTCTACTTCTGGGCCCGGATCTCCACGCTAATCTGTAATCTCTCATCCTCTTCGTGACCCTGATCATGTCCCACATGTTGTCATGCACACATACAAACACAACAACAGCCGGATAACTCCGGTGAGAATTATATTCCCAGTATAAACCATGTATACATGTATTTCATATAAACATATATAAAAGCATGAAGCAGATATCCATAACATGTATCACAGTAAGAAACATGAATCGATATCAAACTGTAAATCACACTCTGAACATGTATCATAATCAGAAAACATGAATCGATATCAAACGGTACATCACACTCTGTGATTCTGAGACTCTGACTCGACTCATTCCTAATCTAGGGATCCCTATCTGAATAAGAACGCAACAATCTCCCACCTACTGTCCCTATCGGGGTGGCGGTACGTTCTTATTACAGACTTTGGTCCTCCCTATATCGAATCTCGACAATAGGAGTTGCTCTACTCCTAGGCAACATCGACATGACCAAACGTCCGATGTCTTACATATCCTGCCAAAGACTTGGCATATCCTGCCAAATAATCAGGCACATCAGCCAAAGACTAGGCACATCAGCCCATAGACTAGGCATATCCGCCTATAACTCTACACAGAACATATGCTCAACTATAAATCAATAAAATAAGCATACAATCTAAACATTGCAACATATAGAGGCAATGACAACTCAGTATGTGATTTTGGGAAACTCAAGTTAAATCAAACTCGAGTTGTGCAATCCGAATCTCATTAATTTATACATTTCTCTTCTCGGTCTGACGAAGTCGAAGTCTCGAATTCAAATCTGTCCATATCAATCCTGGTAATGACGAAGGTCGAGGAGTATACTATCAATACACCAATCAAATCCATACTGGATATAATCAGAACTTAATCAAATTCTGTTTCAACGGCATAACTGTGCAATCTCGAAATACCGGCAATACAATATCAGTATCCACAAATCAACAACTCATCTGATCCAACTCTGAATAATATCAATATACCCAGCAATACAGTATCAATCAGATATCAATCACAACATCTCATAATTGATAACAACACAATTCTGATATCACATCGGTCTAATCACAATCAAATCAACTCTGAAAATTCATAACAATTACATACGTTATCTGTTCTTTGATCCGGTTTCAATTATACGATGTCTACTATGTCAAGAACAGCATATGTCAATCATATCTGATTCTGGCAGTATCATAATTTCAAATCATCACAAAACATAAGAAAACTTACGTCCAGTTGAAGCTCTCGTCGATAGAAACACGATACCACAGTCGGATTGAAAATCGGACGGATGAATCTTGCGTAAATCAAAATCTAAAAGGTGTAAAGGCGTAAGGATTTTTCATCCGTTTCTTCCTTTCTTCTTTCTGATGAATTTTAAATAAATTATACATATATATATCAAGTTGCATGAATAAGATATGTGGCTGCTTTTCACCCATCTCAAGCGGCGCTCGGGCGGTTACATTTTACCGCTCAGGCGCCGAACACTCTGTTCGGTTGCTTGTTAAACACTGGCGCTCGGGCAGTCAAAAACTACCTCGCGGGCGCCAGACTTTATGTCCAAGCCCTCATATTCTCATCCCCTAGCGCTCGGGTGGTCAAAAACTATGCTCGGGCGCCAGACGTTCTGTCCGAAAGGTAGACTTATGGTGCATTGGCGCTCGGGCGGTTGTAATGTGCCGCTCGGGCGCCAGATGTTCTTTCCAACATCTTGGCTTATGATGCACCGAAGCCCGGCTTCTTCACTTTAGCTCATACAACCTCAATCCTGTCAATTAATCCATGTCTGATTACAGTGATTAAATCTCGGGCATTACATTTCTCCCCCCCTAAGATACGATTTCGTCCACGAAATCACAGGCAATCAAATCATATCAGAAAGAAATGTATAACAGAAGCTAATCAGGAAACTCACATCAAGGAAATAACTCGGGAAATCTATGTCTCATATCTTACTCAATTTCCCATGTAGCTTCTTCGATGCCATAACGACTCCACTGAACTTTCACAAGCAGAATAGTCTTCATTCTGAGCTGCTTTTCTTTACGATCGAGAATCTAAATCGGCTTCTCGTAGTAACTCAGTGTTTTATCCAGTTCAGTCTCGTCTGGCTGAATAACATGTGAAGTATCAAAGAGATATTTCCTCAGTAACGATACATGAAAGACATCATGTATCCCAGATAGAGTAGTCGGTAATGCGAGTCGATAGGCACTATCTCTTATCTTCTCGAGAATCTCATACTAATCAATATAACGTGGAGACAACTTCCCTTTCTTGCCAAATCTGACAACTCCTCTAAAAGGTGAAATTTGCAAGAATACTCGGTTTCCTGCCTCAAATATCAATGGTCTACATCGAACATTGGCATATTTGTCCTGTCTCTCTTGATCTGTTCTTATTCTCTTCTGAATCAGCTTCACTTTTTATGTCATATCTTTGTTCATATCAGGTCCAATCTCAAGAATCTCAGAGATATCATCACAATAAAGAGGGAATCTACATTTCTTACTGTACAATGCTTCAACCAGTGCCATGTCAGTACTCGTCTGATAGCTGTTGTTGTACGAAAACTCATAACATGGCAATAACTCCTGCCAACTAGTGCTAAAATCAAGCACTACCGCTCTAAGCATATTCTCCAAGATCAGGATAATCCACTCTATCTGACCGTCAGTCGGTGAATGATATGCAGTACTCAAAAGTAATCTAGTATCTGGCGTCGGTTGCAAACTCTGCCAGAAGTGCGAAGTAAACCGAGAATCACAGGTCTGAAGCAATCGACTTCGGCACTTTGTGCAATCTGATCACTTCTTTGGCGGAAATCTCAGTAATCTTGTCATATCTGTACGTCTTCATGTACAAACTAGAACCTGCAGACTTGGTCAGTCTGTCACTCTTAACTCAAAGCAATGCTCAATTTCGGGAGGAATGCGGTAGCTTCATCAAGATATCCCTGGAAATGTGATCTCATTTCCATTCAGGAATCGATAAGCTATATAACAAATCTCCTGGTTTCTTTCTTTCTGTCTTCATCTGTCGGCAATTTAGACATTTCAGTGCAAATTCTGCCATATCCGATTCTATCTGTTTCTACCATAATCTATCTTTTCAATTCATCATACATCTTTCTGTCATCAGGATGAATGTTGAATCGATTATTGTGCACTTTTGACAATATCTGTCGTTTCAAATCCGAAACATCTTGCATAACAAATCGGTTATTCATATACAATACAGTATCACATACCTGATATTTTGATCGATACCCTGCTCTGACTAGGGATATCGAGTTCTGAACATTCTGATCACTTTTTGAGCTTCTTTAATTTTCAAAATCAGCTCTGGTTCAATCGGCATAATATCAAGTTTCAACGGTCTACAATATGTCTCAAATATTGTGCCAGAAAATAACGATTCTCAATCAGATTCAAAACAACAATCATATGTATATAATAGTCTGCTAAACTTATGCAACTATAATTTCTGACACTGATGTATATCATTTCGGATATAACATGTCCCGAATACAATCTGTCTCAGCCAAGATTCACTTCTCAACAGTTTCTGTATACAACATCTCAGTGCTCAGAATATTCAATACAATTCTCAACTGTTTGATCCAATCAGTCATATGCTTCGAATATCTTAGAATATCACAGATAAAACAAGCATAAAATCATCAAAATACTTCTGAACATGCGGTTCAACAAACCACAAACATAGCTGAAGCATCTCAAAGAGAAACACTCAATCAGATGTAACTCTCAGACAGTAAATCTTCTAACTGATCTTTCAATTCTTTCAATTCAATCAGTTTCATTCTGTACAGAGTTCTAGAAATAAGAACAGTACCTGGCATTCATTCAATGCTGGAATCTATCTCTCAAATGAGAGGCAACCCGGAATCTCATCTGGAACAATATTAGCAATTCTAGCATTTCTCATGCCACTGGCAAATCAGCCAAGGTTAAGCTCGATTTCAGTAAATCAACTGAATGCACAAGAAATCCCTCTGTTTCTTTCGATAATCATCAAATCATGAACATCACACATATCAAAGGAATTCTAGATCTAGAATCCTTACCGTATAATGTTCATGCTTCGGCCATTTTAGGTCCGAATCTTACCATCTTCTGGAATCAATCTACGGTAGCTCTGTACTTGGTCAGCATATCACTATCAATCATGCAGTCAAAATCAGACAACTCAAGTACACACAATCTAACTCAATCGCATTCTCATCTTACTGCAGTATACGACGTTTCACAGAATTCACTAATATCAAAACTCTCCTCAAAAGGTAAAGAAACAACTACTACAGTAGATACGAACTCAACAAATAAAGCATACATCAATGCAATTCATTCAGAAATCATGTATAGTATGTATGAGTATCTCTCAATACATATGCAGAATAATCATAGAAGAACAGATACCTGCCACTATATCATCAAGTGCATTCAGGGTCTGTACCTCGGTTACTGCAACCATTCTGGCTTCCTTCTGTCCCTGGTTGTGACTGAGTAGAGGTTGGTTGGAACAAGTGAACAACAGATGATGGTCTATCAGTCTGAGTCACTGATCCAGATGATTCTGCTCCCTGGAATCTTCGGGAACCTCTCTGTGGACAAACTCTAGCAAAATGTCCTGACTGTCGGCAGATGTTGCAACTACCATACACACCTCTACATTATTCTGTGGGATGTCTCTCTCCGCAAGTTCTGCAATAAACCCCGGTATAACTTTGGCTAGAACCACTAGAGCTAGATGAACCGCTCCCTAACTTCTTAAACTGTTTCTTTCGAGCTTTCAAATGATCATTTCTTTCCACCACTAGTACTATAACTATCAAATCTGAAAGGGGATTGCTGTTCTGTGGTTAATCAACATACGACTTTCCTCGTTGTTGGATCAAACTTGCTTCAGCTTCCTTAGCTCTGTTCAATACATCAGTAAAATTATGGGGTCGGTTCACATTCATCAATGTACCTATCTCAGGATTCAATCCATTTATAAACCGATCAGCTACAGCTTCATCATTCCCAACCACGTGAGGAGCAAAACTTAGCAATGTAGAGAATTTAGCAACATATTCTTCAATGTTTAGCTGACCCTGTCTCAGATTTTCAAACTCTGCCCTCTTGTCCTCTCGGTACGAAACAGGGAAAACCTTCGATAAAATTCAACTTTGAAGATCTTCCACGTAATCACCGTACCACACTGTTCTATGGCTTCCTTGGTTGCGATCCACAAACTCTTTGCAACTTCATGTAACTGGTGCCCAATCAGTTTAACTCGGCGTTCATCTGGGTGATCAAGTGAATCAAACAGCATTTCAATATTATTCAGCCAACTCTCACAGTCATCAGATGTCTCAGTACCCTTCAGAATCGGCGGTTGAAATGACTGAAATCTCTTCAACATTTTTTCCATCGGAGTTTCTGACATATACATCTGATAAATCGAAGTACTACCTGGTTCATGAATTCTTCGAGAAGGTATATCTGATTACCAAAAGAATTAGTAACCAAATACAACAAACCTGTTTCAGTCCTCCTCTGATCATCTTACTACTGATTAAGAATCGGTTCTGATTCATTTTCAAATAATACATATTTCCAATCACACCAGCTAAACAGGTAAACATGTATTATATAAAACAGTAACACATGCTAGCATTCAAAAGCAAGGAAGAAAACTCATTCTACCCCGCTCACTAGCTCCTATCTCAGTCTAAGGTAACCTACTGCTCTGATACCACCTGCTGTGGGGACCCAGACGCTAATTCATTTCTTAATCATCTTTGGGAATAATTAGATCAATTAAATAAACAGGGTCTAAATTTTTTTTTAAAATACAAATGCGGAAACGTAATGTAAATCAATCTGATATACATATCAAACATACAAGTCCTGTACTGGATACAATAAAATCAAACTAGGTTCAACTACATATATCATTGCTGAACTCTAGTCTACTTCAGGGCCCGGATCTCCACGCTAATCTGTAATCTCTCATCCTCTTCGTGACCCTGATCCTGTCCCACCTGTTGTCATGCACACATACAAACACAACAACAGCCGGATAACTCCGGTGAGAATTATATTCCCAGTATAAACCATGTATACATGCATTTCATATAAACAGATATAAAAGCATGAAGCAGATATCCATAACATGTATCACAGTCAGAAACATGAATCGATATCAAACTGTAAATCACACTCTTACATGTATCATAATCAGAAAACATGAATCGATATCAAACGGTACATCACACTCTGTGACTCTGAGACTCTGACTCGACTCATTCCTAATCTAGGGATCTCGATCTGAATAAGAACGCAACAATCTCCCACCTACTCTCCCGATCGGGGTGGCGGTACGTTCTTATTACGAACTTTGGTCCTCTCTATATCGAATCTCGACAATAGGAGTTGCTCTACTCCTAGGCAACATCGACATGACCAAACGTCCGGTGTCTTGACATATCCTGCCAAAAACTTGGCATATCCTGCCAAATAATCAGGCACATCAGCCAAAGACTAGGCACATCAGCCCATAGACTAGGCATATCCGCCTATAACTCTACACAGAACATATGCTCAACTATAAATTAATAGAATAAGCATACAATCTCAAACATTGCAACATATCGAGGTAATGACAACTCAGTATGTGATTATGGGAAACTCAAGTTAAATCAAACTCGAGTTGTGCAATCCGAATCACATTAATTTATACATTTCTCTTCTCGGTCTGACGAATTCGAAGTCTCGAATTCAAATCTGTCCATATCAATTTGGTAATGAAAAAGGTCGAGGAGTATAATATCAATACACCAATCAAATCTATACTGGATATAATAAGAACTTAATCAAATTTTGTTTCAACGGCATAACTGTACAATCTCGAAATACCGGCAATACATTATCAGTATACACAAATCAACAACTCATCTGATCCAACTCTGAATAATATCAATATACCCAGCAATACAGTATCAATCAGATATCAACCCCAACATCTCATAATTGATAACAACACAATTATGATATCACATCGGTCTAATCACAATCAAATCAACTCTGAAAATTCATAACAATTACATACGGTATCTGTTCTTCGATCCGGTTTCAATTATACGATGTCTACTATGTCAAGAACAAGCATAGGTCAATCATATCTGATTCTGGCAGCATCATAATTTCAAATCATCACAAAACATAAGAAAACTTACGTCCAGTTGAAGCTCTCGTCGATAGAAACACGATACCACAGTCGGATTGAAAATCGGACGGATGAATCTTGCGTAAATCAAAATCTAAAAGGTGTAAAGGCGTAAGGATTTTTCATCTGTTTCTTCCTTTCTTCTTTCTGATGAATTTTAAATGAATTACACATATATATATATCAAGTTGCATGAATAAGTTACGTGGCTGCTTTTCACCCATTTCAAGCGGCGCTCGGGTGGTTACATTTTACCGCTCGGGCACCGAACACTCTGTTCGGTTGCTTGTTAAACACTGGCGCTCGGGCGGTAAAAAACTACCGCTCGGGCACCGAACACTCTGTTCGGTTGCTTGTTAAACACTGGCGCTCGGGCGGTAAAAAACTACCGCTCGGGCGCCAGACTTTCTGTCCAAGCCCTCATATTCTCATCCCCTGGCACTCGGGCGTCAAAAACTACCGCTCGGGCGCCAGACGTTCTGTCCGAAGGGTAGACTTATGGTGCATTGGCGCTCAGGCGGTTGTAATGTGCCGCTCGGGCGCCAGATGTTCTGTCCAACATCTTGGCTTATGATGCACCGACGCCCGGCTTCTTCGCTTAAGCTTCTACAACCTCAATTCTGTCAATTAATCCATGTCTGATTACAGTGATTAAATCTCGGGCATTACACATACCTTGATAAGTTTGTGGTGGTTTTCATAGATGATATCCTTGTATACTCACTAAGCGAGGAAGACCATCGAGAACATATGCGTCTCACCTTGCAGACACTGCTTGAAAAGTAACTTTATGCAATATTAAAGAAGTGTGACTTTTGGCTAAAAATTGTTGCGTTTTTAGGCCATATAATATCTGAATTAGTAGTGTCAGTTGACCCTAAGAAAGTAGAGGCGATCAAGGACTGACCTCGACCAAATACGGTAACCGAAATAAGAAGTTGTCTGGTTTTAGCTGGCTACTATAGAAAATTTGTTGAAGGATTTTCTTTGATAGCCATTCATCTCACCAAACTCACTCAGAAGAATTCAAAATTTATTTGTAATGAAGCATGTGAGAAAAGTTTCAAAACCCTTAAAACAAAACTTGCATCTACACCAGTACTAGTTCTTCCCGAATATGGCAAGAAGTTAACAATATATAGTGAGGCTTCAAAGGAGGGTTAGGGTGTGTGCTTATGCAAGAATGTCAGGTAATTGCCTATGCATCAAGACAATTAAAACCTTATAAGAAAAATTACCCAAATCATGATCTTGAGTTACTAGCAATTGTATTTGCGCTAAAGATCTGGAGACATTACCTTTATGGGGTCAAATCCGAAGTATTTACTGATCACCAGAGCCTCAAATACATATTCACCCAAAAGAAAATAAACATGAGGCAAAGGAGGTGGATTGAACTTCTGAAAGATTATGATTTATCAATCAATTACCATCGGGGTAAGGCAAATAAAGTAGCAGATGCTTTGAGCCGAATGAACATTGGGATAGTAAGCTTATCTTATCTATCAGCGCAACAATGCCTTCGAGAATCAATCAAATTAAAACAAAACCAAGACCCCTCTATCACAAAGATTAAGGAACAAATTCAAAAAGGAAAGACCCGAGAATTCCAGACTGATGAAAATGGTGTTCTCTGGATAAAGGGACTGTTGTGTGTACCAGACATTGATGGGATTCGAGAAGAAGTGATGGCCGAAGCACATAAGTAGAAATTTTCAGTCCATCCTGGAAGCACCAGGATGTACCGAGATCTGAAAATAATTACCAGTGGAATAGAATGAAGAAAGACGTAGTTGTCTTTGTCTGCAAGTGCTTAACCTGTCAACAAGTCAAGGCGGAACATCAACGGCCTGGAGGACTCCTACAACCATTAGAAATACCAAAGTGGAAGTGGGATCACATTTCAATTGACTTCGTAGTAGGGCTACCAAAATCAAGGCAAAGTCACGATGGGATTTGAGTAATCATTGATAGACTAACCAAATCGGCACATTTTATACTAGTTCGAATTAGTTACAACCTGGATAAACTAGCCACTCTGTACATGCACAATATAGTGAGATTACATGGAGTTCCGGAAAGTATATTATTCGACAAAGACCCAAGATTTGTATCACGATTTTGGAAAAGTTTTCAAAAATCCATGGGAACAAAAGTAACTCTCAGCACAGCCTATCATCCACAGACTGATGGCTAAACTGAAAGGACAATTCAAACCCTCGAGGACATGTTGAGAGCATGTGCTCTAGATTTTCATGGAAATTGGAGCAAACAGTTAACTCTCATAAAATTTGACTATAATAACAGCTATCGCAATAGCATCGAAATGGCTCCGTATGAAGCACTGTATGGTCGAAAGTGTAGGTCATCTCTGTACTGGGATGAAGTCGTAGAAAAGCAATCACTTGACCGGAGCTTGTTCAAGTAACCATTGAAAAAGTAACCATAATCAGAGAGAGACTCAAGACAGCTCAAGATCGAAAAAAGAGCAGCTGGGGTGATTTAAAGCGAAGACCGTTGGAATTGGAGATTGGTGAAAAAGTTTATATAAAGTCTCACCTATGAAAGGAGTGGTGCGGTTCAGCAAGTCCGGAAAGTTAAATCCAAGATATGTCGGACCCTTCAAGATACTGGAAAAAGTGGGAACCCTAGCCTACCGACTGGCTTTACCACCAGACATGTCAAGAATTCACAACGTCTTCCACATCTCACAACTAAGAAAATATGTCTCAGACCCAAGTCACATCATTAAAGTTGCGCTGCTAATGACTGAAGGGAACCTGAACGAAGAACTGAAATATGATGAGGTCCCTATTCGGATATTGGATACCAAAGATAAAGTGCTGAGAAACGGAACAATTTCATACGTCAAAATACAGTGGTCAAATCATATTGAACTAGAAGCAACTTGGGAACTAGAAGAAAAGATGTGCACCCAATATTCTCATCTCTTTAAAATATCGAGTTGATCCAAGTTTCAAGGGCGAAACTTCCAATAAGGAGGGTGGGATATGAGAACCCGGAATTTCCAAAGCGAATCACGTAAGGATTAAAACCAGAAAAGTAAGCCCAAAACTTTAATCTCGACTATAAAACTCAAATATAAACTTAAATTTTCAGCTAACGCGGCTCGAGGAAGTAACTGCAATGCTCGAAGATGAGCTCAACGGTAAGCTATGCTATGAGAAATCACAATAATCGAAGCGTCATCACCGAGGAGTAAAACCCCAGCTCATGAACTCAATCTTTTAGATCAAAGAAGCTCAAATTTTCTTGTCCTAAAAGAACCAAGAATAGACCTAAGAGATGAGCTAGGAGGCTTGGACAAATTTATTGTGTAAGAATTGTTCCTTTAATAAACCAAGGTGACTCTTGAAGATTAGATAGATTTTTGACAACATTTAATACCTTTCTTGGGAATCAAGATGGACGGCCATGGGGAGAGGAAAAGACCATCCTTCACCTATAAATACCACCTCAATGTGCTGAAGAAACCACACCCAAAAAGCAACCAAAAAGTCGGGTCATCCCCTTCCAAAAAGCTCTCGGCCGCCGCTAGGAAAGGGAGAAGAAGGAAGGCTTGTGCCGGCATTCTCGTGCCAAAATCGTCAATATTATAGTCGTGAAGTTCTGTCTGAGTCCGGCCATCACCTGTCCGAAATTTAGCAAGTTTTGTACGCCCAAGTTCGGCAAATTTCAAAGTACACCTTCTGTAACGCCCCAGATTCGACGACTGTCCTCACTGTACCAAGACGAGTCTTTCCAGCGTGCTTATGTCCTAACTCACACGCTCCCTAGGAAACTTCCCAGAGAGTCACCCATCCCCCCAGAATTGCCCCAAGTCAAGCACGCTTAACTTTGGAGTTCTTATGTGATGAGCTACCGTAAAAAAGATACACCTTCTTGATATGAGTAGTACCAAAAAAATATTTTAATCCTTCTTCAACTGTACAGTCCATTAAATTGAACAATCTCGGAATCACTCTCATTCCGGTGTGGGATCGGTTCATTCATATTCCCTCTACCTAGAAGCCTGCCAGGAGCTGCTCATTGTCCGTGCAACCTCATGGCACCGGAGATCACCCCCCGCCCTCTTCGGCCCTGGGCCTCACATGTCCACCAGCTTCTGCTTGGTTCGTCTCCGAACCACACCGTACTAAGATAGGTCGGCTCTGATACCAACTGTAACGCCCCAGATTCGACGACTGTCCTCACTGTACCAAGACGAGTCATTCCAGCGTGCTTATGTCCTCACTCACACGCACCCTAGGAAACTTCCCAGAGGGGCACCCATCCCAGAATTGCCCCAAGTCAAGCACGCTTAACTTTGAAGTTCTTATGTGATGAGCTACTGAAAAAGAAGATGCACCTTCTTGATATGAGCAGTACCAATCAAATCTTTTAATCCATCTTCAACTGTATAGTCCATTACAATTGAACAGTCTCGGAATCCCTCTCATTCCGGTGTGGGATCGGTTCATTCATATTCCCTCCACCTAGAAGCCTGCCAGGAGCCGCTCATTGTCCGTGCAACCTCATGGCACCGGCGATCACCCCCCGCCCTCTTCGGCCCCGGGCCTCACACCTTCAAATTTTTTTAAGTGGGTTTTTGTTACGTATTTTTCTTGTGATTTAAACTTTGCATAAATATAACATGACATGATTGTATCGGTGTCCTTATTTTCGAAAAATTCCATTTTATATTTGTAAAATCTCGATCAATGAATGTTATGTTCTTTCTGGTTCTGATATTCTTTGATTCCACCGAATTCGTCCAAAATTTTGATAAGTTCTGTCCGATGAATCTGAATTCTGTGATACACTATTACAATTCAAATTTGATGTGGGACGATAATTTTAATTCTGTCTGGCTCCCATCAGTGGGTATAAAACTGTGTTCTGGCCCCCATCAGTGGGTATAAAACTGTGTTGTGTCTGGCCCCCATCAGTGGGTATAAAATTGTGTTCTGGCCTCGCCCCTTAGAGAACTAACATATTGGAGACAATTTGACCATAGAAAAGGAGATGAGTAATAGTGTTGTGTTTGTTCTGGTCTGCTCTAAATCATCTGATAATCTTTGTCTCATATTTCGAATTTGATTCGATTATGTTATGATAAGTCAATGTAATAAGTTTTGAAAGTCTGTTAAAAAATTATTTAAAATTATGTCTATATGTATTTGGGTAAATCGATCGGCCCCCACTTGCTGAGTGTTTCCCAAAACACTCACCCATTACATCTCTCCAGATAAGAACGAGAAGCGGTTGAATGAGAAAGAACAAGAGACGTTCTGGAGCTGGTGATTGTATCAAGAGTTCAAGGATCAAGATTTTGTATATTTTTGTATTTAGCTTCCGCAGTTATATTGATGTAATTTTCATTATGTTGTCAATATAAGAGAATGATTATTTATGAAAAAGACTGGTTTTGGCTATTTTCTACGAGGCTTATTGTTTTAAAGTAACTGTTAAACAATGCCGGATGTCACCGATTGTTCGGTCTCAGGGGGTGACACCGATCCTCCGGCGCCGTGCACCTTCTCGTTGAGGCAGGCTTGGGGCAGCCTAGATGCTCTGGTTAGACAGCTCAGAGTAGCTTATGAAGAGCATGATGGATCACAATAGACTATCCCATTCGAAAACGGGTCGAATCGGGTTTATTTGCATGAAGTGAATGAGAGTCAAGTTAAGGCTAGAGGTGAAACGACCTCTAATTTATTTATATATAAATTATAAACTCGAAAATTATTAATTTAAAATATCTTAACATTTCCATAAATCATAATACTTTAACATTTGAAATCTCAAGTGCATAAAAATCCCTAAATTGTCACTAACCAAAAATCTTACGTCGATCTTTAAAAGATCAACTAACAATAAAGCATAAAATTTCTCTAACATTAACAATAATATTTTAAATCTTTTATCTATCAACCTAATGCGGAAAACAATTGTCTCTCGAGTGTGTACTGCCGCACTCGATCCCCTCAAGCGTCAGCGCCTCTTCATATCATCAAATCCTGCAACATTCAAATCTAGTGAATCTAATAATTCAGCACGTTCTAAACATGAATAGCAAATAATACATATACAATCACAAGCATTAAAAATCATACTTTTATTTAAAATAGATCTTATGCATAAATAAATCGTAAATCGTAAAACTTTCAATCATTTATCATTTTGGGTGAAGTTTGATCCTTGAAAGTGCTAGCTTTTATCCTCTATCCGACTTATCAGTATTGGAATGTTAAGAAAATGTATAATTTGGAATGTCATGGGATTGATTTGAAGTAAGAAAATGTATAATTTGGAATGTTAGGGTTCGATAGAATGGTAACATCGGTTAAATAAATTGATTTTGTGTTAATAAGTTTAAGATTATTGAAATTTATGTTATGGGAAAACAGTAGAAGGGTATTAAGAATGCCAAAAACTTATGGGTTAATTGTAGGATTTTCGAAATCAAGGACCAAATTGGACAATTTTTAAGGAAATTAGGAATTTATTTTTGCAATTGTTAAGGAATTTGGGGACTACATTAGCAATAAGTGAGAACTGAAGGATTTAAATGATAGAAATTTTCGATGATTTATGCTTGAAAGAATATTTAGAACAGTAGAATATCTTGGTTATAAAGTTATAAGGAATGTTAATCAAGGTTATTGTGTGATAAATCGATATTAGGCTTGAAAATCTAAGTGTTAGTAGGTGTGTTTGGGATTATAATATGGAAATATGTTAGGTTGATGAACATTTTGGGTATAATATAAGGAAAGTAATATACGATAAATGTGGTCATCCAATTTTTTTAATATTGAGAATTTAAGAAAAATCGAAAGTCGAGGCTATAGAAAGATGGAAGTAAGTCACCATGGGTCGTTCTAAGTTGAAATTCGCAAACGAGGATTTAGAAGGTAGATTTAATTGAGACTGGGGAGACATAAAGACATCCTAAGACTTATTTTTATCAGAATAGCGTAGCAGAAGCGTGGATTATTGAGATATTAGAGTTAAGATTCTAAACTTTTGACTATCGAGGATAAGCGAATTTTGAGAACGAAATTCAATTTAAGGGGGGGAGATTGTAACGTCCCGAAATTTCGAAGGTCCACATGAACCACATGCATGCAAGATTATTAACTTCTTATGTATTTTAGTTTTTTTTAAATTCATAAATTAACTAGGACTCCACCCAAGGGCCATTGCACGAGTGTACACCGTACGCAAGGGAAAAAAGGCTCGGCCAGGGGGCTTCGGGCTGGTCTAAGTCAAGTCCTTAGGGTCCTAAGAGGGTGCACGAGGGTCTGGGCTCGGGGCTGGTCCAGTGGCTAGAGTCCTAGGCGTGAACATAAGGTCCTAGCTCATGAGGGTCTCTCGGCCGTTGCATTTTCTGGTGTGTGGCTTCGGTTTGGGGCTAGGGTCAAGTCCTAAGGGTTATAAGGGTCCTGTAGGGTCAATAGAGGGTCTGGTTCGAAGTTGGTTCAGGATGGTTCGGGCGTGGCTCATAGAAAACGTAAGTTGGCTCATAGGTTCCTTAGGTAGTTCGAGTTAGGGTCTCCTTTGAACTAAAATTAGAAACATGGCTCAATGGGGGTCGAGTCATGGTTCACGAGGGCTAAATAAATATTAAAAGTCTAAGTTTTAAGTTGGAGAATTTTATATTAAAATTTGATTTAATTTGGGATTAAAACACATTAATAAGTTATAATTAAAGAATAAATAAAAAAATCATCGATTTAAGCTAAATAAAAATACGGAAAAATATATGTACTTTTAAATAATTATTTGGGATGGTCTAGAGTCAACTGAATTAAGAAAATGTCAAAAACGTGAAATTTTGCGTCTAGGGGTAAAACGATAATTTTACACCCGAAAATTAGTAAATATCATGACAGTCTCCTGAATGTTGTTTTATATGTTAATATGAATATATTTTTCATGTTTATGGAATTTTATGATGAACGATAACGTTAAAAGACATGTTACATGCTTGATTTAGAAGAAAAACGTTATATGCATGTTTAATTTTTATAAGTGATGAAAATACGAAATGTTGAAGGAAAAGAAGTAATTGTGACTAATACGCTGATACAATGATATGCTAATACGTATGCCAAGGCTCAGTTGACGGGTGAGAGTGTCGCTGATGTCCCCGTCGCCCAGTACTCTGGTTACATGTAGATGGATCCATCGTCCCAATACGAATACGAAAGTCACAATTAACGATCTGAATTCAACGAAAATGAATATGTATATGACCATGACGAATAGGAATATATTTATGATGAATATGAATAAGTTTGCGATGATATGAAAAATGTTTATGTTTATGTTTATGCCTCATTATGAAAATATTATGTTACATAAAAATATTTTCACTTTTGCATGTGATCTGTATATGTATTATTTATTCTCAAGATTTTGGTTTGATGAGTCTTAATATTCACTAGATGTGATTGATGCAAGTGATTATGATAATAGTGATAATGGAGGTCTTGATGGTTGAATTTGCTGGACTGAAGGTGCACATAACCCGAGAATCAACGCTAGTTTTTCGCACTAGTTTATGATTTATGATTTTTAAGATTATGTTAAAGATAGTTTTACTACTATATGATTTTTGTTAGAACATTTCAATTTCGCAATCTTGATTTTGATGATAACAAAACTTGTAAATTGTGTTACTAATAATCTACCTTAGTGTGCAGCATCTAGGATCACTCACGAGTTGTTTACATCGAAAAACTAAAGATCCAACTGATCGCTCAAAATGAATCAGTCTAATGTTACGTCAATTGAGCAGTCCAACTGATTGTCCAGTTGATAGGTGGTTCAGCAGGAGAACCTCAGAAGCCTGGCCAGCTGAAGGAATGTTCAACTGATGAAGAAACCCAACTCATCAGTCCAACTGAACAAGGGTGAACTCAGTTCCACTGACGAGTCAATTGATTTCACCAGCCCAACTGAAGATCAGTTCAACTGACCAGTTCGAAGCATCAGTCAGAATCTTTCAGTTATGGATGAAGAAAAACTCTTTCGGTGGAATCTAGCTGTACGTGAAGGTACAAATCCATTGTCCAATCAAAGGATAATAATAGACATTTCATCAGAGCATTAAAGAAAAAACGTTTCAGAAGGGCAATCAAAAAGTCGAGACACAAAGTCCAAGAAACATATTCAAGATGCAACGGATACAACAAATGAGTCTCACTGTACGATCAGTTTTCCCGCCTATATAAAGAGAAGATCAGTTAAAACTCAACAACAAGAACAACAAGAAGAAGAGTGAGAAAAATAAGTTTATAAGCATATACGAGAGAAAAGAAAGGGCACGCTCATTGCACATCAGCTTTCAGAAGCAATCAGCCCAGAGGGAACTCTTCACAGTTATATCAGCTTAGATTAGAAGCTTATTTCCCTCTGTATGTGAGAACATCCTTGTTCAGTTCTCACACACAAACACTCTCAATCACTCAAATACAGTCTTGCACAAAGACGTTAAACTTGTGTATGTAGTCTTTCTCACATAGACATTAAAGAAGTGTTGACTGGAAGGTGCTGCCTTCAGTCTAGTCTAGGAGTTCAGTTTAGGCAGTAGTGTAAGTCCTAGCTGAGTGGGTTTGTACAAAGAGTTGTATAAATCAAAGTCTTCTAGTGGATCCTACCCGAGGCGGTAGAAAGGGTGACGTAGGAGCAGTTGAAGTCTCCGAATATCCATAAACATGTCTTGTGTATTAAATTGTTTAACTATTGCTTTCAAACTGTTTGGATCAGTTAGAGTATCTGTCAGTTTAGTTGTCACCAGAACTGAACTGATGAATGCAAAAACTAATCATTTCTTTTTCGGTTATTCAGTTTACATAAGATAAAATATTTTCTAATATAACAGTCTTCTTCACGTAGGATTACTACGAGTTTCTTCCGCTTGGTTTTAAACCAAACTCGATTTAATTCATCGGTGTTAATATTCTTAGAACACGAGCTATTGCATCTCATTGGAGAATATTTTGTTTGAAGCATCCAAAAGATGTTCAGCAAACGATCCTTCAATTGGTATCAGAGCAGGTTGTTCTAAGAAGAACATTTGAAGAAAAGTGTGTTTTAAAAATTTACTATAAAATAGTGTTAAAAGCTATTTAATTGTATTTCATACTCTTTTCAAAACTAATTGAAAATATTTATTTGTCGCTCTTTAGTAAAGAGTTGAGAGGATTGGCTCTGCAACTAATATTGTAGCCACTTCTTTAGACTCTTTGCTTGGGGGTTTTAATCAACCTGCAGGGGACTGAGAATCATCTGCAAAGATGCACAGCTAAATTGCTCATTGAACAAGTTTTCAGTTGCAAGTCAACCAGGTCAGATGTTATTCAGACGAAACTCATCCATTCTGGGACGTTGGTTGATTAAATCACCAGTTGTATTCCAATTGAGCCTAGTCAGAGTCTGCTCCACCAGTTAGTCTGCGAAGAAGTCAAGTTCAAGCAGTTTAACTCATTTCTCTAGCAAAATGAACTCACAACCGATGCAGCATTTGAAGCAGTCAAGCAACTATTTGATGTTATATCAAGTTCTGTTGCATAAACCAACTGATATCTGATGTTGTTTAATATATGCTACTGTTGTAGTAATTTTTCTTGTTCAACTGATGTATGTACTCAGATGTAAATACAAGGAAATTTACTTAAATAAACATCATATTTGTTCAGTTGTGTTTCATTATGACTGAATGGATATTTCCAAATCTCTTGTCTACGTTGCTTGAATGATTATAAACTCTGAATGAATGATTATATAAATATCTTCCAGATACGGGTTTTATTCAGTTTTTGAGTGGGAGTTTTTCGTTTTTCTCTCAAACTAAAAGTATTGTCAATCAGTTTTTAAAATTCAGTTGTTGAGAAAAATTCTTTGCTCTTCATCAACCGAATAGTATTTTCTTAATTCTGTTTCTCTCTCTTAAAAGGTTTTTAATTCAGTTTTAAAGAGGGAGTTTTTGCTTGTTTTCAAAATTTCTTTAAATTCAGTTATAAAGGAGGAGCTCGTAATGATGTTTGAATATACTAACCCTTGAACATAATATATTGCGCTTAACTACTCAAGTTTTTGTAATTATCAAAAAGGGGGAGATTGTTGGAACTTTTCAAGTTCGCAATCTTGATTTTGATGATAAAAAAACTTGTTAATTGTGTTACTAATAACCTACCTTAGTGTGCAGCATCTAGGATCATTCACGAGCTGTTTACATCGCAAATTAAAGACCCAACTGATCGCTCACAATGAATCAGTCTAACTGTTACGTCAATTGAGCAGTCCAGCTAATTGTCCAGTTGATAGGTGGTTCAGCAGGAGAATCTCAGAAGCTTGGCCAGCCGAAGGACTGTTCAACTGATAGAGAAACCCAGCTGATCAGTCCAACTGAACAAGAGTGAACTCAGTTCAACTAACGAGTCAACATATTTCACCAGCCCAACTGAATATCAGTTCAACTGACCAGTTCGAAGCATCAGTCAGAATCTTTCAGCTATGGATGAAGATAAACTCTTTCCGTGGAATCTAGCTGTATGTGAAGGTACAAAGCCATTGTCCAGTCAAAGGACAATAATGGACGTTGCATCAGAGCATTAAATATAAAACGTTTTGGAAGGGCAGTCGAAAATCGAGACACAAAGTCCAAGAAACATGTTCAAGTTGCAACAAATACAACAAATGAGTCTCACTGTACGATCAGTTTTCCCGCCTATATAAAGAGAAGATTAGTGAAGACTCAACAACAAGAACAATAAGGAACAACAACAAGAACAATAAGGAACAACAACAAGAAGAGTGAGAAAAAGAAGTTTATAAGCATATACGAGAGAAAGAAAGTGCACGCTCATTGCACATCAGCTTTCAGAAGCAATCAGCCCAGAGGGAACTCTTCACATTTATATCAGCTTAGGTTAGAAGCTTATTTCTCTCAGTGTGTGAGAACATCCTTGTTCAATTCTCACACACAAACACTCTCAATCACTCAAATACAGTCTTGCACAAAGACGTTAAACTTGTGTATGTAGTCTTTCTCAAATAGACATTAAAGAAGTGTTGACTGGAAGGTGCTGTCTTCAGCCTAGTCTAGGAGTTCAGTTTAGGCAGTAGTGTAAGTCCTAGTTGAGTGGGTTTGTACAAAGAGTTGTATAAATCAAAGTCTTCTAGTGGATCCTACCCGAGGCGGTAGAAGGGGTGACGTAGGAGAAGTTAAAGTCTCCGAATATCCATAAACATGTCTTGTGTATTTAACTATTTAACTATCGTTTTCAAACTGTTTGGATCAGTTAGAGTATCTGTCAGTTCAGTTGTCACCATAACTGAACTGATAAATGCAAAAACTAATCTATTCTTTTTCGGTTATTCAGTTTACATAAGATAAAATATTTTCTAATATAGCAGTCTTCTTCACAAAAGATTACTTCGAGTTTCTTCCGCTTGGTTTTAAACCAAACTCGATTTAATTCATCGGTGTTAATATTCTTAGAACACGAGCTATTGCAGCTCATTGGAGAATATTTTGTTTGAAGCATCCAAAATATGTTCAGCAAACGATCCTTCAATTTTAAGTGGTCTTTGAGAGGTTGTTAGTTTTAACAATTTTGCTAAGTTAAGATTTGAATACAATTGACGATTTTATGTTTTAAATAATTTCCTTTGATTTTCAAGTTTAGTGGTTGCTTTATTTTTAAAAAGGTACAAAATATTTTACACATATATTTAAGTATTTCGGCCGAATCATTGGGTGTTTTAAAAAAAATAGTACTTTTTAAGAAAACGAGTAGTGGACGTTTCACCTTGAGTCAGCTAGTTCAACCATCAAGTCCTCCATTAACATCAACATCATGCTCACATACATCAATCACATCCAGTGAGTCTATTTACTCTTTCAACCTTAACCAAGATGTTGGAACCTTTCAAGTTTGCAATCTTGATTTTGATGTTAAAAAAACTTGTTAATTTGTGTTACTAATAATCTACCTTAGTGTGCAGAAGCTAGGACCAGTCACGAGCTGTTTATATCGCAAACTGAGGACTCAACTAATCGCACAAACTGAATCAGTATAACTGCTAAGTCAAATGAGCAGTCCAGGTGATTGTCCAATTGATAGGTGGTTCAGCAGGAGAACCTCAGAAACTTGGCCAGCCGAAGGAGTGTTCCACTGATGAAGAAACTCAGCTGATCAGTTCAGCTGAATGAGAGTGAAATCAGTTCAACTGACGAGTCAACTGATTTCATCAACCCAACTGAAGATCAGTTCATCTAACTAGTCCAAAGCATCAGTCAGAATCTTTCGGTTGTAGATGAAGACAAACTCTTTATGAGGATTCCAGCTATACCCAAAGGTACAAAGTAATTGTCCAGTCAAGGGACAATAATGGACGTTGCATCGGAGCATTAAAGACAAAAAATTTCAGAAGACCAGTCGGAAAGTCGAGACACAAAGTCCAAGAAACGAATTAAAGATGCAACTAATACAATAATTTATTCTCACTGTACGATCAGTTTTCCCGCCTATATAAAGAGATGATCAGTGAAGACTCAACATACAGAGATAAGAAGCTTCAACGCAAATACGATAGAAAAGAAAGGCCACGCACATAGCACATCAGCTTTCAAAAGCAATCAGCCCAGAGGGAACTCTTCACAGTCATATCAGCTTAGATTAGAAGCTTATTTCCCTCTGTGTGAGAACATATTTGTTCAGTTCTCACACACACAAACTCTCCCACCACCACTCAAATATAGTCGTGCACAAAGACATTAAACTTGTGTATGTAGTCTTTCTCACATAGATGTAAAATAAGTGTTGGCTGGAAGGTGCTGCTTTCTGAGACGTCTGCTATTCGTTTTCTTAAAACGTCCTAGAATTTTTTTTTTAAGAACCTCACTTTGCACCGGCCGAACCATAAAATATTTTTGACATCATTTTAAAAATAAACATCCAACTGCCATTTAAAAATCTAAAGGAAAATATTTTAAAGCATAAAATCGTCAAATATTTTAACAACCTAAAAACATTATTCGAAAAGTATAGTCCATACTATAACGTCTCAAAATCTCTCATAACATAAATAAAAACGTAAAAATATCTTTAACATTACTTAAAATCATAAATAATAACTAGTGCGGAAAACTAGCGTCGGTCCTCGGGTTATGTGCACCTCCAGTCCAGTCAGATCAACCATCAAGACCTCCATTATCATATTCATAATCAATATTACCTGCATCAATCACACCTAGTGAGTCTAAAGACTCAACACGTCATATCCTTGATAACGAGTAATACGTAATACAGTTAACATATAACAGTGAAAAATACTTGTACTTAAAATATCATTTTCATAAAGATGCATAAACATAAACATTTTCGTAAACATTTTCATGATTCATAAAAACATTTTCATAAAAACATAAACATATTCATATTCATATTCGTATCCATATTCATATTCGTATTCATATTCATGTTCGTGTTTGTTGAATTCAGATCGTGATTGTGACTCGTATTCTTAAACGTATTGGGCGATGGATCCATCTAGAGAAAACCACAGTACTGGGCGGCAGGGACACCAGCAACACTCTCACCGGTCAACTGGGCCTTGGCCTACGTATTAACATATTCGTATTCATATCACGTATTCGTATTCGTATCCGTATTCAAGGAAACACGATCGTCGGGCTCCCACTGGAACCATAACCCTCACGATATTTCCAACATGTAGTAGTCACAATCCCTTCACGTCCTTCAACATGTTATCACCACTTAATAAAAATCATGTATATGCATATCGTTTTATTTTTGAAACCAAGCATGCAACATATCTTTTAAATGTCAAAGATTAAATCATAAAAATCCATGAGCATTTAAAATAAACGTTTTAACATCTTAAAAATTCATAACAATTTAAAATTGACATATTATCATATAAAAATTCATAAAAATCTATAATCATGGAAAATAATCATATTAGCATATAAAATAGCATTTAGGACACTGCCATGACGTTTACTAATTTCTAGGTGTAAAAAGACCGTTTTACCCCTAGATGTAAAATTTCCCGGTTTTGACATTTTCTTAATTTCATTGACTCTAACATGTCCCAAATAATTATTTAAGCTTACAAGAATTTTTTCATATTTTTATTTAGCATAATTCGATGACTTTTAAATTAATCTTTAAATGTATCATATTAATGCGTTTTAATCACGAATTAAACCAAACCTTACTATAAAATTCCCAAATTAAAAACTTAGACTTAAAATAAATATTTAAGCTTAAACCTAATTTTTTATAATTTTATAAAGCTTAAAAACTAGACGTTTCGATTGACTCGTTAATTAGTGTTTCGTGCGTAGATTAAATCCCGAATAAATCTAAAACTCGTTATTTTGATCTCAAATTTTAAACATAACATTTTTAAGATTTATTCTACCCTTCCTAGTCATGATCCACCCCCGTCGACCCTTGGATCAATTTTTAGCTTTATTAATTTTGTTTTTGACACCTTATCGAACACACCGAGCCATCTCCTAATTTACCCGAGCGACGCCCGAGCCACCTTGAGCCAAAACTTAGCCAACCCATCTAGGGACCCTACTGTGCAAGCCCAGCACGTAAAACAACCCCTGGCTCGCTCAAAACCTTTCTGAAACTTGACCCAAAATCTGTACATGTGTGTGTGAGTTTCATAGTTGCTCTAGGACTCCTAGTTATCCTAGGACTCTACCAGCTGAGCCACTACCGAACCCAGCACACCTTAACCCTCCCTGTGCCACGCCCAGACCATGCCCAGACCAGCCCAAGCCCTGTACCCCGCGCACGAGCCGCCTCAAGTTGGACAGCAACCTGCGCGCTACCTTTTGCTGCCCTGCGCTTCCTCACTTTTGTTCAACAAGCAGCGACCAAGCCACTCCAGCCCCTAGCTCGACCACTGACCCTCATCCTAAGACCCCGATGGACCCCTAGCCCAGCCCCAAACCGAGCCACAACCCTCTTGTACATCAGCTGGTCGCGATCAGCTCATGGGAGAGAGTCCCACTTCACGTGGACTCTTCCCCAGCCCCAACCTCGAACCCTAGCCACCCTAGGACCCAACCCAGCCCTAGAACAAGACCACCCCTGAACCTGACCCATGCACAAGGACCGAACCAATTGTCCCTCACATGCACATAAACCTCTCTCGGCCCCTTTTGTATCTCTCGGCTGTTCCAGTTTCTTTTCTTAACAAGTTGTATCATATTTTAATCAATAATTATTCATATAACAACCCATAAACCTTACCTAATCATGGCAGCCCCTTAACACATGTTTAACATAATTTTTGCAACAATTTCATGCCTCAAAAATTCATATATATTATAAAAACGAAATTTTTTCATGTTGTACTTGTTTTTCATGCAAAAGTTCAATTAAATAAAATACTATGGTGTGAAAGATGAGAAAAAGAAGAATTATGGCGTGCCTTTGCGTTATATACGCTCGAATAAACGTTGACGACGAAGAACGGAGGGACACCTTGGCTTGAAGTTTCTAGCACCTTTGAAAATCCTTCCCATATTGTATATGTGCCATGTGTGTGTATGAGAGAGGGGTGGGGAGAGTTTTCCTATTTTTGAAAGAGAGTGGCCTATTGTTTTTGGTTTCTAGAATAGGGTTTTTGATTAATTGATACTTTAAATACTAATTAATCAACCTCAAGGTTTTTAGGCCTATTAAGCCTCCAAATTAAGCCCATTAGTCTAATTAGGATTTAAATAAAATATTAACAAAGTTTTTTCTTTAAATATGTGAATTTATTAGCCGGGTTTCCAAAAAGCTCGTATTTTAGTTGAATAACCAACACCGATAAAATTTACGTCCCGGCGTATAAAATCACCTCAAAACCCGTTTATTTTCAAAAATACTTAAAAAGCATCACCCTTAATTTAAATAATTAAAAACAATTAACCAATAAAAACATTTTCTATTTTTCAGCCTTCGGTCTCCGTTTCTCGATCGCAACTCGAATAACCTTTAAAAATACATTTTAATGCAACCATATAGAAAAATATATTTCAAACATGCAAATATGCACAATATAATTAATTCATGCAACATTTAATTAAAATACAAGATAATTTAATAATTGCATGCATGTGGTTCGCATGGACCTTTAAATTTTCGGAGAGTTACAATCTTCCCCCCTTAAATAGAATTTCGTCCTCGACATTCGCTTATCCTTAATAACCCAAAGTTTAGACTTAATTCTAGTATTCCAAAAATCCACGCTTCTGCTGCGTTACTCTGTTAAAACTTAAATTCTAGAAGGTCCTTACGTCTCCTTGATCCCAATTAAATTTTCCTTCTAAATCCTTATTTTAAAATTGCAACTTAAAAAGACCCAAATGACTTAGTGCTATTATTATTATAACCTCGAATTTTGACTTTTCTTAAAATTCCCATTATATAAAAAGATGGATGACCATACTTATCGCATATTAATTTTCTTATTTTATACCCAAAATTTCCGTCAACTTATCAAATTTCAATCTTAAATCCCAAATGCATCCGCTAACGCTTAGATTTTCAAGCCTAATATTGTTTCATCCTTAAAAACCCATGATCAACATTCCTTATAACACTATAACCAAAATATCCCAAGGTTCCAAATGTTCTTAGAAGTCTAAATCATCGAAAATTCTTATCATTTAACCCATTCAATTCTCGCTTATTACTAAACTAGTCCCAAAATTCCTTAATAATTGTAAAATTAATTCTTAATTTCCTCAAAAATTATCTTAATTGGTCCTTAATTTCGAAAGTCCTACGATTAACTTATAAGTTCTTGGCATTCTTAATTTCCTTCTATTGGTTTCCCATAACATAATTTCAAAAATCTTAAACTTATTTATCCCAAAAATCAATTCCTATAACCAATCTTACCTTTCATCAAACTTAAAATCTCAATTTATACATTTTCTTATTTCCAAAGTCATTGTAAATCCTCGAATAATCATTATTCCTTACAGTCTAATTCCCAAATATTAATTCGACTACTAACCATGAATCATAAATATTTTCTTAGAAAATCTACATGTCCCAAAACATTCATAATATTCATGATTAACTGATAGCCCAAAAAGTAGAACGTCAATACTAAAACCCAAAAATCAGTATTGTCCAATTCCACCACGAAGCCAACATGCGTTGAAATCATATAATTTTTCATTTCATATCGTATTACGTATAAAAATTCCAAAGCATATAAAACATATATTATCATAAAACTATTAAACATGTGACGTGAACATATAATTCATGTAGTCATGTAGGTAACAACATATAAATCATATAAAGCATGTAAACTTACAAATTTGAGGCTTGACGACTGATCTTTCCGGCGCTGATGGTGGCACAACCCTTTATAGAACCATTGCTCTGATACCAACTGAGACGTCTGCTATTCGTTTTCTGAAAACGTGCTAGAATTTTTTTTTTTTAAGAACCTCACTTAGCATCGGCCGAACCATAAAATATTTTTGATATCATTTTAAAAATAAACATCCAACTGCCATTTAAAAATCCAAAGGAAAATATTTTAAAGCATAAAATCGTCAAATATTTTACCAACCTAAAAACATTATTCGAAAAGTATAGCCCATACTATAACCTTTCAAAATCTCTCATAACATAAATAAAAGACGTAAAAATATCTTTAACATTACTTAAAATCATAAATAATAACTAGTGCGGAAAACTAGCGTCGGTCCTCGGGTTATGTGCACCTCCAGTCCAGTCAGATCAACCATCAAGACCTCCATTATCATATTCATAATCAATATTACCTGCATCAATCACACCTAGTGAGTCTAAAGACTCAACACGTCATATCCTTGATAACGAGTAATACGTAATACAGTTAACATATAACAGTGAAAAATACTTGTACTTAAAATATCATTTTCATAAAGATGCATAAACATAAACATTTTCGTAAACATTTTCATGATGCATAAAAACATAAACATAACCAAATTCATTTTCATATTCGTATGCATATCCATATTCTTATCCATATTCATATTCGTATTCATATTCATGTTCGTGTTTGTTGAATTCAGATCGTTATTGTGACTCGTATTCTTAAACGTATTGGGCGATGGATCCATCTAGAGAAAACCACAGTACTGGGCGGCGGGGACACCAGCAACACTCTCACCGGTCAACTGGGCCTTGGCCTACGTATTAACATATTCGTATTCGTATCATGTATTCGTATTCGTATCCGTATTCAAGGAAACACGATCGTCGGGCTCCCACTGGAACCATAACCCTCACGATATTTCCAACATGTAGTAGTCACAATCCCTTCACGTCCTTCAACATGTTATCACCACTTAATAAAAATCATGTATATGCATATCGTTTTATTTTTGAAACCAAGCATGCAACATATCTTTTAAATGTCAAAGATTAAATCATAAAAATCCATGAGCATTTAAAATAAACGTTTTAACATCTTAAAAATTCATAACAATTTAAAATTGACATATTATCATATAAAAATTCATAAAATTCTGTAATCATTGAAAATAATCATATTAGCATATAAAATAGCATTTAGGACACTGCCATGACGTTTACTAATTTCTAGGTGTAAAAAGACCGTTTTACCCCTAGATGTAAAATTTCCCGGTTTTGACATTTCTTAATTTCATTGAATTTAACATGTTTCAAATAATTATTTAAGCTTACATGAATTTTTTCATATTTTTATTTAGCATAATTCGATGACTTTTAAATTAATCTTTAAATGTATCATATTAATGCGTTTTAATCACGAATTAAACCAAACCTTACTATAAAATTCCCAAATTAAAAAATTAGACTTAAAATAATTATTTAAGCTTAAACCTAATTTTTCATAATTTTATAAAGCTTAAAAACTAGGCGTTTCCATTGACTCGTTAATTAGTGTTTCGTGCGGCGATTAAATCCCGAATAAATCTAAAACTCGTTATTTTGATCTCAAATTTTAAACATAACATTTGTAAGATTTATTCTACCCTTCCAAGTCATGAGCCACCCCCGTGGACCCTTGGATCAATTTTTAGCTTAATTAATTTCGTTTTTGACACCTTATCGAACACACCGAGCCATCTCCTAATTTACTCGAGCCACGCCCGAGCCACCTTTAACCAAAACTTAGCCAACCCACCTAGGCACCCTATTGTGCAAGCCCAGCCCGTAAAACAACCCCTGGCCCGCTCAAAACCTTCTTGAAACTTGACCCAAAATCTGTAGATGTGTGTGTGAGTTTCATAGTTGCTCTAGGACTCCTAGTTATCCTAGGACTCTACCAACTGAGCCACTACCGAACCCAGCACACCCTAACCCTCCCTGTGCAACGCCCAGACCATGCTAGACCAGCCCAAGCCCTGTACCCCGCGCACGAGCCGCCTCAAGTTGGACAGCAACCTGCGCTCTACCTTTTGCTGCCCTGCGCTTCCTCACTTTTGTTCAACCAGCAGCAACCAAGCCACTCCAGCCCCTAGCCCGACCACTGACCCTCATCCTAAGACCCCGATGGACCCTAGCCCAGCCCCAAACCGAGCCACAACCCTCTTGTACATCAGCTGGTCGCAATCAGCTCATGGGGGAGAGTCCCACTTCACGTGGACTCTTCCCCAGCCCCAACCTCGAACTCTAGCCACCCTAGGACCCAACCCAGCCCTAGAACAAGACCACCCTTGACCCTGACCCATGCACAAGGACCGAACCACTTGTCCCTCACATGCACATAAACCTCTCTCGGCCCCCTTTTGTATCTCTCGGCTGTTCCAGTTTCTTTTCTTAACAAGTTGTATCACATTTTAATCAATAATTATTCATATGACAACCCATAAACCTTACCTAATCATGGCAGCCCCTTAACACATGTTTAACATAATTTTTGCAACAATTTCATGCCTCAAAAATTCATATATATTATAAAAACAAAATTTTTTCATGTTGTACTTGTTTTTCATGCAAAAATTCAATTAAATAAAATAATATGGTGTGAAAGATGAGAAAAGGAAGAATTATGGCGTGCCTTTGCGTTATATACGCTCGAATAAACGTTGACGACGAAGAACGGAGGGACACCTTGGCTTGAAGTTGCTAGCACCTTTGAAAATCCTTCCCAAATTGTATATGTGCCATGTGTGTGTATGAGAGAGGGGTGGGGAGAGTTTTCCTATTTTTGAAAGAGAGTGGCCTATTGTTTTTGGTTTCTAGAGTAGGGTTTTTGATTAATTGATACTTTAAATACTAATTAATCAACCTCAAGGCTTTTAGGCCTATTAAGCCTCCAAATTAAGCCCATTAGTCTAATTAGGATTTAAATAAAATATTAACACAGTTTTTTCTTTAAATATGTGAATTTATTAGCCGGGTTTCCAAAAAGCTCGTATTTTAGTTGAAAAACCAACACCGATAAAATTTACGTCCCGGCATATAAAATCACCTCAAAACCTTTTATTTTCAAAAATACTTAAAAAGCATCACCCTTAATTTAAATAATTAAAAACAATTAACCAATAAAAACATTTTCTATTTTTCAGCCTTCGGTCTCCGTTTCTCGATCGCAACTCGAATAACCTTTAAAGATACATTTTAATGCAACCATGTAGAAAAATATATTTTAAACATGCAAATATGCACAATATAATTAATTCATGCAATGAAACCATTTAATTAAAATACAAGAGAATTTAATAATTGTATGCATGTGGTTCGCGTGGACCTTTAAATTTTCGGGGCGTTACACTTTCAGTCTAGATCAGGAGTTCAGTTAAGCAGTGGATAAGTCTTAAGCTGAGTGGGTTTGTACAAGTAGTTGTATAAATCAAAGTCTTCTAGTGGATCCTACCCGAGATGGTAGAAGAGGTGACGTAAGAGCAGTTGAAGTCTCCGAACATCCATAAACATATCTTGTGTATTTAACCGATTAACTGATGTTTTCAAACTGTTTGGATCAGTTAGAGTATCTGTCAGTTCAATTGTCACCATAACTGAACTGATGAATGCAAAAACTAATATACCCTTTTTCGGTTATTCAGTTTACATAAGTTAAAATGTTTTCTAATATAAAAGTCTTATTCACGAAGGATTACTTCGAGTTTTTTCCGCTTGGTTTCAAAACGAAACTCGATTTAATTCATCGGTATTAACATTCTTACAACACGAGCTATTGCAGCTCATTGGAGAATGTAATGTTTGAAATGCCTTCGAAGGCACTAGCACACTCGATCCTAAACATGAAGACAAGTAATACATATACATCCACATGCAACAATGAAAATACTTTGACTTAAAATAGATTTTCATTAACATGCATAACTAAAACAATTTTCCTTTCATCATATAAATTTTTTTTTATCATATACGTATATGTTTTCCTTTTATTGAATTCAAATCGTTAATTGTGACTTTCATTACAACTGAAGATCGATGGATCCATCTACGTGTAACAACAGTACTGGGCCGCGGGGACATCAGCGACACTCTCACTCGTCAACTGAGCCTCGACCTCACATATCATCATATCATGTCAAAGTAAATACGATCGTCGGGCTCCCTATGGGGCCTCCTCCCGTAAACAGGCTCCTTCAAGGGCCTTTTCCTCACGATATCTCCAATTATATCATCGTATCATCGTATTAATCACAATCACTTCACCTCCTTTCATGTTTCATATTTTTATCACTTATAAAAATTCATATATATTTATATATAAATCATTTTTCTTTTAAAACAAGCATGCAACATGTCTTTTAGCATTAGCATTTTATCATATAATTTCATAAAAATTTAAAATAAATATTTTAGCATATTAAATCATTCAGGGCACGACCATGACGTCTAACAATTTTAGGTGTAAAATGAAGCGTTTTACCCTGAAACCCTGACTTTCTGCAATTTATCCTTAGACCTTTAAATGACGACCCAAATCATTCCAAACATAACATGACACCATTAAAATACAAACATAAATATTTCTTAGATTTAAACTTAAACACTTGACTAATTTCTCCAATTCATTTTAAAACCTAGATGTATATCCCGGTTTCGACTTGTATGGACTCGAAACTTAACCAAACTTGAACAAATCTTCCTAACACATAATTAAACCTTTTTCAACCCAAAATACGCCAATTAGAAGTCTTGAACACCGTAGGATACCGACTGAAACTTTCTGCACAAACAGAACTAGTGCCTATGCGGTTTGAGGCCATGTATACCTCGGCTCCAGCCCTAACCATCATGTCCAGCCCCTAACCATCGACCCTAGGACCCTAACCGACCCCCATCAAGCTACTGAACATAAGCTAACTCCCCTGCACCCCACCCCACATGCACGATCAACCCTTCACCCGTGCAATAACAAGCCATGCGCGACTTCCCTCATGCCGCAACCCCCTTGCCTTCGAACCAGCCTTTGTGTGACCTATCTAGGACCATGGCTTGGCCCTCTTAAGACTCTTGGACGTGACCTAACACCAGCCAACATATGCATGCACCTAGGAAGCACTAATCGAACCCTAGACTCCAAAAAATAGAATTTTTGTTCTTATTCCTTTCCTATCTTGTCCAGCCTTCAAGCATGCTCCTAAGGGTCCCTAAACATGTGAAAAAACATTCCTTCAAGTTCTCCTACCATGGCAGCCCCTTTGTGCATCATTAGGAAGAGTTTAAAAAAAATAAACTCTAGTTTTATGCATGCATAGCCTTAAGAAGGAAAATAAAACTTGTGCATCATATTCCTCATGCAAACATAATCAAATATACATAATATGGTGTGAAAGATGTTTGAAAGAAAGTTAAGGCGTACTTTTGCGTATACTACGCACGAAAATCAACTTGCGATGCGAGAAACGTTGGCGGAACGAAGGGCGAGATGCTTGCTGAATTCTTTTCCTTCAAGAAAAGCCTCTTGGACATGTTTCTGGAGTGTGGCTGATGGGGAAGAGTCCTAGTAGGTTTCTAAGGGGTGGGGCGTGATTTATGGGGGATTGGGGGTATGTTTTTAGGCTTTTATTTGTTAATTAAAATAAGTATGCAAGCTTAGGCCCATTAACATGACAAAATATGCCCATTAGGCCCATTGGTAAATATTTAAAATAATTTGTTAAAGAAATTTTATGAAAATATTAGCCGAGTTCTCAAAAAGTTCATATTTTTGTCGAAAAACGAATACCGTTTGAAAATATAACTCGGCGTATAAAATCACCCTTAAAATGCCTCATTTCAAAAAATACCACATACCATATACCATATATTAAAAAATTAAAATAATTATTTAACAAAAAAAATTTCATCACATGGTCCCCGGTCTCCGTTCTTTGATCGCATGTCGAATAACCTTTAAAACACAGTTTTATGCATTCTAGTTGAAAACCATATTTTAAATATGTAAACATGCCTACCATATTTACTAGATGTAATTAAATTAATTTAATTAAAATACATAAGAAATTTGATAATCTTGCATTCAAATTTTTGGGACGTTACACACTCACTAATTATTTGAAAATTCAAAACGTAGTGCAAGCCATAAAATTGTAAACCTTAAAACCAAAACCTAAAAATAACATTTTTCAAAAATAGCATAAACTCTTAAATCCTCTCAAAAACACTCAAAAGCGTAAAATTCATAAAATCGTAAAAGTACTTTAAAATCATCATAATGCGAAAAATTAGCATTGCTCCTTGGGTTATGTGCATCATCAGTCCGACCAGTTCAACCATCAAGTTCTCCCATATCATCATAAATATCCTCAACTGCATCATTCATACCTAATGAGTCTAATGACTCAGCAAATCTTAAACGTTATAATAAGTAATACGTATACATCCATATGCATCAGTTAAAATACTTTTTAATAAATTAGATTTTCATGAATATGCATAACTTTAAACTTTTTTTCCTTTCATCATATAATTTTTCTTTCATCATACACGTTTCTATTTATTGAATTCAAATTATTAATTATTACTTTCATATCAGATGTTGGTCGATTGATCAATCTTACGTATTACAATGATACCAGACGGCGAGGACATTAGCGACACTCTCACCCATCAACCGAGTCTTGGCCTCAAATGTCATCATATCCTTTCGTATTCGTATTCGTATTATTGACAATCAAATCACCTCCTTCAAAACATTTCATCATATTTATCACTTATATAAATTCATGCATAGATATCAATTTTCTTTTATACCAAGAAAGCAACATATCTTTTAACTTTATGGTTTTTCATCATGAAATCCCATAACCTTTCAAAATAAACATTTTAATATTCATTACAGCATCTAGGGCACTGGACAGTGACAGGACGTCTAACATTTTTCAGGTGTAAAATGACCGTTTTGCTCCTGAAACACTAAATTTCTCAATTTACCCTTGAACCTTTAAAACGACGACCCGAATCCAACCATCTTAACATAACACCTTAAAATATACACATGAACATTTCTTAGTCGTAAACTTAAGCTCCTCGATTAAATTCTTAATTCGTTTTAAAACTTGAACCTACGTCCCGGTTTTAACCCGAATAAACTCAAAACTTAACCAAACCTTACCAAACTAAAACCATAGCTTATTAACACCTAACTAACACTTTTTCAACCCAAATCAAGCTAATTAAAACCCATAGAAAAACCTAGGAACCTTCTGAAATTGTTTGCACAAAAACCCTAAACCCTAACTTTAACAACCCATGAATTCCTTCAACTCTAGCCCTTAACCAACAAGTCCAGACCCTATGCAACCTTCCTAGGTGTTAGAGTAGGTGTCCGTCGAGCCAAGTGTTGGCCGAGTGTTCACAATTAAACTATATGTATAAACAATCTTAATTTTAATAATATTTGAATTTATTGTTTTGGCACTTCTTTATCTGTATACACATGCTACTTGCATAGATAAAGTCCTTGAATATATAAATAGTAGAAAGAATATGAGATGCTCATATGATGAGTATCATGAAACTCATATTTGGAATACTGTATATTCTAAACAATTCCTAGTCGATTCAGCCGCCGCTAAGAAGGATATAGGCCGCTCGAGTTCGAGGCTAGTATCTGCGATGTGAGTACCATGTTTCATTGGTAGGGGACATTGTGATGTCCGAGCATGCAGATAGGTGCTCCTGGTAGAGTGCACTTAACAACCCTCCATAAAGGACTTTCCAAGTGGTTCTCACTTATCGAGTGGAAACGTCCTAGTTTATGATTGTACACCATTAGTCCTTATGACCTGGGACAACATTGAGACTCTATATGCTAGCATTGCACTTTGACTTGTTTACCAACTCTCATGGGGTCATCAGGTGGCAAGGTTGGGTGTTTTGTCGAAACATATAGGAGTCGATGCATTTTAGTCGGGGATTTACCGCTTACCTTCGGGTATGGATATCCTATGTGATCTCATGTATATGTAGTATTAAATCTCTGAAAAGATTATGGTGGTAATTATGAAAGGAGTTTCATAGATTACACCATCGATGTAACTACGACATGACACATAGTATCGATTCATTGACAACTCTCGATATACCAATGGTTGTCGAATCGGTCGGGATATATGAGTTGAAGGGACCGTACTGTACGCTAACCATAATTGAATGGTTCTTGCAGGCACGATCATTTGATACCTAGGGAATCATGTAAGCGATGCTGCTAGGCGTTTAACATGATTGGTTGGGTACTATCAGACTTGAGTTCTGACGTTCTTGTTTTCAAAGAGTTGATAATTAAGAATGGAGCAATTGGGATATGCTCGTATAAGGACATGTTTAGTCCGAATCACATGGAGATGTGAACTCACGGCTAGTTGTATCAATGAACCATTGAGGGCCACACAAGTGCTAGCTTCCTAGATCCCGTTGAGAGGAAAAATAGTTCAATGTGTTGAAAAGGCTTATAAAGGAGTTTATAAGAGTAAATAAAATAGAATTATGACTTCTATAAGGAGAATGTAACCATTAATTTGAGGAAGTGTTCCTAAATTAAAAGTTAGCCAAACGAGTAATGTATTTGAAAATTGTGATTTTCATATACATTATTATGGACTAAATTAAATTAATTCAAGTGTTGAATTAATTAAACACTAGTGGACCTAGTAGAGTCAAAATAATTAAATTAATTCAAGTGTTGGATTAATTAAATAACATAGGGCTTTGTTAGAAATAATTATTAAACTAGTGGGCTTGAGTAAAATTAAGTAAAGTTTTAAATGGACTCAAATGTGTTTGAGACATTTAAATAAAGTCCATGGGTTTTGTAAATATTACAAGCCCATTTACAAAGCATGTTAGGGAGGTGAAGAGTTGGGGATTACTTTTTCATTAAAAATTTCATGGCATGCAAATACTAGTTTTGCTTTTTTACACACCAAGAAAGAACTCCCTTCTCTCCTCTACTCCACCTTGGCCGAAATAATGCTTGCAAATTCCTTCAATTTTGTCTTCTTCAATTGTTGAAGAAAACACTCTCTTCTCAAAAGAAAAATCTTTTATTTTTCTAGTGCAAAATAAGAGGGGAACTATCCTAGTTGGTGGTGGGCTTAATTTTTGAACAAGAAGTGTTCAAAGGGAGGCTTGTAGATTGTCATCCTTGAAGAGCTTAGTTGTTTATCTACTAAGTTAGAGCCAAACATCAATCTCAAGAGATTGATATGTATATTTTCTTAAAACACCCTATATATGACATATTTCGTGTTTTTCGTATTTGCTACACATTATAGAATTAGGGTGCTCGGTTTTCTAGTTGAAAAATATTTTTTAAACTTCTGTTGCGCATTAGGGCACCTTAATCGATCCTCTTTCAAGTGGTATCATGAGCTAAGGATACTATTTTGTGTAGCATATACATAATATTATATTGAGGTCGATTTCTAACCGCATGAGATGATATTTTGCAAGAAAAAAACAAGGCTATGAAAAGGGGATTTCGGGCAGCTCGGGCTGCCCCTCCTCTATTAAAAATAAAAAAAAATTTGTTGGCCGGATTCCGGCGACGGAGATGACGACTTGGGTTTCCAAAGGTGTTTTGGAATATCAAAGTTTCATGGGCCTTGAAGTTGTTGAGCCATTAGATGGCTAATACAATTTGTGAATTTAAATGGGCCAAAATGTTTTTTGGTGAAAAATGATTTTTGGGCCCTTAAGTTTAAATCCACAAAACTTGTACATATTATCTCATGAAATAAATAATTGAAGTTGTACTTTAATTATTTATAGTAAATTGTGATTTACAAGAAATTCGGTTATAAATAAATTAATTAGAAAGTAGATAAAGGAGTTTGTATACTTTGTTAATTTAGTTTATAATCGTGGCGGTTATTGATTGGATCAAGATATATAATATTGGATCAATTAATTATTGTGATAATTAATTTATGGTGTATGATATGTGATATTATGCATGAAAGATGATCAAAAGCCCAAGACCAATTTGCTAGGTGTATGCTAGGATATTTTGTGTTGCATGATTGTAAAAATTATCAAATTTAAAGTGGGCTTGGTTTATGGCCCGTTCCCACCCCATGAGATGTATTCCTATTTGCCATGGATATTTATTTGTAAATATTAGAATAGTGTAAGATCAAGATTGGAAGATGATGGCCTTGATGATTATGAAGATCGAAGACATGTAAATATTGGAAGCTTATGTAATAATTGCATTTGCATCCCATGCATTTCCCTAGGATTGGACCTAGGCCCGTGCTTAGCTCACACGGGCCATTAGTTTTGGGGGCGATTGATCATCCTTGTTTTGTTTATTGTTTATAATATATGCATGATATTTTATATATAATGAGTATGTGTGTTATTATTATGATAATAACAAAGTTGCATGAATCCGGCAAACATACGATCAAACATGACGAGTTTTTAAATAAAATTAATGATGAGACCTTTCAAAATTAAAAACCCTCATTTTGAATAAGATTCAAAATTAATATCAAGCCCGAAAAGGGGAATTATAAAGTTGTTTATAATTTTCATGTCTTCCATCGACAATGGGTGCATGATGAACGCTACTCGTGCTTGGGGCTCGGCTCATATTATTGGGGGGCCCTGGGTGCCGAAAAGCTGTGACATCCATTGACATGGTTATGTGAACTACGTGGAACTCCCATGATTTCGGCTCATATTATTGAGGGAACTCATGGCGACCGTCCATTAAGGTTCAACATCGATGGGTAAGGCTTGACACGTAAAGATGAACAACGTCATATTATTGGGTCCTAATCAAACGTGAGACAAAAGTTTACGTAGAGGGTTGCATAGTGATGCAATTGGAAACTACCTTTTAGGAATTATGATTGGCTGATATTATTCGGGATCATAATTCGCTAATTGGACCATGCGTACCTACTGAGGAAAGGTTTTTCCCGTTTTCACTAGAGGGTAGTGAAAGATGTCAAAACAGTGGGAGTAAACATTTATAAAGTAAAAGTCCATACTTTATATCTTATTAAATATTTTAAAATAGTCATTAACATTTATTTGTTTTACTTTTCAGTACTATTTTTGACAATGTCTTCGATTCGCAATCCGCTATCTGCAATACTCGACAAACACGTATTAACCGGACCTAACTACCTCAACTGGCTAAGAAACTTAAAAATTGTCTTGAATTCGGAAAGGATAGCATATACACTGACTGAGTCGCCCCCTGTTGAGGCTCTGACTGACTGCACTCCTGAGGAATTGCAGACTTACAAGGAATGGTGTGACCATGACTTGAAAGCCAGGTGTTATATGCAGACTTCTATGAACGATGAGCTGCAGAGGCGTTTTGAGGATGCAAAGAGTGTTGCTGACATTCATTTGCATCTCAAGGAGCTCTTTGGTGAGCAGACGCGTCCTCTTAGGCATGCTACCATCAAGGAGCTGATCACTTTGCGCATGCGAGATTGGGCCTCGGTCCATGAGCATGGCCTGAAGATGATTGGGCTCGTGGACAAGCTCTTTGGCATGGATCTGGTGTTGCCTTCGTAGTTGACCACCGACGTGTTGCTTTTGTCACTGCCTAGCTCATTTGATCCTTTTGTGGTGAATTTCAATAATGAACAAGATGGAGCCGACCCTTGAGGAGTTGATGAACATGCTTGTGACCTTTGAGTCCACCATCAAGAAAGAGAACCCGGTTCTTTATGTGGGTTCTTCATCTGGTACGAAGACCGATCCACGTGGGAAGGGAAATAAGCGTTCTTTCCAACGCTCCATAAAGAACGTGCCCTTGAAGAGGCAGACTTCGATTCCCGCTGTGGCAGCCATACCAGTGACGGCTGACAAGACTGCTGATATTAGTCATCACTGCAAGAATCCTGGACATTGGAGGCGTAATTGCAGGGAATATCTTGCCCAGAAGAGTTATGGAAATGGTATGTTCTATATTGAAGTAAACATTTCAATTAACTCTACTTCTTGGGTATTGGATACCGGCTGTGGCTCACATCTCTGTAATGATTTGCAGGTGATGGGAAGAAGTAGAAGGCTTAGGGAAGGTGAGACCTTCTTGAGGATGGGCAATGGAGCAAGAGTTGCTGCCAAGGCTATTGGAGATGTTTACTTGCTTTTGAACAATGATTTTGAGTTAATTTTGAGAGATGTTTTGTTTGTACCAGATTTGGTGAAAAACATTATTTCCATTTCTATGCTTGATAAAGATGGATTTTCTTATTTATTTAGCAAAGGTGTTTGCAACATTTACAAGAATGAATGTTTAATTGGTACTGGAGAACTTGAAAACGATCTCTAAACCTTAAAATTGAAAGATATTCCACTAAACAATGTCCAAGCAATAACAACAAACAAGCGAAAACAAGATACTCTAAATTCGACACAATTGTGGCATGCTCGATTAGGACATATTTCCATAAGAAGGATGAACAAGCTAGTGGGAGTAGGCATGTTTGATATGTCTGATATTAATGCTCTCACGACTTGTGAATCCTGTCTAAAAGGAAAGATGACAAAAATTCCCTTTAAGGGCCATGTGGAGCGAGCCAAAGGGTTATTGGATTTGATCCATACCGATGTGTGCGGTTCGCTTAGCATCACAACTAAGCATGGACATGTCTACTTCATCACCTTTACCGATGACTTTTCGAGGTATGGGTATGTGTATTTGATGAAATACAAGTCTGAAGCCTTTGAAAGATTCAAAGAATTCAGAAGTGAAGTAGAGAAACAGTTGGGACGAAGCATCAAGACACTTCGATCGGATCGAGGTGGTGAGTACTTGAGTGCCGAGCAACCCTGTGTGTATCAGAAGGTCAATGGGAGTGCTGTGACATTCCTGGTGCTTTATGTTGATGACATTCTAGTCATTGGGAATAATGTAGGAATGTTGCAATCAACTAAGATATGGTTAGCGAGTAAGTTCTCGATGCAGGACTTGGGTGAAGCATCTTTTGTATTGGGAATACAGATCTATAGAGATAGATCAAGAAGATTGCTTGGTCTCACCCAATCCACATACATTGATACCATCGTGAAGAGGTTCTCAATGGATGAGTCCAAGAGAGGACATCTACCAATGTGTCATGGCGTGTCCCTATCCAAGTCTATGTCTCCCAAGACTAATGCAGAGATAGCGACGATGACACACATTCCATATGCATCTGCGATTGGTAGCATCATGTATCGGATGATATCTACACGTCCTGACGTGGCTTTCGCACTAAGTGTAGTGAGTAGATATCAATCGAACCCTGGTCTTCCACATTGAAAGCTGTGAAAGACATCATCAAGTATTTGAGAAGGACCAATAAGTTTTTCTTGGTCTATGGGGGTGGAGAACTGAAATTGGAAGGCTATACCGACTCTAGCTTCAAAGAGATATCGATGACTCTAAGTCAACCTCTGGATTCATATTCATGCTCAATGGTCCTGTTGTCTCTTGGAAGAGTTCCAAGCAAGACAGTACAGCGGATTCCACCACTGAGGCAGAATACATTGCTGCATCAGCAGCAGCAAAGGAGGCTGTTTGGATATGGAATTTCCTCCAAGAGTTGGGAGTCATTTCTAATGGAGTTGCTCCTGTCCCGGTGTTTTGCGACAACACGGGAGCCATTGCTCAAGCAAAGGAGCCAAGGTCTCATCAGAAGTCCAAACATGTATTGAAAAAGTACCACATCCTTCCGAGAGATTGTGGAAAGAGGAGAAGTCTCGATTGACAAAGTCGGCTCCGCAGATAATGTTGCTGATCCACTAACTAAGCCTTTACATGGACCATTATTCGAGAAGCATTGCGAATCGATGGGTTTGAAGCATATGGGTAGTTGGCTCTAGTGCAAGTGGGAGATTGTTAGAGTAGGTGCCCGTCGAGCCAAGTGTTGGCCGAGTGTTCACAATGAAACTCTATGTATAAACAATCTTTATTTTAATAATATTTGAATTTATTGTTTTGGCACTTCTTTATCTGTATACCCATGCTAGTTGCATAGATAAAGTCCTTGAATATACAAATAGTAGAAAGAATATGAGATGCTCATATGATGAGTATCATGAAACTCATATTTGGAATACTGTATATTCTAAACAGTTCCTAGTCGATTCAGCCGCCGCTATGAAGGATATAGGCCAGCTCGAGTTCGAGACTAGTATCTGCGATGTGAGTACCATGTTTCATTGACAGGAAACATTGTGATTTCCAAGCATGCAGATAGGTGCTCCTGGTAGAGTGCACTGAAGAACCCTCCATAAAGGACTTTCAAGTGGTTCTCACTTATCGAGTGGAAACGTCCTAGTTTATGGTTGTACATCATTAGTCCTTATGACCCGGGACAACATTGAGACTCTATATGCTAGCATTGCACTTTGACTTATTTACCGACTCTCATTGGGTCATCTGGTAGCAAGGTTGGGTGTTTTGTCGAAACATATAGGAGTCGATGCACTGTACTCGGGGATTCACCGCTTAGCTTCGGGTATGGATATCCTATGTGATCTCATGTATATGTAGTATTAAATCTCTGATAAGAGTATGGTGGTAATTATGAAAGGGGTTTCATAGATTACACCATCGATGCAATTACGACATGACACATAGTATCGATTCATTGACAACTCTCAATATACCAATGGTTGTCGAATCGGTCGGGATATATGAGTTGAAGGGACCGTACTGTACTCTAACCATAATTGAATTGTTTTTGCAGGCACGATCATTTGATACCTAGGGAATCATGTAAGCGATGCTGCTAGGTGTTTAACATGATTAGTTGGGTACTATCAGACTTGAGTTCTGACGTTCTTGTTATCAAAGAGTTGATAATTAAGAATGGTGCAATTGGGGTATGCTCGTATACGCACATGTTTAGTCCGAATCACATGGAGATGTCAACCCACAGCTAGTTGTATCAATGAACCATTGATGGCCACAAAAGTGCTAGCTTCCTAGATCCCGTTGAGAAGAAAAATAGTTCAATGTGTTGAACTGCTTATAAAGGAGTTTATAAACGTAAATAAAATATAAGTGTGACTTCTATAAGGTGAATGTAACCATTAATTTGAGGAAGTGTTCCTAAATTAAAAGTTGGCCAAACGAGTAATGTATTTGAAAATTGTGATTTTCATATACATTATTATGAACAAAATTAAATTAATTCAAGTGTTGAATTAATTAAACACTATTGGATCTAGTAGAATCAAAATAATTAAATTAATTCAAGTGTTGGATTAATTAAATAACATTGGGCCTTGTAGAGCCCAATTAGAAATAATTATTAAACTAGTGGGCTTGAGTAAAATCAAGTAAAATTTTAAATAGACTCAAATGTGTTTGAGACATTTAAATAAAGTCCATGGGCTTTGTAAATGTTACAAGCCCACTTAAAAAGCATGCCAGGGAGGTGAAGAGTTGGGAATTACTTTTTCATTAAAAATTGCATGGCATGCAAACACTACTTTTTCTTTTTCACACACCAAGAAAGAACTCCCTTCTTTCCTCTACTCCACCTTGGCCGAAATATAGCTTGCAAATTCCCTTCAATTTTGTCTTCTTCAATTGTTGAAGAAAACACTCACTTCTCAAAAGAAAAACCTTTTATTTTTGAACAAAGAGTGTTCAAAGTGAGGCTTGTAGATTGTCATTCTTGAAGAGCTTAGTTGTTTATCAACTAAGTTGGAGCCAAACATCAATCTCAAGAGATTGATAGGTATATTTTTTTAAAACACCCTATGTATGACATATTTCGTGTTTTTCGTATTTGCTACACATTATAGAATTAGTGTGCTCGGTTTTCTTGTTGAAAAATATTTTTTAAACTTCTGTTGCGCATTAGGGCACCTTAATCGATCCTCTTTCACTAGGACCATGACCGAGCCCTTAACAAGCTACTAGACCAGACCTAACAAGCTATGCACCTGCAGCCCTCAAGCGGTACCCCTTCATGACTCGCGTGACAAAGGAACTCGCCTACAACCCTCCTCCTTGTACCGGCCTTCCCTCGACCCATCTGGGACCACAATACAACCATGTTAGGACTCCAGAATGCTACTCAAACGTGGCTCACAGCCTGCACCTTCCAAGAACCCAAAGCCGAACCCTAACCCATGGAAAAGCCCAAATTTCATTCGGCATTTTACCCTTCTTGTCCAGCCCTTAGCCATGCCTCTATGGACATTAAAACATACTAAAAACATCATTTTTTAATGTCCCTACCATGACAGCCTCTTTATACATCAATACCATGAATTTAAAAGCAATAAAATCAAATTTTGATCATGTATTGTCATAAAAACGAAAATATAAGAAAGGTATCATATTTTTCATGAAATCATGTATAAGCACACATAATATGATATGAACGATGAGAAAGGAAATATTAAGACGTGCTTTTGCGTGTTTCACGCACGAAAAACAATCCTTGACCTGACGCAAGGGCCGTTGGTGGAGAGACAGGAGATCCTTGCTGGGTATTTATTCTTCAAAATCATGTGAAAAGCCTCCAAACGTGAGTGTTTGTGGTGTTATCGGCTGCCCTACGAGTCCTAATGTTTTAGACGTGAGTTTGTGTGTTTCGGAACTTGTAGAAATCATGTTTTGGTTAAAAATAATTGGGTAGAAAGCTTGGCCCAAAAACCTCAGTAAAATAGGCCCATTATAATGTAGAAAAATTATTTCGTTTAGGAAAGTTTCGAAATTATTAGCCGAGCCTCCAAAAAGTCCTTATTTTCGTTAAAAATCGATTGTCGGTTTAAAATACGACTCAGCGCGTAAAAACACCTTCAAAAAGACCATTTCTGAAAATTTCATTTTAAATATACCATATTTTAAATAATTAAAAATAATTAGTTAATAAAAATATTTTTCTTTTACAATCCTCGGTCTCCGTTCCTCGATCGCGTCTCGAATAACCCTTAAAAACACAGTTTCATGCATTCTAATAGAAAATCATATTTTAAACACGTAAACATGCCTAACACATTTAATTAATGCAATTAAAATAATTTAATTAAGCATTTTTCATTTTTCCTAGATTTGAATACAGTTGGATTACATTACAGCATTTTGGACCTTACAGTATCGCTAATAGTGCATGCAAGAACCTTAAGTCATGATTAGTGTACAGTATGGTCTCTTCAACATATATATCTCGATCGAATCTGCATCCATTGGCATATCGAGAGTTGTATATTAATTCAATAAAGATGTATTTTATCTTTGAGTACTAACAGTGTCATGATATGTGCAACTATGCGAAGCACATTTCCCTAAAGAACATTTCTGGCTCTGGCCAGAGTTTCTTTGCACTATTAACTCATCAGATCACATACAATATATTCACCCATAGGCAAACGATGAATCCCCAACTACAATGCATTTGCTCGTACGTATTTCAAATGACCCTCAAACGAGTTGGTAAACGGATCAAAGTACATGCTAGTACATTACAGCGCCTACATTGTCCTGGGTCAAAGAACAAATGGCGTACAACCATAACCGCAGATTATTACACCCGATAAGTGAGAACCACTTGAACAGTACGAGATAAGGTTGTTTAGTGCATCATCATCTGATCACTCATTTGTATGAATGAACATCTTCACGGCCTTACCAATGAAAATGGCGGTTACATGACAAATGTTAGTCTCAAGCTCAAGCGACCTTTATCCTTATTTTAGACGGCTGATTCGACTAAGAACTTGTTTTGAATATACGGTACACTTCTTGATTAGTTTCATGATCTTACGTTGAGATGCAGACCTCATGTAGTACCTATTGTATATTCAAAGACTTTATCTATGCAGTTTGTATGAATATTTAGATAAAGCACAATGCCATGATTAAACAAAACTGTAAAATATTATTACAATAAATATCAGTTTTACATTAAAGTCAATAAAAACCTAAACCACAAGTTGGCTCGATAGACACCTATTTTAACATATTTAACCAAAATATATCATCTTGATACAAGTTAAATATTGGCTTATTTAAATCCTCCCTTCCATAGCTAGCTTTTCACATCCTCAAACTCGGGATTAGTTCTCTTAACGGCTTCCAAATGTTTTCTCAACATTCCGATTTCTTTTATGTAATAATGGATTCTGTCTATCATCAGCGCCAGAAATAGACCAAACCCTAGAAAATATGTAATATTAGGTACGTGCAAAATGATAAAGCATCAAAAAGATTCAATGAAAATTGACTGCACAATGCGTATGGCGAGCAGGCATATATATTTGGTTTCGTATTAAGCAGTGCCCTTCTTATATTTTAGGACATTTTAACATGTTTCTTTTTATAAAATGATGTAGCGAAACCATGTCGAGATATATTTTTAGCTGGAGGGATTAACAAATCTATAATTTCGTGTTGGGATAATAAATTTCATTGTATACTATTAAAATCCATCAAATTAGTACTATAATTACTTAAATTGTTTGGGGAAGGAGTTGAAAACTCCTTAATTGACTGCATCAGACGATTGAATACAAAACTAGCTAAGCAATCTAATCACTCGTTTTGGGACGAAATTAGTGCAAATTTGAGGTCAAAATTAGTTTAAATTCTAGTGCTTCCTTCAAACTATTTGCTAAGTTCTGCACATTCCAGTTTAGTTTCATCCAATCCAAAAAAAGGTCACGACCAACATCATTCGCAAATTCGTGACACGTCGTGAAACTTAGATAAAACAATTATATTTTGCCAAGAAGAGAAATTGGAAATGATCCTACATACCCAAAAGAGATCCCTGGAGGATATAGTTGGCCAAAAGGACCTGATCCGTCGGGTTAGCAGCGATAACATCCTCCGACTGATTCCTCATATTATTTATGGTAACCAAAATCGACACCAGGATCACAAACAGAGTCCCTCCGGCTGTTGACGCCACCACCGGCCCCTTCCCCTGCTTCGTCCGGTCCAGTATCATCAGAATCGGGCTTCGAAGCGGAGTCCGGAACAGAAGCAGTAGGATCACAGCCACTTCTCCGAATACCAACGCGTACAGAGGCTGAATCATTTTGTCCGGGTAAAAGTTTCTCAGCTTTCTCCGCCTTTTGTTAAAAATGGTGGTAGAGTTGTTGAGATTGCTAATCGGGATTGCGGTGTAGAAATATTTAATGAGAATCGAGGGGGCACGTGGCGCTCGATCGATGGCAGAATGTACGAGGAAGATGGCGACGTGGCGCGGCGGAGTGCGCCTTGCTGATTTAAATTTTGGCCCCGTTCGGTTACTTGAACAACTACCTCAGTTAATATTTGTGGCGCGCTAGCAAATTGATATGAATGACTATTAATGTGTGTCAATATTAATTTTCTCCTTCTTGTTTTCTTGATTTTTTTTTTTATCTCTAATTTTTATATTTGAAAAAAAATATGTTATATTCAATTCATGGTCGAACAAACATATTTCCCAAACAAACAGACGTAAAAAATTTGCATGGTCGGTTAGGGAAAAACTTGCACATGGAGAATCTGGTCAATAATTTACAAAAATTTAATTTAAAAATATCTTCTCTATCAAATTAAAATTCTCATTTTAACAAGTATTTTAGAGTAAAACATTTATAATACATTAAAATATTAATTATCTATTTAATTAATACATCTATAAACTAATAAGATTTCAAGATCTCAACACTATACATACATTTTCCTATGTATCACATGCTTCTCAAGGGAAATTATAAATTAAAAAGATTTTTTTGATAACGGCCATGTTATCTCATGCTATTCCATTTATACAATATATTGCTGAATTAATATTGTATATATAGATCGTAAATGAACAAATATATTGTAATGCCCGATTTTAAAAAATAAAATTACTGTTCACGAGGTTACTATTCAAGTTGCGCAAATTTGACGCTGAAAAGCAGCGATGCTACGCTACAAATGCGAAAATTGACTATGTATACATACTTTGACTTCCACCATTCATACTCCAATTATTTTTTCTCTACCTTCACGCAAATCCTCATCCTATCTCCTTCCATTTTTACATTTCTTCTTCAATCTAAGAGAGATTTACTCAAGAAAATTTTGAAATGAAGTTAGATTTGTGATCCTCTCATCATGGGCTTCAAGTTGACGTAAGTATTTCTCAATTTTATTCAAGTTTGGAAATGGGTTTAAATTTAGAATTTATATTTGAGTTGATATTTGAGATATTAAGATGTTGAAGATGTTGTATTTGAGTTGATTTGAATTTAAAAAGGATATAAGAATGGATTCTTTTTTTACGTGCAAAGAACAATTTTTACACCTTCTGTATTTCGTGTATATGGGACAGTTGTGTTTAGATTTTGGGGTTAGGGTCTCCATCAAACTTGTAGATCATCGAGTTAGATTCGATTTGGTTCTTGAATCACTCAATTCCAGGAATAATTGAAAGAGATATATGATTTTTACTAAAACTGGTCTGAAATTCCGAGTTAGTGCAAATTTGTGTACATGCTTTTTGTTTATTCAAATTCGGGGATTTATTGGTTGGGATTCTCAATTTTGTGTTCTAATGAAAGTTATAGAACAGTGTCTTGTCTTCGAAATGATATCAAATTGGCTCGATTTCATTGGCTATTGAGGAAGGTATGCAAAAAATACTACAATGTCCCAGATATGTATTGAAGCAGAATTCATGGAAAAGATGTTGTATATAATGGCCTGAAAATTCGTGTTTGAAAATTTGCGGAAAAATTTAAAATTTTCTTTTTAAAGTAATTTAAATGCCTCATTCATAAAATAAACTGATAAATCAAGTTAAATGTTCAAAATAGCAGCGGAAGAAATTATTGTTCCCAAAATAACAAGTTAAAGTAATCCAACAACTGATAAAAATATTTCAGCATAAAAATGGTGAATGCTGTAAATGAGTTCCTCGGGTTCCAGTACTGCCGACCCAAGCTAGCTCACTGGTCCCCGCCCTCGGTCCCGACCTCATCAGTACCTACAACAATCAAATCTAGTGAGTCTAAAGACTCAGCATGCATATATCGTAAATAACGAGTAAGTAATATAATAAAATTGCATGGGAGTAAAAATATCATGTCATGAAGCATAACGTGAAAATAACTTATCATGAGCAATTATAATACGTGCATAACTGACTGAAAATCATAAGTGAAATGCTTGCTCAATAGAGTCCTGTAATGAAATAGCATGTAATAATTTTCTGTTGAGATTATGTTCTACGCAAGTGGCCCCTGCACTGAACTGAACTGAACTGACCGGTAAGTGACCACCAGGTGAAGTAGTGATCGTCTGATCAGACTAATGCCACAGTATACTGGGTGGAACTGAACTGAACCGGTAAGTGACCACCGGGTGAAGTAATGATCCCATGATAGTGAAATGGCCACCAGCAATATCGCATAAATCTCAAAAATGAACATTTTATATTTTTATGCACGTAATATAATTAAATGGCATAATTAAATATCCTGTATTATTTTACCACATGGATTGGATCGTTCCCTGGCTCGCTGCGACCTAAATTTAACAAGAAAAAAATATGCAAATGATTTTCTTGACCAAACTTTGTAATTGAATCCAAAAACGAGACAATTACGCCCAACGACTTCGTATTTAATCATGACTCCGTGTCAACCCATGTCAACCCGAAGTCATGATTAAAATACATCTAATATGATGAAATAATGCTCCAAAAATGATGCAAGTCGAAATTTTGGTGAATGGAGGCCAAAACATGAAACGCTCTTTCGAGAGTCAATTTGGCACATCGCACCGTAAATTCTCGTACGACCTCTAAACTTAACCGAATCACAAACGGTCAAAAATAAAACCTTCCCAATTTGATGAGGTACTGTCCAGTCCAAGGCCATAGGCTAAAAGCCAACTAAGAACTCAAACGAGCCTCTGAACCGAAAGCAGCAAGTTGCTGTCCAGAAATTCCAGCAACCGCACCTGTACTTACATCGCTTTGTTTGCGAGACTATTGGTCATTGGGGTTTGAACCACCGACCAGAGCCTCTTCCCAACATCCTAAGGTGTGGCTTGAACCATGGCTAAGGGCCCTAGGCCAACCACAATCCAATCCAACACCCAGGACAACACCAAGCTTCAACCGAGAACTCAAAAATCTGTACGGTGATGTTTCTGAAATTTTGTTTTGTTGCTGTCATGCATCATAACAGTGGCCATATGGTTGACCATGGCTTGATTTAGACATCATGGGGTATGGTGTGAACCAGGGATAAGGTACAGAGGTCAACCAAGGTCCACTCCAAACCACCAAAAACCGAGGGACACATGCAGAAATGAAATGGGGATCGAAGGGGTTGTTCTTGTTTTGATTTGAAAAACCGATTCCACCATGGACAAAGCCTCGAAAGGGCAACTTGGTCACATCTTAGACATGATAGGGGGGTGTTCTAACCATGGCTCTAGGCCCTTAGGGCAGCCAAGATCAGAAACTCTCCCCTTGACAGCAAGGTGACAAAATCGAACCACAAGTGACTCTAGGAGGGAGTTGCTGTCATATCCAATTTCCAGTATGCATGGGCTTGAACTATTGGACCAATATGATCCTAACATGTCCTAGTACATGTCTAGATGCAGCCTTGGGATCCTAGACACGAGCCAACCACCTGAAACCATCAAACAATACCCAAAACCGTGAAGCAATGAAGTGACCGTAAAATTCTGCACTTGATTTTCGAAAAATGCTTCTTATGTATTTCGGTTTTTGCTTCAAAAAAATCATGAGTATGATGTTTAAAAATATTAATATGGCTTGATTGAAGATTAAATAAAAACATATACATGCCTTGGTTCATTTTGAAAGAAAAACGAACGAAACGACGACGCGGCGCGGAGGAGACGGGGTGATTTTCTTGTTCTTGCTTCTACTCAATTTCTCTCTTGTTTCTTCTAAGGCTTTGTCACGATTTTTTTCTCTCAATTCTCTCTGAATTTCGGTGGTGAGGAGGTGGAAAAATGGTTAGGAGAGTTGGAGGGGAATTGCAATATAAAATGGATTCAAATGGCATGACCAAGTCTTGCTCCCTTTTGAATTTGAAATGGTTTGATATCAAATATTCTTGGAGGGATAATGGAGGTGTAAAGGACCGATTCTTCATGTTAACCAAGGCTAGGATAATGATGGATTAATAATTAAATGGTGATTAAAAAAAATGAAGGGTTATCATACTAAGAAATAACAAGGAATGAGTCAAAGGTGGTGAATTGTCAAAGAAATGTTATATCAACTAGGGGGTGGCCGAAAATTGAGTAAAATAAAAGGGGAAAATATTGCTTAGTTAGTGTATTTTAAATCTTTAGAGTCTTATCTACCCATTAAATAATTTTGTGAATTAACACATTAATTATGGAACCTAAATGAACTTATTTCCCACATACCTCAAGGTTCTTAAATAATTCCTTAAACATTCTTTTACCTTAATTTAACTTACTAGTTAGCTAAAATAAACTCTGGGAATGTTTTCTTAATATTAAATTTTATCTCAAAACTCCAACTCCAGTCCGGCCTCACTTAATTAACTGAAAAGGCAACAATTAAAATACTGCGTAAAATAATTAAATTTAAAGGAAAGAATTTAAATACTCATGCAATAAAATCATTTTAATTTAAAATACTAGAACTATGCATGGCTTATACGTAGTCTAATTTACGGGTTCTACAACTCTCCCCTCCATAAAATAAATTTCGTCCTCGAAATTAAAACTTACTGAATAGCTCGGGGTAACGACTCCTCATCTTTGGCTCAGACTCCCATGTAGCTTCATCCTCTGAATGGTTGAGCCATTTGACTTTCACTCGCTTCACCAGCTTGTTCCGAAGCTTCTTCTCCTGCCTGTCTAAGATCTGCACTGGTCTCTCCTCATAAGACAGGTTCAGAGTAAGCTGCAACGGCTCAAAGTTCAAGACATGCGAAGGATTCGCCATATACTTTCTCAGCATAGAAACGTGGAACACATTGTGTACTCCGGCCTGATTCGGCGGAAGAGCCACACGATAAGCTAAAGTCCCAACTCTGTCGAGGATCTCAAATGGTCCAATGAATCTCGGACTGAGCTTTCCTTTCTTCCCAAATCGCATGACATCCTTCATAGGTGCTACCTTCACGAAAACATGGTCGCCAACGGCAAACTGTAGATCTCTCCTCCTTTGATCTGCACAACTCTTCTGTCGACTCTGAGCAGTCCTCATCCTATCACGGATCTTGACTACTACATCGGCAGCCTGTTGAATAATCTCTGGACCCAACTCTGCTCTCTATCCTACTTCATCCCAATGAACAGGAGATCTACACTTACGGCCATACAGAGCTTCATACGGTGCCATACCTATAGACGACTGGAAACTATTGTTATAGGTGAACTCTACTAATGGCAAGTTTGACTCCCAACTCCCTGAGAAGTCAATAACACAAGCACAGAGAAGATCCTCCAAGATCTGAATAACTCGCTCTGACTTCCCATCTGTCTGAGGGTAGAAAGCTGTGCTAAACAACAACTTCGTACCCATAGTCGAATGCAAATTCTTCCAAAATGAGGAAGTGAATATAGGGTCTCTTTCAGATACGATAGAAACTGGAATACCATGAAGTCGGACTCTCTCCCGGATATACAACTCTGCATACTGAATCATGGTGAAAGTCGTCTTAATAGGCAAGAAGTGCGCTAATTTCATAAGACGATCTACAATCACCTAGATAGCATTTGACCCTCTGACTGACTTCGGCAATCCGGTCACAAAGTCCATGATAACATTCTCCCACTTCCACTCGGGAATAGGAAGAGGCTTGAGCAAACCTGCTGGTCTCTGATGCTCCGCCTTCACTAACTGGCAAGTCAAACACTCGGATACAAACCGTCTGATGTCCTTCTTCATCCCAGGCCACCAATACAATAACTGCAGATCTCGGTACATCTTTGTACTCCCTGGATGAATAGAGTACGGCGACATGTAGGCCTCTGATAAAATATCTGCTCGGATAGAAACACTGCTCGGATAGAAACACTGCTAGGAACCCACATCCTGTCTCGGTATCTAACTATACCATTGCTAACTGAATACAAGATACTGCCCTTGGCTTAATCTCTCTTCTTCCACTGTGCCAACTGCTCATCTTCTGGCTGACCACTGCGAATACGGTCAATAAGGGAAGACTGGATCGTCAAAGTAGATAGACGAGGAACTCTACCTTGAGGATATGACTCTAGATCAAACCTCTGCATCTCCAGCTGAAGAGGTCTCTGAATCGTCAAAAGAGCCATCACTGCGGCCTTCCTACTCAAAGCACCTGCAACTACGTTAGCTTTATCCGGGTGATAGCTAATGTCACAGTCATAATCCTTCACAGGCTCCAACCAACGCCTCTGACGCATGTTCAGCTCCTTCTGCTTAAAGAAATACATGAGGCTCTTGTGATCGGTAAAGATCTGGCACTTTCTCCATACAAATAGTGCCTCCAAATCTTCAAGGCAAAAACTACGGCGGCCAACTCTAAATCATGGGTAGGGTAATTTTTCTCATGAGTTTTCATCTGTCGAGAAGCATATGCTATCACCTTCCCATGCTGCATCAACACTACGCCTAAACCGAGCTTCGAAGCATCGGTACACAACACAAAATCTCCGGGCCCTGACGGCATGGCCAAAACTGGTGCTGAGATAAGAGCTTGCTTCGAAGTATCGAAGCTCTTCTGACATTCATCGCTCCACACAAATTTAACATTCTTCTTGGTTAATGATGTGAGTTGAACAACAATAGAGGAGAATCCCTTAATGAACTTCCGATAATATCCTGCTAGCCCAAGATACGGATCTCTGATACATTCTGCGGCACAACCCAATCTCTGACTGCTGCAACTTTCGCTGGGTCTACCTCAATACCGCTGCTGGAAACAATATGCCCTAAGAATGCCACCTTCTCTAACCAGAATTCGCACTTACTAAACTTTGCGAATAACTTATGCTTCTGCAAGGTCTGCAACACTGTGGTCATATGTATGCTGTGATCCTCTTGATTCTTGGAGTAGACGAGAATGTTTTCTATGAATACTATCACAAACTGGTCAAGATACGGCTGAAATACGCGATTCATGAGATCCACGAAGATTGCTGGCGCATTCGTCAGACCGAACGGTATCACAAGGCTTTCATAGTGGCCATAACGAGTCCTAAAACCAGTCTTGGAAACATCGGCATCTTTCACCCTCAACTGGTGATAACCGGAACGCAGATCTATCTTGGAGAATATCGAAGCTCCCTGCAACTGGTCAAACAAATCCTCAATCATCGGAAGTGGGTATTTGTTCTTCACTGTAACCCTGTTCAACTCCCGGTAGTCAATGCAAAGCCTCATAGAGCCATCCTTATTCTTCACAAATAAGACTGGCGCGCCCCATGGTGAAAAACGCGTGCAAATGAACTCCTTGTCTAGAAGTTCCTGAATCTGCTTCTTAAGCTCTACCATCTCTGTCGGTGCTAGTCGGTACGGTGCTTTGGATATCGGAGCCGTACCTGGCATAAGCTCAATAGAAAACTCCACCTCTCTCTCGGGTGGCATACCAGAGACGTCCTCCGAAAAAACGTCTAAGAAGTCTCTAACAATCAGAACATCTGCGGCTGACTGACTGGGTGCCTCGGGGACATATATAAAAGTTGCTAAAAACGCCCGACACCCTCTATGCATGAGCTTCCTAGCCTTGACATAAGGAATAATGCGCGGTAAGGGAAAGTACATGTCCGGCTCGAATAAGAACTGCGTCATTCCAGGCTGTCGGACTAGAACAGATCTCCGCTGGAAGTCAATCAAAACTCTGTTCCGCAATAGCCAGTCCATCCCTAGGATGATGTCAAACTCCGGCATCGACAACACGATCATATCCGCATAAACGAGGTTGCCATGGAGCTCAAGATCTATGTCTCGAATCACATTGGTAGCTGCTATCTCCTCACCAGAAGGCAATACTACTGAATAGGCTACATCTAGCTCAACGGTCTTGACCTTGAGGAAATTAGCAAAGACCTCCGAAATAAATGAGTGAGTGGCCCCTGAATCTATCAAGGCCTTCGTAGCGGACCCAGATATAAAAATTCTCCATGTCATAAGCATGGTCTCCGGGTTCATCTCCGTGGCATGGAGAGCAAAAACTCTGCCTTGGGTAGGCAGATTCCTCTAAGGGCACTGCAGAAGTAAGTGGTCTGGACTACCACACTTATAACACTTCCCTGAACCATACATACATGCTCCAGGATGGCGGCGTGAGCACTTGGGACAGACTAGGTGCTCAAAGGTCCTTGGGACTGCACGTCCCTGATGCTGCTGCCTCTGTCCTCTGTTCTTATTTGGGCCATGGAAAGGCCTCTTGTTTTGATGTTGCTGCTGAGCAGGAGGAGGGCAGTGTGGGACTGGGACTGGTCGCTTACCCTGGCGATCCCTCTCAATGTCGATCTGATCTTGCTCTGCATCAAGAGCTCTAGAAACCGCGACTTCAAAAGTAGTAGGGCCTGCCACTGTAACATCGCGGCGCAAGATCAGCCGCAGACCATCCATAAAATGTCTCAGTTTGGCTCCAGCATCACTGGCGATCAGGGGCAGAAAGTGGCCACCCCTCTCAAGCTTACGGACGAACTCCGTAACAGTCAGATCACCCTGCCGCAGGGTCATGAACTCCCTGGTCAATCTGGAATGCACCTCATCAGTAAAATATTTGGAGTAGAATACCTCCGTGAAGCGCGTCCAACTCATTGTAGCCAAGTTCAAAGCTACTGATGCTCCTTCCCACCATAAGTGGGCATCTCCTCCGAATAAATAGGTGGCACAATGAACTTGATCTGCATCTCCAAGCTCCATGAACTCAAAGATAACCTCAAGGGACTTGATGCAGCCCTCGGCAATCATGGGGTCCGTCGTCCCTGAAAACTCCTTGGGACGCATCTTCATGAATCTCTCATAAGTAGCCTCGGGCCCTGTCGGCCTGGCTGCCACAGCATGGTTCGCCGCAAACTGTGCAAAGAACTGAGTCATCCCAGCTAGCATCTGGGCATTCATGTCAGGTGGAGGTGGAGGTGGAGGTGGAGGTGGAGGTGGTAAATCCCTCTCCTGCCTCTGGTTCATGCCGTCCTCCTGGCGAGGCTCATCCTCTCTAGTGCGCTCAAGGATACGTCTAGGGGGCATACTGTTCCATACATAACCCATACGTAACTAACATGCATAATTCCATAATTTATTTAAATTTAAATACTGAACAATAAAAATCTGGACGTAAAACATTTCATGAAAACATGCTGTCCGAATATTTCATGCTTTAAATAAAATGCGTAAATTTAAAACTTACAGACCGAAGACGTGACTCCATGAGCTTCTCGTGGTCAGTAGTAGTACAACCCTTTACAGAACCATTGCTCTGATACCAGCTATAATGGCCCGAAAATTCGTGTTTGAAAATTTGCGGAAAAATTTAAAATTTTCTTTTTAAAGTAATTTAAATGCCTCATTCATAAAATAAACTGATAAATCAAGTTAAATGTTCAAAATAGCAGCGGAAGAAATTATTGTTTGCAAAATAACAAGTTAAAGTAATACAACAACTGATAAAAATGTTTGAGCATAAAAATTGTGAATGCTGTAAATGAGGTCCTCGGGTTCCACTACTGCCGACCCAAGCTAGCTCACTGGTCCCCGCCCTCGGTCCCGACCTCATCAGTACCTACAACAATCAAGTCTAGTGAGTCTAAAGACTCAGCATGCATATATCGTAAATAACGAGTAAGTAATATAATAAAATTGCATGGGAGTAAAAATATCATGTCATGAGGTATAACGTGAAAATAACTTATCATGAGCAATTATAATACGTGCATAACTGACTGAAAATCATAAGTGAAATGCTTGCTCAATAGAGCCCTGTAATGAAATAGCATGTAATAATTTTCTGTTGAGATTATGTTCTATGCAAGTGGCCCCTGAACTGAACTGAACTGAACTGAACTGAACTGACCGGTAAATGACCACCAGGTGAAGTAATGATCGTCTGATCAGACTAATGTCACAGTATACTGGGTGGAACTGAAATGAACCGGTAAGTGACCACCGGGTGAAGTAATGATCCCATGATAGTGAAATGGCCACCAGCAATATCGCATAAATCTCAAAAATGAACATTTTATATTTTTATGCACGTAATATAATTAAATGGCATAATTAAATATACTGTATTATTTTACCACATGTATTGGATCGTTCCCAGGCTCGCTGTGACCTAAATTTAACATGAAAAAAATATGCAAATGATTTTCTTGACCAAACTTTGTAATTGAATCAAAAAACGAGACAATTACGCCCAACGACATCGTATTTAATCATGACTCCGTGCCAACCCGAACCAACACCAAAACATCATTTAGTCATGATTAAAATACATCTAAAATGATGAAATAATGATCCAAAAATGATGCAAGTCGAAATTTTGGTGAATGGAGGCCAAAACATGAAACGCTCTTTCGAGAGTCAATTTGGCATATCGCACCGTAAATTATCGTACGACCTCTAAACTTAACCGAATCACAACGGTCAAAAACACAACCTTCCCAACTCAATGAGGTACTGTCCGGTCCAAGGCCATAGGCTAAAAGCCAACTAAGAACTCAAACAAGCCTCTGAACCAAAGCAGCAAGTTGCTGTCCAGAAATTCCAGCAACCGCACCTGTACTTACATCGCTTTGTTTGCGAGACTATTGGTCATTGGGGTTTGAACCACCGACCAGAGCCTCTTCCCAACATCCTAAGGTGTGGCCTGAACCATGGCTAAGGGCCCTAGGCCAACCACAATCCAATCCAACACCCAGGACAACACCAAGCTTCAACCGAGAACTCAAAAATCTGTACGGTGATGTTTCTGAAATTTTGTTTTGTTGCTGTCATGCATCATACCAGTGGTCATATGGTTGACCATGGCTTGATCTAGACATCATGGAGTATGGTGTGAACCAGGGATAAGGGCCAGAGGCCAACCAAGGTCCACTACAAACCACCAAAAACCGAGGGACACATGCAGAAATGAAATGGGGATCGAAGGGGCTGTTCTTGTTTTGATTTGAAAACCGATTCCACCATGGACAAAGCCTCGAAAGGGCAACTTGGTCACATCTTAGACATGATAGGGGGGTGTTATAACCATGGCTATATGCCCTTAGGGCATTCAAGATCAGAAACTCTCCCCTTGACAGCAAGGTGACAAAATCGAACCACAAGTGACACTAGGAGGGAGTTGCTGTCATATCCGATTTCCAGTATGCATGGGCTTGAACTATTGGACCAATATGATCCTAACATGTCCTAGTACATGTCTAGATGCAGCCTTGGGAGCCTGGACACGAGCCAACCACCTGAAACTATCAAACAATACCCAAAACCGTGAAGCAATGAAGTGACCGTAAAATTCTGCACATGATTTTCGAAAAATGCTTCTTATGTATTTCAGTTTTTGCTTCAAAAAAATCATGAGTATGATGTTTTAAAATATTAATATGGCTTGATTGAAGAGTAAATAAAAACATATACATGCCTTGGTTTGTTTTGAAAGAAAAACGAACGAAACGACGACGCGGCGCGGAGGAGACGTTGTGATTTTCTTGTTCTTGCTTCTACTCAATTTCTCTCTTGTTTTTTCTAAGGCTTTCTCACGATTTTTTTCTCTCAATTCTCTCTGAATTTCGGTGGTGAGGAGGGGGAATAATGGTTAGGAGAGTTGGAGGGGAGTTGCAATATAAAAGGGATTCAAATGTCATGACCAAGTCTTGCTCCCTTTTGAATTTGAAATGGCCTTGATATCAATATTCTTGGAGGGATAATGGAGGTGTAAAGGACCGATTATTCATGTCAACTAAGGCTAGGAAAATGATGGATTAATAATTAAATGGTGCTTAAAAAAAATGAAGGGTTATCATACTATGAAATAACAAGGAATATGTCAAAGGTGGTGAATTGTCAAAGAAATGTTATATCAACTAGGGGGTGGCCGAAAATTGAGTAAAATAAAAGGGGAAAATATTGCTTAGTTAGTGTATTTTAAATCTTTAGAGTCTTATCTACCCATTAAATAATTTTGTGAATTAACACATTAATTATGGAACCTAAATGAACTTATTTCCTACTTACCTCAAGTTGCTTAAATAATTCTTTAAACATTCTTTTACCTTAAATTAACTTACTAGTTAGCTAAAATAAACTCTGGGAATGTTTTCTTAATATTAAATTTTATCTCAAAACTCCAACTACAGTCCGGCCTCACTTAATTAACTGAAAAGGCAACAATTAAACTACTGCGTAAAATAATTAAATTTAAAGGAAAGAATTTAAATACTCATGCAATAAAATCATTTTAATTTAAAATACTAGAATTATGCATGGCTTATACGTAGTCTAATTTACAGGTTCTACATTGTATGTTTCAGATTATGAACGACTGAGAAAATGAATTTGTTTGACAAAATTTTGTGAAGAATAATTGTTGGGTTTTAAGTTTTTTTTATCATATCCAATTTGCGGATATCCATTTGAAGCAGTATTGAATTAATATAAAGTTTGTATAGAAACTGCTCTTTTGTGATAAATAATCCAAGTTCTTAAGATAATATACTTCAGAGGTTCAAGACTTCTCAACTACACATTTCGATCTCTTTTTGATAATATTTGAAAGGTATGTTACGGTCGGTAACATACGAGGTAAAAGTAATGAATTAATTATGATTTGTTGATGATTGGTATTGAGATGAGTTTATTGTGATATTGAGATGATGATATTGATTTGCATCATTACATTGCATATTGAGGCACTTTTCGATTCAGATTTGGCGGAGGTCGCCTTGATTTATTGATTTGTTGGAGGTATGTGGCTATAGTTGAGTTGGCATATAGTGTATGCGGGGGTCGGTGCTATGGCCTGAACACTCTCTATAGGCGCACCATAGTCCTGGGATTGTAGAACAAAGCACCCCACCCCGAGCGGATGAGTCGGTGGATGTTGCTGGGGGATTTCTCTTCCCTTGGGATACCCTATGACCAGATGATTCACTTGTTCTTGAGATTTATTAATAGCCCACAACTTCTGATCATGCATTGCATTATATTGAATCATTATGAATTTCATATGAACTGTTTGTCATTTTAATTCTCATATGTTATTGATTGTATCATACTGGGTTTATACTCACGGGCACGTCGGCTACCTCTTATTTTCATGTGCTTGACGGTAGGTGAGACAAGGCATGGGATGCCAAAGTCCAGCTCCAGGCGAGGAGATACAGAGATAGAGTGGGATTCTCGGGTCTTAGGAGCTATTTTATGATGTTTGGATTATTTTGGCTCACTAGTTATTTTGGCATGTTAAAATTTATATTTCAAACATTTGAGATCTTTAAATTTTTTTGATGATGTTTATGTTAGTTTGTGAAACATAGATTATGTGTTTTACTCAATCTATTGGTTTGTTACATTTATAATTTTTAGTATTAGCTGTCGAACTCGGGGCCCCACATTAGGTGGTATCAGAGCGTAAGATATTTGGGAACATGGTAGATCGAGTCAGTTCGAATTGCTTGATCATGTGATATATTTGCTAGCATTTTTATTTTGCCATAATGTGAAATACATAATTATAATTGAAATATTACATTATTGAGCTTCATTCGAGATTTTTGAGATTATTGATTCTCGAGAGCCAGAGATGGTTGATACAAGATTGAGATTATTGTGATATTGTGATTTTATATGTGTTTGATCTATTGTATATCAGACATGACTACTCGTGGTAGAGGTCATGGTAAACCTAGACAAAACGTACTAGTGGCACAAGATCAGGGCACTGCTACTCATACTCAAATGGATATAACTCCGACTCCGATGGAGATACTGTTAGCCAGATTTCAGTCTTTGCACCCACCAATGTTGAAGGGTGCAGAAAATACATTAGAGTGTGAGAACTGGTTGGAGAATATGAATCAATTATTTGAATCTTTTGAGTATCCAGATGATCGTAGAATCAAATTAGTTGTTCATCAGTTATTGGATGTTGCTAAGAGTTGGTGGCTTATGACTAAGAAAGCTTTAGAGGGTCGAGGTACGATTGTTACCTTGAATATTTTTAAATCTGAATTTTATCAGCGTTTCTTTCCTACTTCTTATAGGAAAGATAAGGGAGCCGAGTTTGCAAACTTTAAACAAGGAAATCTAAATGTTGAAGATTATGTTGCTAAGTTCTCGAATTTACTGATATTTGCTCCTCATGTAGCATCCGATGAAGAAGCTAAGGCCGATCAATTAATAAATGGTCTTAACCCTGATATATTTACCTTGGTAAATAGCGGAAGGCTTAATACTTTTGCTGAGGCTCTTGATCGATCCAAGGAAGCTGAAACCGGAATCATTATGTAACGCCCCGAAAATTTAAAGGTCCACACGAACAACATGTATTTGAATTATTAAATCCTCCTGTATTTTAATTAAATATTTTAATTTTATTAATCAATTATGTTGTGCATACTTACTTGTTTAAAATATATTTTTCTATATGGTTGCATTAAAATGTATTTTTAAAGGTTATTCGAGTTGCAATCGAGGAACGGAAACCGATGGCTGAAAAACGGAAAATGTTTTTGTTAAATAATTGTTTATAATTATTTAAAATATGGTTGATGTTATTTCATATTTTTGAAAATAAGGGGTTTTGAGGTGATTTTATACGCCGGGACGTAAATTTTATCGGTGTTGGTTTTTCAACAAAAATGCAAACTTTTTGGCAACCTGGCTGATAAATTCACAAACTTATTTTAGCAAAATTATTTTAAATATTTTAATTAAATACTAATGGGCTAAGTGGGCTTAATTAAGTTGTTAATGGGCCTAAACTAGTAATTAGAATTTAATTAGGATTCTAAGCATTATTTAAAAGTTAAAAACCCTACACTTTTCACTTCTAATACACGGCCACACACTTTCTCACATTCAAAACTCCTCCACACTCACGTAAGGTTCACGGCACTCACATAAATTTTAAGGAAAAAATTCGGTGGAAGCTTAGGAAGATTCAAGCCGCGGTTCTCGTCCGTTCTTCGCAATCATCAACAAGTTTTTCGTACATTAAATACGCAAAGGTACGCCAATTCTTTTCTTCAAACCATCAGCACATCATATTAATTGTTTTATGCATGAAAAGTTTGCAAAATAAGAGACACTTTATGTAATTTTCGTTTGTCAATGTAACATGAAATTTTCAAGTAGGTTCTTTGATCCAAAGTATGTTGTTTATGTGCAAAAAGGGGCTGCCATGTCTAGGAAGGGTTAAGGTATGGTTTTACATGAATTTCAGACTCTTAAAACATCACCTAAACCACACACACCAATTTGGACACAACCTACAAGCACTTGGCTGTCATGGGGAACAAGGGGGTTCGGTTTTATTGTGGCAGGGGCTAGGGCTCTGTTGGTTGGTTCCAGAGGCTAGCCAAGGTCGAGGGTGAGTCAGTGGGAGAGTCCTAGCCACGCTAGGACTCGATACCATGGGCTGGGGAGGAGTCCTAGCAAGCTAGGACTCCACCCGAGAGGGAGAAAACATAGGGGCTGTGCAGGTTGCAGCAAATGTGCAAGGTTTGTGGCTCGGTCAGGGGCATTGGGGCTGGGCTAGGATAAGTCCTTAGGGTCCTAAGAAGGTGCACAAGGGGCTGGTTCAAGGTCTGGCTCGATGCTTAGGGGCTTAGCATCAGAAAACATGGGGAAGGGTCATGGCAACAAGGGTGGCGTGAGGGTGCTGTCCAACTTCAGGAGTTTGCTGCTCACGTCCAGGGGCTTGGGTTGGTCTGGGTATGGTCTGGATGTGGTCCAGGGTCAGTTAGGGTCAGGGTGGCTCGATGGTTAAGGGTTGGGAGGAGTCCTAGCCTAGGTAGGAGTTCAATGGCTCAAGGTAACACATGCACACACACCTGCAGAAGGTTGGGTCAAATTCCAGCAAGCTTTTGGTCGGGCCAGGGCCGGGTTTTATGGGCTGGGCTTTGTAAGTAGGGTCCCTAGGTGAGTTGGTAATGTTTTGGTTCAAGGTGGCTCGGGCGCGGCTCGAGTAAATTGGGAGATAGCTCGGTGTGTTCGGTAGGGTGTCAAAAACAAAAATTAAAAGGCTAAAAATGAATCCATGGGTCCACGGGGGTGGCTCATGACTTGGAAGGGTAGAATAAATCATAAAAATGTTATGTTTAAAATTTGGGGTCAAAATAACGAGTTTTGTATTTGTTCGGAATTTAATCGCCGCACGAAACGCTAATTAACGAGTTAATTGAAAAGCCTAGTTTAGGCTTTATAAAATTATGAAAATTAGGTTTAAGCTTAAATAATTATTAAAAGTCTAAGTTTTTGATTTGGGAATTTTATATTAAGGTTTGGTTTAATTCGGGATTAAAACGCTTTAATACGTTATATTTAAAGATTAAATTAAAAGTACTCGATTTAAGCTAAATAAAATTATGAGAAAATTCTTGTAGGCTTAAATAATTATTTGGGACATGTTAGAGTCAATGAATTCAAGAAAATAGTCAAAAACGGGAAATTTTACGTCCAGGAGTAAAACGGCCTTTTTACACCTAAAAATTAGTAAACGTCATGGCAGTGTCCTGAATACTGTTTTATGTGCTAATATGATTATTTTCAATGGTTATGGATGTTGATTGAATTTTTATATGTTAAAATGTTATTTTTAAAACGTTTATGGATTTTATGGTTTAATTGGACATTTAAAAGACATGTTGCATACTTGGTTTAAAAGAAAAAACGTTATATGCATGTTTAACATTTTATAAAGTGATGAGAATATGAAACGTTAAAGGAAGTGAAGTAATTGTGATTAATACGATGATATGTTGGAAATTTCGTGAGGGTTATGGTCCCAGTGGGAGCCCGACGATCGTGTTTCCTTAGATACGGACATGTAGATGTATACGATGATATGTTAATACGTAAGGCCAAGGTTCAGTTGACCAGTGAGAGTGTTGCTGGTGTCCCCGCCACCCAGTACTGTGGTTACATGTAGATGGATCCATCGCCCAACACGTAGACGTAGACGTAGATGAACACGAAAGTCACAATTAACGATCTGAATTCAACGAAAGGAAAAAGGAATATGTATATGTTGATGATAATATAAATATGAATATGTTGAGGATGATATGATTAAGTTTATGAAAATGTTTATGTTTAAAGTTCATGCATCATTATGAAAATGTTTTTATTTAAAGTTTTATGCATCATGAAAATGTTTACGAAAATGTTTATGTTTATGCATCTTCACGAAAATGATATTTTAAGTACAAATATTTTTCACTGTTATATGTTAACTGTATTACGTATTACTTGATATCAAGGATATGACGTGTTGAGTCTTTAGACTCACTAGGTGTATATGATGTAGGTGATTATAATGATAATGTTAATGGAGGTCTTGATGGTCGATCTGACTGGACTGGAGGTGCACATAACCCGAGGACCGACGCTAGTTTTCCGCACTAGTTTATGATTTATGATTTTAAGTTATATTAAAGATATTTTTATGACTTTTATTTATGTTATGAGAGATTTTTGAGAGGTTATAGTATGGGCTATACTTTTCAAATAATGTTTTTAAGTTGGTAAATTGTTTGACGATTTTATGCTTTAAAATATTTTCATTTGGATTTTTAAATGTGAGTTGGTTGATTTATTTTAAAATGATGTCAAAAATATTTTATGTTTCGACCGATGCTAAGTGAGGTTTAAAAAAAAAATTCTAGTACATTTTAAGAAAACGAATAAGCACACGTTTCAGTTGGTATCAGAGCAAAGGTCCTGTAAAGGGTTGTGCCACCATCAGTGCCGGGAAGCTCAGTCGGCAAGCCTCAAGTTGTAAGTTTTTACATGTTTTATATGATTTTGTGAATCATATGTTTACGTCACATGTTTAATAGCTTTATGATAATATATGATTTTTATGCTTTAGAATTTTTATACGTGATACGATACGAAATGAAAAATTATTTGATTTTAACGCATGTTGGTTTGTGGTGGAATTGAACTATGTGATTTTTGGGTTTTAGTATTGACGTTTTACTTTTTGGGCTATAAGTTAATCGTGAATTTTATGAATGCTTTGGGACATGTAGATTTTTTAAGAAAATATTTTTGATTCATGGTTACTAGTTGAATTAATTTTTGGGAATTAGACGTAAGTAATAATTATTCGAGGATTGCAATGACTTTGAGAGTATAGATATGTATAAATTTGGATCTTAAGTTTTGACGAAAGGTAAGATTGGGTATAGGAATTGATTTTTGGGTGAATAAGTTTAAATTATCGAAATTTATGTATGGGAAACCCGTAGAGGAGAATAAAGAATGTTAAGAACTTATGGGTTAATCGTAGGATTTTGAAATTAAGGACCAATTAGGATAATTTTTGAGGAAATTAAGAATTTATGTTACAATTTTAAGGAATTTGGGAACTAGTTTAGCAAGAAGAGAGAATTGAATGGGTTAAAGGATAAGAATTTTCGATGATTTAGACTTTTAAGAATATTTGGAACCTTGGGATATTTTTGTTATAGTGTTATAAGGAATGTTAATCAGAGGTTTTTAAGAATGAATCGATATTAGGCTTGAAAAATCTAAGCGTTAGCGGACGCGTTTGTGATTTTAAGATTGAAATCTGATAAGTTCATGAAAATTTTGGGTATAAAATAAGGAAAATAATGTACTATAAGTATGGTCATCCATATTTTAATATTGAGAATTGTAAGAAAGTTGAAATTCGAGGTTTTAACAGTAATAGCACTAAGTCATTTGGGTCTTTTTAAGTTGTGATTTGAAAATAAAGATTTAGAAGATAAAATTAATTGGGATCAAGGAGACGTAAGGACATGCTAGAACTTAAGTTTTATTAGAGTAGCGCAGCGGAAGCCTGGATTTTTGGGATACTAGAGCTAAGTATAAACTCTGGGTTACTAAGGATAAGCGAATTTCGAGGACGAAATTCAATTTAGGGGGGGAAGATTGTAACGCCCCGAAAATTTAAAGGTCCACACGAACCACATGTATTTGAATTATTAAAGGTCCACACGTCAAGGATATGACGTGTTGAGTCTTTAGACTCACTAGGTGTGTATGATGCAGGTGATTATAATGATAATGTTAATGGAGGTCTTGATGGTCGATTTGACTGGACTGGAGGTGTACATAACCCGAGGACCGACGCTAGTTTTCCGCACTAGTTTATGATTTATGATTTAAGTTATATTAAAGATATTTTTATGAGTTTTATTTATGTTATGAGAGATTTTTGAGAGGTTATAGTATGAGCTATACTTTTCAAATAATGTTTTTAGGTTGGTAAATTGTTTGACGATTTTATGCTTTAAAATATTTCATTTGGATTTTTAAATGTGAGTTGGTTGATTTATTTTAAAATGATGTCAAAAATATTTTAAGGTTCGGCCGATGCTAAGTGAGGTTTTAAAAAAAAAAATTCTACTACATTTTAAGAAAACGAATAAGCAGACGTTTCACATTAGACAGAGAGGTTCTTCGTATATTCAATGACCCTAACAGCCATAGTTCCGACAGCAGTTCAGACAGGGTAATAGTGGCGGTAACAGTGGCAACATATAGAACAATTTAGGGCTAGAGGCAAGCAATTCAAGAGACATGGCTGTAATTTTTTGAGTTCTAGTGGATCGAGACAGTCTGGGTCAGTTCAAAGCACTGGTTATTCAGGCCCGACTTGTGGTCAGTGTGGTGGTAAACATTATACAAATCAATTTAGAGGAGTCTCGGGAGCTTGCCACTTGTGTAACCAGGTGGGGCACTATGCTCGAGTGTGTCCTAATCGTGGCAATGATATATCTCAGAGAGGGGATCATCGAGACACACACCTCAAAAGAACAGTCAGACCCCTATAGTTCATTCCTATCAGCAATCAAATCGGTCAGGTCAGAATAAACAGAGTGGTAGCCACAAGGTATGACAACCACCTAGACAACAAGGCCCGAGTTTTTGCACTCACTGAGGATGAGGCACATAATGCTCCAGATAATGTCATCGCAGGTAATTGTTTTCTCTCAAATTATCCTGCTTACGTTTTGATGGATACTGGTGGATCTCACACTTTCATAGCTGAGCAGTTTGTCTCCTGGCTTTCATTGAATTCTATTCCATTATCATCTACATTACGTATTTCTACTCCACTAGGCAATGTGATGAGGTCAGCTAAAATGATAAGTGGTGTTGAATTTCGTTATGAGGATATTGTCATTGAGCTTGATTGTAATGTGTTGGAGATGTCTGATTTTGACTGCATAGTTGGCATTGACATGTTGACAAGATACATGGCTATTGTAGATTGTTTTCCGAAGGTTGTCAAGTTTAGACCTGATATGAAAGATCACTGGACATTCTATGTAAGGGTTCTCGAGCTAAGATTCATTTGATATCTGTTTTGTCCATGACTCGTTTGTTGCAGAAAGGAGCAGAACATTTCTTGGTTTATGCAATTGATATTTCAAGGTCAGTATCTAAATTGGCAGATATTCCAATTGTTAGTGAATTTTCAGATGTATTTCCAGATGAAATTCAAGGATTTCCTCCAGTCCGAGAGATTGAGTTCAACATTGAGTTGATGCTAGGTACACAGCCATTTTCTAGAGCTCATTATAGAATGGCGCCAATTGAACTGAAGGAACTAAAGGAACAACTTGAGGATCTATTGGCTAAAGGATATATAAGACCAAGTGTTTAACTCTGGGGTGCTCCAGTTTTATTTGTGAAGAAGAAAGACATCTGTATGAGGCTTTGTGTTGATTATAGACAGTTGAATTAAGCCATAGTAAAGAATAAGTATTCGTTGCCAAGGATTGATGATCTCTTTGACCAGTTGCAGGGTTCTTCAGTATATTATCAGATTGATTTAAGATCCGGATATCATCAGGTAAGAGTTAGAGAGGCAAATTTGCCTAAGACTGCTTTTCGTACCAGGTATGGGCATTTTGAATTTTTGGTTATTCCTTTTGGGTTAACCAATGCACCTGCAGTATTTATGGATTTGATGAATCATGTGTTTCAAAGGTATATAGATCAATTGTTGTGATCTTCATTGATGATATTCTTATTTATTAAAAATGTGAAATTGAGCATGCCGAGCACTTGAGAGCTGTTTTGCAGATTTTGAGAACTGAAAAGTTGAATGCTATATTATCATAATGCAAGTTTTGGTTGGATAGAGTGGTTTTCCTTGGACATGTGATTTAAAGTGCTGGTATATCAGTTAATCAGAGTAAAATTGAGGCAATCATCAATTGGTCTAGACCGACATCAGTTCCTGATGTGCGCAGTTTTATGGGTTTGGCAGTATATTATCGTAGATTTATTGAAGGATTCTCATAGATTGCGAGGCCAATCACCCAGCTGACAAAAAATAATGCACCATTTATTTGGTCACAGGCATGTGAGGCTAGTTTTGTTGAACTTAAACAGAGATTGATTAGTGCGCCAGTTCTGACTTTCCCATCAGGTGTAGGAGGATTTACTGTGCACACTGATGCTTCACATCAAGGACTGGGTTGTGTATTAATGCAGCATGATCGTGTGGTTGCCTATGCTTCAAGACAGTTGAAGCCACATGAATCTAGATACCCAGTGCATGACTTGGAACTAGCAGCAGTGGTTTTTGCCTTAAATATTTGGCGTCACTACTTGTATGGGGAGAGATTTGAGATATTCACTGATCATAAGAGTTTGAAATACCTCCTTTCACAAGTGGAACTGAACATGAGACAGATGGGTTGGTTAGACTTGTTGAAAGATATTGCGATTTAAAATATTATCTAGGAATGTCTAATGCAGCAGCCGATGCTTTGAGCAGAAAAGTATGCAATATGTCCTTAATCACTAGCAGTGTATCTGATTTACTAGAAGAATGTTGTGTTTCTGGTTTGGATTTTGTGATATATACTCAACTTGTAAGAGTATTTATGATTCAGGAAGAGCCAGAGTTGTTTGTAAAAATTAAGAGGCCCATAGGTTAGATCAAAGCATTCAGAAATCAGTTGAACTAGTCAGATCAGGACATCGACCAAAATCTCAGGTTAATAATGAGGGTATTTTGTTTGTGAATGATCGTATTGTAGTTCCTAATATTTCAGAGTTGAGGATACAGATTACGCGTGATGCTCTTTGTAGTAAGTTCAGTGTACACCCTGGAAGTAAAAAGATGTACGATGACTTGAAGAATCAATTTTGGTGGAAAAGAATGAAATCTGACATAGCAGAATTTGTATCAGGTTGTTTGAATTGTCAATAGGTGAAAGCAGAAAGAAAGCGACCAGGAGGTCTTTTGCATAGCCTTAAGGTTCCAGAATGGAAGAGGGACCATATCACCATGGACTTTGTCACGAAATTGCCGAGGTCGTCTAGGGATTGTGATGCAATTTGGGTTATCGTTGACAGATTAACCAAGTCTTCCACGTTTCATTCCTTATCAGATGACATATAGGCATGATCAGATGGCCAAATTGTACATCAGAGAAGTTTTGAGATTGCATGGTGTACCTAAGTTCATTGTATCAGATTGTGATCCCATATTTTCTTCTCATTTTTGGCAGAGTTTACAAGAGTCTCTTGGTACTCGTTTGCATTTGAGTAAAACATATGATCCTCAGATAGAAGGACAGTTGATAAGTGTAATTTATTTCACTTTTATTACTTGTTTTTAACTTAGAATTATGTGATTCTTGAGCAGTTTATTTGATTTGTTGTTGTTTTTGTTGTTATAGTTTGGAAGTATAGAATAAGAGAGTGAAGTATTAAAAGTGTTGAATTGGAAAGTGCAAAAAGATAAAAAAATACAGTAGCTGCAGCACACCCGCGCTACATTTTATACCGCACCCGCGGTAAGCTAGTGCACCCGCACTGACACAGGCAGCGCACCTGCGCTCATAAACCAGAATCCGGGAATTCTGTAACTTTGTGTGCTGCGCGTGGAAGTTGGAGACTTTTGTCGTAGCTGAGACTTTTGTGTGTTACGATTCCTATCTTGTCTGGACTATATTAAGAGATCATTTGCTACTATCTAGGGCATTGGGGAACCAAAGGAAGAGAGGAGGTGGCTGCTACAAGATTGAAGAATCAAATTCATCAAGTTTTGAGGAACTCTTTTGTACAACTCCGGGAACGGAATCAGCTCTTCAAACTCTTGTTCTAAGTTCTTCTTTTCTTTGTTTTTCATTTGTTATGTCTTATTTTAAAAATATGTTCTGTTGTTTTGATTGTGTTATTATGAACTAAGTTTTAATTCTAGAGGAATGTTGGAATAAAACTAGAAACTATGTGTTAAAAGTTATAAATTAAGTTATTTAAGTTCTTCATATTGTTAATTTGTATTGTTCTAATCTTAATGCTTTCAATTTATTGGCCATATTTTGAATGATTTATATGTTTACAATTTATCACTCAGAAGAGGAAATTATAAACAAGAAAAACATCAAATACATCAATGGTATTTATAGAGTTCGGAAGGCCTATAATGCTATCGAAGCCTATAGAGAATTTATTGCTTGTTGTGTTATTTAATTGTAAATTGTTGATGGGAATGTCACGATTCATTTTTAGATAACAAATATCTACTTATCACTTGGAAGAGGGAGTAGATAATAATAGGATTCTTTGCTAATGAATAAAAAAGGACTTTTATAACAAACTAATAAGAATTACACATGGTGGATAGTTGCGTGAAATCGGACCTCTAGATCTTTTATCTCATTGTTATTTGCTAAAATTATTTGCTAAAATTTGGTGTTCTATATATCTATATTTAATTATTTTTAAATCCATTTTAAATTTAGTCATTCATAAAATCAAATCCTTAAATTGATTTTCTAAATAAAGTCAAGATTATTTTAATCACAAGCATTAATATACGTTTATATACACACTTCTCGTGGGATCGACACTTGTACTCGAAAATATATTTTACTATAACTTGATGTCGTGCGTTTGCGAGCAATCAAGAAAACACGCAACAAGTTTTTGGCGCCGTTGCCGGGGAGTGTTTATTTTGAATTTATATTAGTATTGTTACCAATTAGTCTTGATTTTAATTTAGAGTTGTTTTTATCTTATTACATTAAACATTGATTTGTTTCTAATCCTTGTTTGACAGTGCATGCGAAGATCGCAAAATCTTGACTTGTTTATCTTTGATCCTGAGATCGAAAGAACTGCAAGAAGATTAAGAAAGGCAAGAAGAGAAGAGATTCAAGCAATGGCTGACAACAGAGATAATGAAAATCCACCCCCTGCAATACCTATCAGAGATCATTTTAGGCCGGTATTAAATACTCATTATTCAGGAATAGCACGAGGGACTATTAATGCAAACTTTGAACCAAACCTGCATTAATAAACATGGTTCAACAGAATCAGTTTCGGGGAGCAGCTACCGCGGATCCTCATCTACATCTCAGAACATTCCTTGAAATCACTGACACGGTAAAAGTAAATGGTGTTTCTGATGATATAATTCGATTGCGCTTGTTTTCTTTTTCTCTTAGGGACCAAGCAAGAGGATGGCTCCAATCGCTTCCTTTGGGGAGTATCACTACATGGCAGGAGTTAGCAACCAAGTTCCTTGCTAAATATTTTCCACCTGCGAAGTCTGCACAGTTGAAAATTGAGATAAGTACTTTTAGGCAGACTGACTTTGAGCAATTATATGAGGCATGGGAACGGTATAAGGAGTTGTTGAGGAGGTGTCCAAACCATGGTTTTGAAGATTGGGTACAGATTGAATTGTTTTACAATGGTTTGAATGGACAAAGAAGAGGCACTGTGGATGCAGCAGCTGGTGGTACGATATTTGCCAAATCACCTGATCAAGCATATGATTTGCTTGAACAGATGACCATTAACAGTTATCAGTGGTCGTCTGAGAGGTCAGGAGTAAAGAAACAAGCTGGAATTTATGCCGTAGATCCTATTACATCACTGACCGCACAAGTTTCAGCTTTAACAACTCAAATTGCAGCTATGAATAAAGCTAGTACAACAGAGGTTGAAAATACATCGGTTGTTACTGAAGAACCACATATTCCTGATGAGGCTCATTATATCAACAATAGGAATTTTGGTGGCTACGGAGGATATCGAGGTAACCCTGCCCCTAACACTTATCATCCTGGTTTGAGAAATCATGAGAATTTTTCATATGCTAATAATAAGAATGTGTTGAATCCTCCACCGGGGTTCAATACATCAAAGGGGGAAGGAAAACCTTCACTTGAGGATCTAGTTGGGACATTTGTTGCTGAATCTAGTAAAAGGATGGCTAGGACTGAATCTCGTCTTGATGGCATGGAAACTCACATGGGAAATATGGGTGCCACGATGAAATCATTGGAGACACAGATTGGACAGTTGGCTAATGCATTGAGAGATCAAAATAGAGGTCAATTCCCAAGTAATACTGAAGTGAATCCAAAGGAGCAATGCAAAGCTGTAACTTTGAGAAGTGGAAGAGAACTTGAGGTTAAAAAATCCAAAGAGAATGAGGAAAGCGAGAAGACAGTTGAAGAAGTTGAAACCGAGAGATCTAAAGCTGAAGTTGAAGTTGAACAACCTCCAGTATTTAAGCCGACTCTTCCATACCCACAGAGATTTAGGAAGAAAATTATTGATGATCGAATTTGCAAAATTTTTGGAGATTTTCAAGAAGACTCACATCAACATTCCATTTGCTGATGCTTTAGAGCAAATGCCAAACTATGCAAAGTTCATCAAAGATGTGATGTCAAAGAAGAGGAAGTTGCAAGAATTCGAGATAGTGAAATTGACCGAAGAATGTAGCGCCATTCTCCAAAAGAAGCTACCACAAAAACTAAAAGATCCAGGGAGTTTTACTATTCCTTGCATTATTGGTGGTGATCATGTTAATAAAGCTTTATGTGATCTTGGAGCGAGTATTAATCTTATGCGATTTTCTACTTATAGGGACTTGAAGCTTGGGGAGGTTTAAACCAACCACTATAACTTTGCAACTTGCAGATAGGTCACTCACCTATCCTCGTGGAATTGTTGAAGATGTTTTGGTAAAAGTTGACAAGTTTATCTTCCCTGCTGATTTTGTAATACTTGATATGGAGGAAGATCAAGATGCTCCATTGATTTTTGGGCGACCCTTCTTAGCCACTGGGAAAGCATTGATAGATGTACACAAAGGAGAACTCACCTTGAGAGTTGGTGGGGAAGCTGTGATATTCAACATCTATAAGGCTATTAAAGGTAATGACGAGGTGAGTACTTGTAAAAGCATTGATATAATTGACTCTTGTGTTGCTGAGATTGGTATAAGTCATACAGTAAAAGATCCATTAGAAAGATGCCTTTCTATTACTGTTGGTAAAGTTGATGATGCTTGGGAATTGAGAGAGCAACTTTTGGCTCTTGAGGAGTTGCCAAAGGTGAAGGAAGTCGCAAAGGAGAAGTTGGATGAAGAAAAGTGTTCAGAGATTATACATTCATCCCCTGTTTTGAAGGAATTGCCAAGTCATCTTTGCTATGCTTTCTTGGGTGAGAAGTCGACATATCCGGTAATTATCTCTTCCTTTCTTACTTTAGATGAAAAAGAGAAATTGTTGAGAGTGTTGAGGAAATTTAAAACTGCATTTGGGTGGTCGATTTCTGATATCAAGGGGATTAGTCCCACCATATGCATGCATATAATTTTAATGGAGGAGTCATACGCTCCTTATGTGGATCATCAGAGAAGGTTAAATCCAGCCATGAAAGAGGTTGTGAAAAATGAAGTGTTGAAATTATTAAATGCTGGAGTTATATATGCTATTTCTGACTAGCAGTTGGGTGTCTCCTGTGCAAGTAGTGCCTATAAAGGGTGGAATGAATGTGGTAAAGAATGAAAATGATGAACTAATATCTACTCGTACTGTAACTGGATGGCGAGTATGTATTGATTATAGGAAGTTGAACAACGCCACACAGAAAGATCATTTTCCATTACCTTTTATAGATCAAATGCTTGATAAACTTGCTGGTTATTGTCACTACTAGTTTTTTAGATGGTTATTCACGTTATAACCAGATTGCTATAGCACCAGAGGATCAAGAGAAGACAACTTTCACGTGCCCCTATCGCACGTTTGCTTTTAGGAGGATGCCTTTTGGACTATGTAATGCACCTACTACTTTCCAGAGGTGTATGATGGCCATATTTGCAGACATGGTGGAAGACATCATGGAAGTTTTCATGGATGATTTCTCGGTATTTGGCTCTTCATTTGATCACTGTTTACATAATCTTTCCCTTGTTTTGCAGAGATGTCAAGAAAAGAACTTAGTTCTTAATTGAGAGAAGTGTCATTTTATGGTCCAAGAGGGTATTGTTCTTGGACATAAAGTGTCTTATAAGGGATTAGAGGTAGACAGAGCCAAAGTGGTTGCAATTGAAAAGCTTCCACCACCGAAGAACATCAAAGGGATAAGGAGTTTCTTAGGACACGTCGAGTTTTATAGTAGATTTATCAAAGATTTTTCTAAGATTTCTAAACCTTTGTGTAATTTGCTTGAAAAAGAATCAACTTTTATTTTTGATGATGATTGTCTGCAGGCATTTGAGAAGATCAAGAAGGCATTGGTGACAGCACCAATCATGATAGTACCAGATTGGAAGGAGCCATTCGAGTTGATGTATGATGCTAGTGATTATGCAGTAGGTGTGGTGTTGGGCCAAAGGCGTGATAAATTTTTTAGATCAATCTACTATGCAAGTCGAACCATGGATGCTGCACAACAAAATTACACAACTACTGAAAAGGAGATGCTTGCAGTAGTATTTGCATTTGACAAGTTTAGACCCTACTTGGTAGGCACAAAGGTAATTGTTTTCACTGACCATGCAGCTATTCGATACCTTTTTGCCAAGAAGGATGCAAAACCACGATTGATAAGGTGGATTTTATTGCTCCAAGAGTTTGATTTTGAAGTAAAAGATAGGAAGGGGTGTGAAAATCAAGTAGCTGATCACTTGTCACGACTCGAACTTGAAGATAAAAAAGATGAAGAAATCATAAAAGAAGCATTTCCAGACGAACAGATTTTTGAGGTAAATTCTAAACTTCCAATGGTTTGCTGATATAGCTAACTTCTTGTCTTGTGGTACTCTTCCTCCAGATTTGAGTTATCACCAAAAGAAGAAATTCATTCACGATGCAAAGTTTTACCTATGGGATGATCATACGTATTCAAGAGATGTGCTGACCAAGTTATAAGGAGATGCGTGGATGGCGACGATGCAAACAAAATCCTGGAACAATGTCATTCGCCACCTTATGGTGGACATTTTGGAGCAACACGAACAGCAGCTAAGGTATTGCAATATGGTTTCTATTGGCCTAATTTGTTTAAAGATAGTTATACCTTAGTAAAATCGTGTGATAGATGCCAAAGGTTAGGAAACATTTCTAGACGTCACGAACTACCACTTACGAATATTTGGGAAGTAGAACTTTTTGACGTTTGAGGCATTGATTTTATGGGACCTTTTCCCCCTTCTTTTTGTAATTCTTATATTTTATTAGCTGTGGATTATGTTTCAAAATGGGTGGAAGCAATAGCTACCAATACTAATGATGCTCGTGTTGTAGCTAAATTTGTGCATAAGAACATATTCACAAGGTTCGGAACACCAAGAGCGAGAGCTATTATAAGTGACGAAGGTACACATTTTTGTAATAACATTTTCAAATCACTCTTGGCTAAATACAATGTGAAGCATAAAGTGGCACTGGCGTATCATCCCCAATCGAATGGACAAGCTGAAATATCAAACCGGGAAATTAAACAAATATTGGAGAAGACAGTCAACATTAACCGAAAGGATTGGGCAATCAAGTTGGATGATGCACTATGGGCATACCGAACTGCATTCAAAACACCTATTGGGATGTCTCCTTATAGGCTCGTATTTGGAAAAGCATGTCACTTGCCACTTGAATTGGAGCACCGAGCATTCTGGGCAATTAAGAAGTTGAACTTTAACTTGAAAACATCTGCCGATTTCAGAAAATTGCAACTAAATGAAATGGAACAATTCAGAAATGACGCATATGAGAATGCCAAGATATATAAAGAGAAAACTAAGAAGTGGCATGACAAAATCATTGTTCGAAGGGAGCTAAAACCGGGGCAACAAGTATTATTATTCAATTCTCGTTTGAAGTTGTTTCCTGGTAAGTTGAAGTCGCATTGGTCAGGACCATTTGTTGTAGAAACAGTATACCCTCATGGGGCTATCGAGTTAAAATGCAACGATGGAAGAACTTTCAAGGTGAATGATCAGCGGATTAAGCCTTATTATGGGACTGAAGTAAGGAATATCGACATCATAGGGTTGAGCGAACCACCATGAAAATTGGTATAGTCGGGCTGACGACGTTAAACCAAGCGCTTTTTGGGAGGCAACCCAAATTTTTTTTTTCTTTATTACATTTCGTTTTTGGTTTAGCTTTTACTTTTGTATTCTTATTTTAGGATGTGTATTTTTGATATAATGTGTTCTTTTATCTTCACAAAATCTTATGAACTAAATTGTGTTTTTCAGGATTAAAATTTGAGGAGAAACCATTTCTGATAGTGCATCCGCGCTAGGAAAAACACCGCACCGGGAGTAGTTGATGAAAGAAAAAAATAAAATAAAATTTTCCAGTACCTACACCGCACCCGCGGTTTCTTTTGGAGCGCACCCGCGGTGCTTATTTAAGAAAAAAACATAAAATTCCAGTAGCAAGACCGCACCCGCGGTAGTTTCAGGAGCGCACCTACATTGGATTGGCCGAGAGATTACCGCACCCGCGGTAACATGTACACCGCACCCGCGGTTTTTGTGGATTCAAAAAATTGAAAATTTCCAGTAGGCAACACGCACCCGCGGTCATTTTGTCACCGCCCCCGCGCTGAAATTCCAGAACACACACTCACCCGCTGGTACCAAAAGCAGCGCACCCGCGGTCGTTGAAGATCGAAACTTAAAAATTCCAGAGTCCTGACCGCACCCGCGGTGTGTTTAGGACCGCACCCGCGATCGATGTTTTAAAAGTCTTAAACAAGCAGAAATTGGACATAAACGTAACCCTTCTTCAAAATTCTATCCTATACTTCGAAATACATCCTATGAAAACACACTCCACTCTAAAATTTTGTTCTTCAAGCACAAATATTCCACTACACACCTACATAACTTCAATAATTACATCTTATATCCATCTTATTGCATAAAATTCAACACCAAACCTAGGGTTTGAAAGAGGGCTCGAAAATTTTCACAAAGAATTGATTGGAGCTTCGAGTTTGTTCTTACAAGAATCATTTCAACAATCAAGTTGAGCCATTCCATAGTACATTTGCTTTCAAATTCGAAATTGTGGGTGTCATTGGCTATGGAAGAAAATTGAATTTTAGTGGAGTACAATCTTGATATCGTTGATTGAATTGGTGTGTATATTGTTGAGGTGTAGTTATTGTGGTTAACAAGTTTGGGGGTGTGAAAGAATCTTCTAGTTTTGTGAATGAGATTGAAGGGAAAGTTGGTGAATTGAAAGTGTTTGATAAAATGCCTCCAAGAAAGAAACAATCCAAGGGTGCATCATCATCTGAAAATTATGGTGTAAACAAGTTTTGGGATGAGAAAGCGGAGGAAAACTATGGCAAAATTCTAAACAACAGCATTGTGAAAGAGAGGGCTTTGACTTGAGCTTCCCACGAACTGAAATCGGATTCATGCTTACAGCTAGGCATTGGGAGGAGTTTGGTAAGCCACCACCAGATGCGGTTATTTCCTTGGTAAGAGAATTTTATGCTAACCTTAAGGTTAAGCATGATCATTTGAAGGTTTTGGTGCGAGGCAAGATGGTAGCTTTTGATTCTCATACCATCAACACAATGTATGGTATCCTTCAAATCATGCATGATGAATATGAACAATACCGGAACGAGGAAGTTGATTATAATGATATTCTTCATAATATTTGCATCGAGGGAGCAGAGTGGCGAATGAGAGATGATGTTCATTTAAGACTGGCCAAATCTGATCTGAAAAATGTTGCCAAGGATTGGTATTCTTTCATTTCGGCTAGGATTAAGCCCACTGAGCATACTACTACTGTCATCAAGGAGAGGGCAATCCTGACCTATTGCATCTTAACAGGAAAGACAATTGATTTAGGTCAATTGCTTCAGAACTCAATGCTAGATTAGGCAAAAGGTAACTCTCCTAGTGGACTCCCACCCTTCTCTTATCACAGACTTATGCCATTATGCGGGAGTGACTTGGGCAGCAAACGAAGAGTTTTTGAAACCAAAAAATGCCATTGTGGTAATTCAACCACATAGGTCACTGACATCTGATCAACAAGATACACGTGAAGCTCAAAGAGAATTCAACCGAAGAGCTGCTGAAAGCCGTGACCATGATCAGGCCCAACAACAACGCACACAACCGCAACGAATAAATGTGAGGGATAGATTAACTTATTTGGAAGAGGAGATGCGCCAAAAACGCCAGGACATGGACGCTTTTCGGTTTAGGACCGATAAATTCATGGATTATATGATGGATTTCACATCTGTCTTGGCTCAACAATTTCCATCGGCTTCCACATCTGGTAATCCATTTCCGCAACCTCCACAGTGGCCACCCGCATATGATCCGCCTGAGTATCACCCACCACAAGAAGGAGCAGACGATGAGGATGGCGATGACCATTGATGGTCATTGCCCGAGGTATGTGTATTCCCTAACTTTCACGATCATATACATCGAGGACGATGCTCATATTTAAGTTTGGGGGAGAGATATTATTTTATTTTGTGTGTTTTATTTTGTGTGTTGTTCATTTTATTTAGTTTTATTTGAGTGTTTTATTTTTTCTTGTGAGTTTGTTGCTTGTGTGTTTGTAGTGTCATAGTAATGAAATTTTTTATTTGAAATGGCCAATGATGAAAAAAAAATTTTGTATTGAGAAGAAAGGCCATGCATTTCATTAATGTTCATCAATCAATTTGAAAAATTTAGAGAACAATCATGAGATTTGGTAAATTTGAGACTTATAAATTCTAAACAACTCTGCGATTTTCATTTGATATTGAAATAAATTTTTGCAAACACATATATGATTGAGGCAATCTTTGATTTTATTTGGGCCTATTTATATTGTTCATAAATATTCATTTGAAGCCCTCTTGAGCCTATATGAGAAAAGAATTGTGTTCTTGAAATTTCTTGAAAGCCAAACACTTTTCTTTTGAATATATATGTATTTGGTTAATGCATTAAGACATCACTTTTCACGATGATTAGATTCTACTTTGTGTTAGTGAATTGAGATTTTGTCTAGAACTATCCAAACAACACTCGAGGCGAAATACGGACAAACTATGATTTAGGAATGATTTAGGTGATTTTTTTTATCGATTGAGCCTTTCAAGCTACCAAATAAAAATAATTTATCATTTGTCACCTCTTTGAGCTTATATGAATTCGAATGGCACACGTTAATATGTGTAAAAGACCCCCATTCGATATCCTTTTATGTAGCCCACATTTACCAACTCTTTGAATATCTTATACAATTATTTTCTACCTTTTCAAGGGAGTAAGAATTCAAAAGATTAAAGAAAGTGATATTCTCCTACAAAAGAAAAGAAAAGAAAAATGATGAATGATGTTTGATTGAAGAAGTTGGAGAAAAAGGGGAGAAAAAGAGATGAAATGAATAAAAAATGGAGATAAAAGAAAAAGTGGAGTATGCAAAAGAGTTATAAAAATTTAATTTACTCCCTTATTTGAATTCCTAATCTTCATTTGTAGCTATAAACCAAGGCCTAACATTACAACCATTGAAAATCCTATTAATCTAGTCATAGTTGTCCAATATACTAGTGGAGAGGGATTGGGAGGATTTAGCCTATGGACAATCGATAAACACTTTCATTGAGTACGAATCTTGATCATTTTTACACACACCTCATTGCATCAAATATTTATTGGGTATTCCTTTCTTGAATGAATATTGATTTGAACCCAACATTTACCGGAAAAGACCTCTTGATTTGTGTTTGTAAAAATTGAAATTGATTGAGAATGTTTTGAAACATGAGTTGAAGAGATTAGAAGTTAAGAAAATTAACCGATTTCATGATTATATCCGGATGAAAAATTGGTTGGATTGATTTAACTTGTGATTGCATGAAGATTTAGTTAAATTATCTTGAAGCCAAGTTCTTTTAAAAATATTTCATGATTTGTTTGTTTGTGTATTTTTATTTTTCTCGGGACTAGCAAAATCCTAAGTTTGGGGGAATTTGATAAGTGTAATTTATTTCACTTTTATTACTTGTTTTTAACTTAGAATTATGTGATTCTTGAGCAGTTTATTTGATTTGTTGATGTTTTTGTTGTTATAGTTTGGAAGTATAGAATAAGAGTGTGAAATATTAAAAGTGTTGAATTGAAAAGTGCAAAAAAGATAAAAAAATTCAGTAGCTGCAGCACACCCGCGCTACATTTTATACCGCACCCGCGGTAAGCTAGTGCACCCGCACTGACACAGGCAGTGCACCTGCGCTCATACACCAGAACGAAGACTGCACCCAGCGGTCTGTTCTTCACCGCACCCGCGATCTTCGAAAAACAGAATCCGGAAATTCTGTAACTTTGTGTGCTGCGCGTGGAAGTTGGAGACATTTGTGTGCTACGATTCCTATCTTGTCTGGACTATATTAAGAGATCATTTGCTACTATCTTGGGCATTGGGGAACCAAAGGAAGAGAGGAGGTGGCTGCTACAAGATTGAAGAATCAAATTCATCAAGTTTTGAGGAACTCTTTTGTACAACTCCAGGGAACGGAATCAGCTCTTCAAACTCTTGTTCTAAGTTCTTCTTTCCTTTGTTTTTCATTTGTTATGTCTTATTTTAAAACTATGTTGTGTTGTTTTGATTGTGTTATTATGAACTAAGTTTTAATTCTAGAGGAATGATTGAACAAACTAGAAACCATGTGTTAGAAGTTATAAATTAAGTTATTTAAGTTCTTCATATTGTTCATTTGTATTGTTCTAATCTTAATGCTTTCAATTTATTGGCCATATTTTGAATGATTTATATGTTTACAATTTATCACTCGGAAGAGGAAATTATAAACAAGAAAAAGATCAAATACATCAATGGTATTTATAGAGTTCGGAAGGCCTATAATGCTATCGAAGCCTATAGAGAATTTATTGCTTGTTGTGTTATTTAATTGTAAATTGTTGATGGAAATGTCACAATTCATTTTTAGATAACAAATATCTACTTATCACTTGGAAGAGGGAGTAGATAATAATAGGATTCTTTGCTAATGAATAAAAAAGGACTTTTATAACAAACTAATAAGAATTACACATGGTGGATAGTTGCGTGAAATCGGACCTCTAGATCTTTTATCTCATTGTTATTTGCTAAAATTATTTGCTAAAATTTGGTGTTCTATATATCTATATTTAATTATTTTTAAATCCATTTTCAATTTAGTCATTCATAAAATCAAATCCTTAAATTGATTTTCTAAATAAAGTCAAGATTATTTTAATCACAAGCATTAATATACTTTTATATACACACTACTCGTGGGATCGACACTTGTACTCGAAAATATATTTACTATAACTTGACGTCGTGCGCTTGCGAGCAATCAAGAAAACACACAACAACAGTCATAGCATACTATTCGGACATTAGATGATATGCTGAGGACTATACCACGGAAAGGAGATATTTTCAGAAAAACTCTATCACCATTTGAAGCACTATATGGAAGGAAGTGTCGATCTTCTCTGTATTGGGGCGATTTATCTGAAGCACCAATTATAGGACCTGATATGATAAGAGATATGACAGAGAAGTTGAAAATGATTCAGAGTCATATGCGAGCTGCTCAGGATAGGCAGGCTAAGTATGCAAACATCAGGAGACGACCGTTGATTTTTGAGAAAGGTGACAGAGTTTTTCTGAAATATCTCCTTTCCGTGATACAGTTAGATTTTGAAAGAAATGTAAATTATCAACGAGATTCATCGGTCCGTATGAGATTTTTGAACGTGTTGGTGATTTGGCTTATAGATTTGCTCTTCCTCCTGCATTATCAGGTGTTCATGATGTTTTTCATGTGTCTATGTTGACAAAATATCATCCAGATCCTTCCCATGTACTTTCACCCGACGAGATTGAGTTAGATCAGACTTTAAGTTATACTGAGAAACCGATTCAGATTCTAGACAGAAAAGACAAGCAACTCAGAAATAAGTTGATACCATTGATTAAAGTACAGTGGAACAGACATGGTGTCAAGGAGGCAACTTGGGAATTAGAAGACAATATGAGACGTAAATATCCAGAGTTATTCAAATAAAGTATGCTTCTATTCTCGGTCTTACTTTTAGTATTGAACATTACATTGTAGATTTGAAATTGATGATTTGATTTCGACGAAGAAATCTATTTTTAGAGGGGAGAAATTGTAATGCCTGAATTTGAAAAAAAATGACTGTTCACGATGTTACTATTCAAGCAATGCGGCGCTAGAATAGTACCGCCTAGGCGCTGGAGTTGGGCAAATTTGGCGTTGAGGCGCTGAAAAGTAGCGCTGCGACGCTGAAGATACAAAAATTGACTATATAAACACACTTTGACTTCCACCATTCATCCTCCAATTAGTTTTCCTCTTCCTTCATGCAAATCCTCATTCATCTCCTTCCATTTCTACATTTCTTCTTCAATTTAAGAGAGATTTGCTCAAGAAAATTTTGAAATGAAGGTAGATTTGTGATCCTTTCATCACGGGCTTTAAGTTGACGTAAGTATTTCCCAATTTTATTCAAGTTTGGAAATGAGTTGAAATTTAGAATTGATATTTGAGTTGACATTTGAGATATTAAGATGTTGAAAATGTTGTATTTGAGTTGGTTTGAATTAAAAAAGGATATGATAATGGATTCTTGTTTACGTGCTACACCTTCTGTATTTCGTGTATATGAGACAATTTTGTTTGGATTTTGGAGTTAGGGTCTTCATCAAACTTGTCTATCATCAAGTTATCTTTGATTGGTTCTTAAATCACTCATTTCAAGGAAGAACTAAAAGAGATACATTATTTTTACTAAAACAGGTTTGAAATTCCGAGTTAGTGCAGATTTGTGTACATACCTTATATTTATTCGAATTCTGGGATTTATTGGTTGGAATTCTGAATTTGGTGTTCGAATGAAAGTTATAGAACATTTTATTGTATTCGAAATGATACCAAATTAACTCGATTCCACTGGATATTGAGGAATTTATGCTCAAAATACTAAATGTGCCAGAAATGCATTGAAGCAGAATTCATGGGAATGATGTTGTATGTTTCAGATTATGAAAGACTGAGTAAATTACTTTGTTTGACAAAACTTCGTGAAGAATAATTGTTGGGCTTTGAGTTTTCTTGCATATCCAATTTGCAGATCTCGATTTGAAGCAGTATTGAATTAATTATGAATTTTGTTCAGACACTGCTCTGTTGTGATAAATAATCCGAGTTCTTGAGATAGTATACTTCAGAGGTTCAAGACTTCTCAACTATACATTTCGATCTCTTTTTGATAATATTTTAAAGTATGTTACAGTCCGTAACATACAAGGTAAAAGTATCATTTTATTTTAAATTTAAAATTCTATGGCTGGATGAATTATTTATGATTTGATGATGAGATTGGTCTTCAGATTAGTTTATTGTGATTTTGAGATGATGATTTTGATTTGCATCATTACATTGCATATTGAGCCACTTTTCGATTCAGATTTGATATGGCGGATGTCGTTTTGATTTATTGATTTGTTGGACGTATGGGACTATAGGTTAATTGGTATAATGTATGCGGATGTCGCTGCTATGGCATGAACACTCTCTATAGGCGCACCATAGTCCTGGGATGGTAGAACACAGCACCCCACCCCGAGCGGATGAGTCAGTGGATGTTGCTAGGGGATTCTCTTCCCTTGGGGTACCCTATGACCAGATGATTCACCTGATCTTGAGATTTATTGATAGCCCACAGCTTTGATCATGCATTGCATTATATTGCATCATTATGAATTTCATTATGAACTATTTGTCATTTTAATTCTCAATTTTATTGATTGTATCGTAGTGGGTTTATACTCACCGGCACATTGGCTACCTCTTGTTTTCATGAGATTGACAGATCGATGAGGCAAGGCTTAGGATGACAGAGTCCAGCTCCAGGCGAGGAGATAAGAGTTAGAGTGGGATTCTCGGGTCTCAGGATCTTATGATGTTTGGATTATTTTGGCTCACTAGTTATTTTGGCATGTTAAAATTTATATTTCAAACATTTGATATCTTTAAATTATTTTGACAATATTTATGTCGATTTGTTAAACAAGATTATGTGTTTTACTCAATCGTTTGGTTTTTTACATTTATAATTATTAGTATTAGATGTCGGACCTGGGGCCCCACATATATGATGTGCGTGAATATATATGTAAGGTCCAAAATTAAGACGAAAACATTTAACTGCATGCAAATCTAGGGAATATAGAAAATAGCTAATTAATTGATTTTAATCGCTAAATTGGTTGTGTTGATATGTTTATATGATGTTTTAGTAGTTTTCTACTTGGATGCATTGAAATGCATTTTAAATAGTTATTCGAGTTGCGATCGAGGAAGGTAGACAGAGGGTTGAAAAATGGAAAATATTTTTATTAAATAATTGTTTTTAATTATTTAAAATAAGGGTGATGCTTTTTCTTATTTTTTGAAAATTAGAATTTTGAGGTGATTTTATACGTCGAGACGTAATTTTTAACCGGTATTCGATTTTCAACGAAAATATGAACGTTTTGACAACCCAACTAATAATTTCACAAACTTTCCAAAACGAAATATTTTAAATATGTACAATTGGGTTTATTGGGCCTAGTATAGTTACTAATGGGCCCAAAATTTCACACTATTATTTTATAATAAAAAACTAAAGCCCAAACCCTACCCATATTTATAAAAGAACACTCCCTTACCCTAATTCATGCACAAGACTTCTAAGAACCCTAAACCACACGGCACATACCAAAAACAAGAGGAAAAGCTTCGAAAAATTTCAAGGAAATTCGCCCAAGGTTGCTTGTTGCCGTTCTTCGCAATCGTCAACGTTTATTCGTGCGTTAAATACGCAAATGCACGTCATATTCTTTATTTTACTCATCCATCACACCATAATATGTATTTTATACGAATTGCATGAAAAACAAGTCACTCTCTTATTTATTTTCGTTTTTGTGCAAAGCATGAAATTTTGAAGCATATTTTATCCAAAAAAATTGATGTATATGTTCATGAAGGGGCTCCCATGATTAGGGATTGAATTGGGGTTGTTTTTAAACAATTTTAAGGAGTTCTAAGTCACATGAACAAGCAGCACATGAGATGGAACAAGATGGAGCCAACCTTCACGTTTTTAGTGTCAAGCTTCGGTTTTAAAGGGTTAAGCTTTGCATGGCTCGGCTTGGGTCATGGTTTGGGTCAGGGAAGGAGTCCTAGCCACGCTAGGACCCGAGCCATCTCGTAGAGACGCGCATGAGCAGCAGCCGCGCAGGGAGGCAGGGATCGGCTAGGGGGCTTCGGGATGGGCTAGGCTAGGTCCTTGGGGTCCTAAGAGGGTGCACAAGGGTAAGGGTCAGAGGCTAGCTCGTTGGTTAAGTTGTTAGGCGAGTTCGAAGAGTCCTTTGGCAAGAGGAGTTCTCGCCCGTTGCTTCTTCTGATTTTTATGGCTACTGGTTGAGCTTTGGTTCGATTCCTAGGGGTTGTAAGGGTCCAGTAGGGTTCATAGAGGGTCTGGTTTTAAGTTGGCTTAGGGTGGTTCGGGTGTGGCTCGGAGAAAATTGAAGATGACTCGAGGGTAGAGCTTGATTCGAGAATGAGGGTTTCTTCATGGTTTAAAGTTTGAAACATGGCTCAACGAGGGTCGAGTCATGGTTCAGGAGTGCTAATTAGATATAAAAAGTCTAATTTTTAAATTTATAAAATTTACATTTATGTTTGATTTAATTCGGGATTAGGACACATTAAGAATTAATATTTAATGAATAATTAAAAAGCCTATAATTTAAGCTAAATAAAATTGTGGTAAATTTAATTTAAGCTTAAATAATTATTTTGGATGTTTCAAAAGTCAATGAAATTAAGAAAAAGTTAAATTCGAGGAATTTTACGTTTAGGGGTAAAACTATCTTTTTACACTATAAAATAGTAAACGTCATGACAGTGCTCTGAATGTCGTTTTATATGTTAAAATGTTTATGTTAAATATTTATGGATTTCTATGATGTAATGTTGACGCTAAAGGAAATGTTGAATGCTTGGTTAAAAGAAAAACGATTATTATATATGCATGAATTTTATAAAGCGATGAAAATATGAAATGTTGAAGGAAGTGAAGTAATTGTGACTAATATGAATATGACGATATTTGAATAAGTAAGGCCAAGACTCAATTGACAGGTGAGAGTGTCGCTGATGTCTCCGCCGCCCAGTACTGTGGTTACATGTAGATGGCTCCATCGACCCCTAATACGAATACGAAAGTCACAATTAATGATCTGAATTCAACGAAAGGAATACATATATGTATATGATGAATTTGAATAAGTTGATGATGATGTGAATATGAATATGTTTATGCTGATATGGAAAATGTTTATGTTTATGCATGATTATGAAAATGTTATTTTACGTAAAAGTATTTTCAATATTGCCTGTGATCTGTATACGTATTATTTGTTATCAAGAATATGGTGTGTTGAGTCTTTAGATTCACTATGTGTGATCGATGCAAATGAGTATGATATTTATGGTTGATCTGACTGGACTGAAGGTGCACATATCCCAAGGACCAGCGCTTTTCTTTTTCCGCACTTATGTTTATGATTTATTATTAAAGATTTTACGACTATTTATTTATGTTTTGAGAGGTTTTTGAGAGGTTGATAGGACTGGTTTTATTTTCAAATATTGCTTATGGTAAAACGTTTGACGATTTTGATGTTTTGATTATTTCCTTTGATTTTAAAATTTACTTGGTTGTTTTATTTTTAAAAATGGTGTCAAAATATTATATATATATATATGTATTTTTTCGGCCGATTATTCATTAGGGTTTTTTTTAAAAAAAAATAATAAATATTCTAGTACTTTTTAAGAAAAACGAGTACTGGATGTTTCAGTTCGAATTTGAGCAATGTTCCTATAAATGGTTGTGCCACCATCAGTGCCGGGAAGCTCAGCCGTCAAGCCTCAATTTGTAAGTTTATATGCTTTATATGATTTTTAATCTGTTACCTGCATGATTACATGAATTAAATGTTTACGTCACATGTTTAGTAGCTTTTTGAAAATAAATGCTTAAATTTCTAAATGGATTAGAATATGTTACATGATTAGAAACTTAGATTTAAATGCATGTTGGTTACGTTAGAATTTAGAAAATGTTCATATATTATGCCTCCTAGATGCGCACCTATCGCCGAAGGGCAAGCCGGGAATGTTGAGGATCATCATGTTAATGCACCCCCACCTCCTAATGGGGATGCTGCTAGGTGTGCATTGGAGGGCATGGCTTGTTTCTTTTAGCAGTTTCAGTAGGCTCCTAGGCCACAGTATGATGTTTATGATCAGTTCCAGAGGCTAGCGTCGAAGGAATTTTCTGGCACCACCGACCCCTTTGCTGCTGAGGCTTGGATTCGTGCACTAGAGGTGCACTTTTGCTACTTGATTATGAGAGATTCTGACCGTGTGAGGTGTGCCACTTACATGTTTAGGGATGATGCTTCTTTATGGTGGGAAGAATATGAGCATTGTATTGACATCGCTACTCTTACGTGGACTCGATTCAAAGAGATATTCTATGAGAAGTATTTTACTGCTGATGCCCGAGGGCGATTGAAGAGGGAATTTATGACTCTCTATCAGGGAGATACTTCTGTCTCTGAGTTTGTGAGGAAGTTTGATAGAGGTTGTCACTTGAACCCCTTATTGCTAGGGAAACTGCTGAGAAGATGAGACACTTTCTAGATGGTCTACGACCTGCTATACGTCGTGATGTGATGATGATGCGTCCATTAGATTATGCAGCTGACACTGCCTATGCATTTCAAGCCGAGCAAGCTTTGAAAGAGATTGATCTTGACATGCAGCGCAAAAGACACCAACACCAACAGAACAATCAGTCGAATAAGAAGCCATACACGGGACCTCCTAGACCTCAAGGGCAACAAAAACCCCAAGGTAAAGTCAAGAAGCAAGGACCACCAAAGCCACCACTTCGTGGAGCACCAATGAAACGTCTTGCTCATTTTAAAATTCTACTGAAACATTTTTTTTCACTATGGCGGAATATACACACACTCAAAAGTAATTAAATAACTTAAACATATGTTTTTTGTTTTTTTTTTATAAATAAAAGGCAACCTTTCCCTAACTAAAATAACTGCAGTTAATTAAATCTTAAAAATAAATAAATCTCTTAGTCTATTGATTTAAAAGGAAAACTCAAACAGATAACAAAAGTCTGATGGATTGACAACACATAACAAGATTCAAAAACATTTAACCATATTGCTTAAACACATGTCTCGTAAATATATTATGCGGAAGAAATGCAAGGTCCTCGGGTTATCCAGTGCACCACCGAGCTCCACCTACTCAGTCTTTAGCGCCTCTTGTCTCCATAACATCGTGTTCACCTTCATCATACATGCCTAGTGAGTTTAAAGACTCAACACACCTGTGCCAGAAATAACAAGTACATATACATAGCACACAACAATGAAAATATACTGTAATAAACATACCTTTCATGAACTTTAAAAACGCAAACATAACGTGTTGTATAAAATCATAACGTGTCAAAACCTGCCTCAACATATCATCGTGTATGTATACATTTTCTTTTAATTGAATTCAGTTCATTAGTTATAACTTTTGTATCAGCTTTATTCGATAGATCCATCTATAAACCGTGGTACCCGGCGACGGGGACAACAGCGACAACATTACCCGTCCACTGACCTTGGCCTCAGCTGATAATAATCGTGTTAGTCACAACAAATCTCATCCTTCAAAACGTGTCATCATATTTATGAATTAACAAAAACATGCATATACGTAAATTTTTCATTGAAACCAAGCATGCACTGTATTTTTCGTACTTAAATATAAATCATAAACCTGATGCAAGTTTAAAAGCATGATAAATTTGTTCTCAGAGCGCTGCCAGGACTAAAATCTCACCCGAGGTGCGAAATGACCATTTTGATCCTAGAAACCCAAAATGACAATTTTACCCTTGGACTTCTAAATTTCTACCCGAAGCTTACCGAACTCCTTAAATCATCCAAGGAAATTTCAAAAATTATTTCTTAGACGTAAACTCAACCTCGTTTTAAAACTTGGACCGGGGTCTCGGTTCTAACCCGAACCAACTCGAAACTTAACCAAATTCTTCTCAAATTTTTACCACTCCTTATAAACATCAAAAGGGGCCCTAAAACCATCAAGACTAGACCTCTAAACCCATCGGCCATGACCTGACAACTGCTGGAAAATTTTCCTAATCAACCTACTCGAACCATAATTCCCGAAATACACGATTCATTAGATCCATGAAACCGTTGGAGCATTAGTCAAACCAAACGGCACGACTAGGAATTCATAGTGTCCATAACGTGTCTGAAATGCTGTCTTAGGAACATCTTCCTCTCGGACTCTAAGCTGATGGTATCCGGAACGAAGATCAATCTTGGAATACACAGAAGTACCGTGTAACTGATCAAACAAGTCATCAATACGCGGAACAGGATACTTATTCTTCACAGTAGCCCGGTTCAACTGCCGATAATCGACGCACATCCTCATCGTTCCATCTTTTTCTTTACAAACAAAACAGGAGCTCCCCAAGGTGACATACTGGGTCTGATATAGCCTTTTTCTAGTAAACCATGAAGCTGTTCTTTTAGTTTTTTCAACTGTGTCGGGGCTAAACGATATGATGCTCTAGAAATAGGATTTGTCCCTGGCATCAATTCAATGCTAAGATCTATTTCCCTTTGAGGCGGAAAACCTGGAATCTCATCAGGAAATACATCAGGAAAATCTTTGACAATAGGAATGTCGAAAACTTTCAGTCGTTTTTCTTTTGCCATGTCGAGAGCATAAATCATAAAACCTTCATTACCTATTGACAACAATCTGAACATTTCCATTGCTGATACTAACGGAATGTGAGACTGTGAATCATAACCGTAAAAGTTCCATTTACTGCCATAATACGGTCTAAATCTGACAATTCCATGGAAACATCAATTGTAGCTCGATAATTCGTCAATATATCCATACCAAGGATACAATTGAAATCAGATATAACTAACTTGATTAGATTAGTTATCATAATATTATCCTCAAATCTAATCACATAATTTATGACTATCTCACGAGACATCAAGTATACACAGGAGTAGTAGCCACAGACACAGTATCCAACAACAGAATAGTAGCAATCTCATGTTCATCAACAAATGCAGCAGATAAAAATGAATGAGATGCTCCAGTGTCTATCAATATACGTTCAGGATAATAAAAAACATAGCAAATACCTACAATCACTCCTCTAGGTGCATCCTGAGCCTGATCCTGATTCAATGCATTTACTCTAGCCTGCTGGGGCACTATAAATTTTTGCTGAGGAGGACCTCTAGGTGGTGGATAACCGGGCTGCTGAAATGACTGTACAGGAGCATACAGCCTGAAAGCTGGTCCTCGGGGAACCTGTCCAGACTGTTGTGGCTGAAATTGCTGTCTTTGTGCATTGGGGAATACTTTGGCGTAATGCCCAATTTGACCACAGACGTAACAAGACCCCTGAACTCCTTACACACTATGAAATAAAATGTATTCCACCACAGCGGTCACAATACACAGCATTCGAAGACCCAACAACACTTCTCCCTCTAGTACAGCCTGAACTGGAGGAGCTAGATTGCGGTTTCTTCTTGAATTGTTTGTCTCTTGGATTGAATCTTTGTTGTTTTGGTTGCTGGGATGACTGTTGAGGCTGATAAGGAGGTAAAACCACTGGAATCGGCAGATTACTTCCAGATCCCTGATAAATAGAACCTGGAACTGGAACTGGTCATGATTCTCCTCTAAGCAGACTAGCCTCTATCTTCTTCGCCATCTCTACTGCTTGAACATAATTATTAGGCGATCCAGTCATCACCAAGGTATGAATAGTCCCTGGTAGCCCATGCAGAAAACGGGAAACTTTGGAGCGATAATTTCTTGCAACATGTGGCACATATGGTCAAAAGAGCAGAAAATTGGGAATCATATTCAACAACCGATTTATTTCCCTGCACCAACTGGTTAAACTCTTCTTCTTTGGCATAATAATAGGAAGGTGGTGCATATTCTTGTGTAAATTGAGCACGGAATACATCCCAAGTAATGATTTCGCCAGATGCTTTAAGTGCTTCCTCTACAGCTTCCCACCAAAGTTGTGCTTGGTCTTTTAAATGATAGATTGCCAGCTTCAGTCTAACACTTTGGGAATATTCGAGCAAATTGAATAGATGGTTATACATTTCAACCATCCCGCTGCTTTTTCGCCACTTTCATTGCCAAAGAATTTAGTAGGACGTAATTCTTGGAATTGAGATATGATCAACTGCATCCCACCAACTTTATGAGTCAATTGCTCTACCTCTTGATTCAAACCTTCCTCCACATTTCTAGCGACCTGGGCTGCAGGACGACCACGTCTACCTCTGACAACATCCTCAAGTCCTCTGACATTCCATGCTTCTGACTCCTGTACCACTTATTTCTCCTTTTTGCCTTTTCCTCCATGTGTCATTCTATAAGACACAAGGATTTAATACCAAGGCAAAATAATGTAATAAGCACAAAATAACTAAAAAAAACCGAAACTTAGTAGGTAGTTATTAAATTAAGTTCAAAGTCTAGTCGGCTAGTAATGCTAACTCAGGCGAATTCAAATAAATCATAGCATATAATTCAAACAAGAGCAAATAGTCAAACACATACGCAATAATTTTGTTTGTGTTTAGACTCAAGTGCCCTAGACTCTAATTCGAGCATATATCAGTTACGCTCTGATACCAATTGTGGGGCCTGTTCTCCTGATTAACATTTAATGACCAACCAAACAGGATTCGTTAATGTAAACATCGAAAGCGATTAAAATTTTCTTTTTGGGCCAATAGAAATTTCGGCATGACCTTCCCGTAAGTAGTACATCCCAAAAATTTACAAACAACACAAATAACATTTATATACTCGAAATAATGTCATAACAGCAATTCACAAACCTATAGCCGCACTGGATAGGATTAACACATACAGACCCGACAAGGCTCAATCACACAACTATCAATCCAAAACAAAGTAAAAATAACAGTACAGCTACACAGGACATTCCCTGGAAAAAATATGACTCAATTATATAATATATGGGAACTCTCAATCAACAACCCAACTACTGGGCACCGCTACCTGACGCTTCACCAAACGCGTCAAAGCCTCCTGGATAACCTGCTACGGCATCGAAACAACCACAACATAAAAGAAAAGAAGGGCCAGGCCCCAGTATGATGAACCAGTAAAATTATGACAAATATAACTGACATGAAATAAAATCAAGTAAAATGCAATGAAATGCGTGTCGATAACAACGAAATAATGGATACCAAAACGGCGTCCAAATGAAAAGCATCAGCAACAGGAACAGTGGCCACCTGTGCCAAGAAGGAGCAACGAAATATCATGCCGCCGCTCATCCATGCACGTAGCATCGAGGGTCCGGTAGCGACCCGATCAGTGCTCGTGCAGTCATCAGGAATGTGCTAATCCTATCACTCGTTGCATCGATGAGATGTCAAGAGTGATCTAATCCTATTACTCGCTCCATAGATGACTCATCAGCTCAACAGATCAGTAATGATAGCAATCAACGGAGTCAAGGCTCGAAATACTATGCACTAATAGTATCAACTCAAATAAACGCATGAATGCAATCACATTATTCACAGAAGCATATAAAGCACACCACAACTCATTATAAAATACTTAACGTCATTCGATGTCACTATAGATGTCATAATAATACATTTCATGTGTACCTCAAGTGAAATATCCTAATTTACCACTGAAATATCTTAAGGATTTCTCGAAAAATCCAACACTGTGGCAAATAATACATTTCATATCAAGTTCCAATTATTTTTCCATTATTTGAAAATTTAGCCTAAAATTCCGAAAATATAATTTAGGCTTTAAAATTTCTAAAATTAATATACGACAATTCGATAGCATATAAACCCCTAATTATTGAACACTAAAATTCGAAAACCCAATTATAAATTTCTGAATTTTCGAAATTATGTCCAAATAAATTCTGAAGTTTCGTTAATACCTCCAATTAGCTTCGATATAGCACCTACAATCAATAATACAATATATATTAATTGTTGGAAATCAAATTAATTAAAATACCCAAAATTCGAAACCCTAAAATCCGATTTTTTTACCTCAAACACTTCAAATTTCGAGTACAACTATACAATCAGTTGTCCAAGCTCGAAAGAACACGAAATCGAGGCGAAGAGCAAAATTCGAACGAGCCACGACCGAAGGGTTCGAACAGGGTTGTTGAAAAAACCTTGCAAAATGGGTATCAATAGGTAGCCCTTGCCGAGAGCTTTCCAAATATGTATTTACTTTAATTTTGGATGATCGAAACGGCCACAATCGATGAAAAAAATTTCGAAATGGAAGAAAAAGGAAAAGAGCTTCGGCCGATGCCGTATACGGGGAATGAGAAACTTCGGTTTCTTTCTTCTTCTTTTTATTATTATTATTATTATTATTATTATTATTATTACTTAAATTTTGGGCTGGGCTTGGGGTGTACTTGGGCTTTCATATGATGACTGCCTCAACTTTACTTGGATCAACTGATATACCAGCACTTGAAATCACATGTCCAAGAAAAACTACTCTATCCAACCAAAACTCGCATTTGGATAATTTAGCATACAACTTTTCAGTTTTCAAAATTTCAAAACAGCTCTCAAGTGCTCGACATACTCAAATTCAGATTTTGAATAAATAAAAATATCATCAATGAAGATCACAACAAATTTATCTATATAACTTTGAAACATACATTCATCAAATCCATAAATACCGCAGGTGCATTGGTCAACCCAAAAGGAATAAGCAAAAATTCAAAATGCCCATACTTGGTACGAAAAACAGTCTTAGGCACGTCTCTGTCTCTAACTCTTAACTGATGATATCCGGATCTTAAATCAATCTTAGAATATACTGAAGAACCCCACAACTGGTTGAAGAGATCATCAATCCTTGGCAAAAGATACTTATTTTTTAATATGGCTTTATTCAACTGTCTATAATTGGCACAAAGCCTCATAGGCCCGTCTTTCTTCTTCACAAATAAAACCGGAGCACCCCAAGGTGAATCACTTGTTCTTATATATCCTTTAGCCAATAAATCCTCAAGTTGTTCCTTTAGTTCCTTCAGTTCAATTGGTGCCATCCTATAAGGAGCTCTAGAAATAGGTTGTGTACCTGGCATCAACTCAATGTTGAACTCAATCTCTTGGACTTGAGAAAATTGTGGAATTTCATATGGAAATACATCTGAAAATTCACTAACAATTGGAATATCTGCCAATTTAAGTACTGACCATGAAATACCAATTGCATAAACCAAGAAACATTATGCTCTTTTCTGCAACAAATGAGTCGTGGACAAAATAGATATAAAAGGAATCTTAGCTCGAGAAACCTTACCATAGAATGTCCGGTGATCTGTCATATCAGGTATAAACTTAACAATCTTCTGAAAACAATCTAGAGTAGCCATGTATCTTGTCAACATGCCTATACCAACTATGCTGTCAAAATCAGATATCTCCAACATAATTCAATCAAGTTCAATGACATTATCCTCATAACGAAATTCACAACCACTTATCATTTCAGCTGACCTCATCACTTTGCCCAATGGAGTAGAAATAGATAATGTAGATGATATTGGCATAGAATGTTGAATGCAAGGAGACAAAGTGCTCAGCTATGAAAGTGTGTGATGCACCAGTATCCATTAAAACATAAGCAGGATAACTTGAGAGAAAACAATTACCTGCAATAACATTATCTGGAGCATTATGTGCCTCATCCTCCGTGAGTGCAAAAACTCGGGCCTACTGTCTAGGTGGATGTCTTACCCTGTGGCTGCCATTCTGTTTGTTCTTATCTGACTGATTTGACTGCTGATAGGAATGAAATGTAGGGGTCTTACGGTTCTGGTGAGTTGTCTGTCTCGATGATCCCCCACTCTGAGATATATCACTGCCACGGTTAGGACACACTCGAGCATAGTGTCCCACCTGGTTACACAAGTGGCAAGCTCCCGAGACTCCTCTACACTGATCGGTATAATGTCTACCACCACACTGACCACAAGTCAGGCCTGAATAACCAGTAATCTGAACTGAACCAGATTGTCTTGATCCACTAGAACTCGAAAAATTACTTACATGCCTCTTAAATTGCTTGCCTCTAGCCTTAAATTGCTATCTTATGTTACCACTGTTACCGCCACTATTTCATGTCTGAATTGTTGTCGATATTGTGGTTGTTGGGGTCGTTGCATATACTGAGAACCTCTTTGTCTAATGATTCCGGTTTCAGCTCCCTTGGCTCGATCAAGAGCTTCGGCAAAAGTGTTAGGCCTTCCGGTATTAATCAAGGTAAATATATCAGGGTTAAGACCATTTATGAAGTGATGGGCCTTAGTTTCTTCATCGGATGCTACATGAGGTGCAAATCTCAGTAAATTTGAGAACTTAGCAACATAGTCCTCAACATTCAGATTTCCCTGTTTTAAATTTGCAAACTCGGCTCCCCTGTATTTCCTGTAAAAGATAGGAAAGAAACGCTAATAAAATTCAGATTTAAAAATATCACAGGTAACAATCGTACCTCGACCCTCTAAAGCTTTCTTTGTCATGATCCACCAACTCTTAGCAACATCTAATAACTGATGAACAACTAACTTGATTCTACGATAATCTGGATACTCAAGAGATTCAAATAATTGATCAATATTCTCCAACTAGTTCTCATCTTCTAATGCATTCTCGGTATTCAACATCGGTGGGTGTAAAGACTAAAATCTGACTAACAGTATCTCCATCGGAGTTATATCCATCTGATTATGAGTAGCATTGCCTTAATCTTGTGCCACTGGTACATTCTGTCTAGGTCTACCACGACCTCTACCTCGAGTAGCCATGTCTGATATACAATAGATCAAACACAGATAATATCACAATATCATAATCATCTCAATCTTGTAACGACCATTTCTTGCTCTCGAGACTCAAGAAATCTCAAAAATCTCGAACAAAGCTCAGCAATATAATATCTCAATTATAATCATGTATTTCACATTATGGCACAGTGAAAATGCTAGAAAATATATCACATGATCAAGCAATTCGGACTAACTCGATCTACTGTGTTACCAAATATCTTATGCTCTGATACCAACTAATGTGGGGACCCGGGTCCGACATATAATATTAATAATTATAAATGTAACAAACCAGACAGTTGAGTAAAAAACATAATTTGTGGTTCACAACCCGACATAAACACCGTTAAAATAATTTAAAGGTCTCAAATGTTTGAAATAAAAATTTTAACATGTCAAAATAAAGTAGTGAACCAAAGTAATCCAAACATCATCAAATAGCTCCTAAGACTCGAGAATCCCACTCTAACTCGTATCTCCTCGCCTGGAGCTGGACTCTGGCATCCCAAGCTTCGTCTCACCTACCGTCAAGCACATGAAAACAAGAAGTATCCGACGTGCCGTGAGTATAAACACAGTATGATACAATCAATAACATATGAGAATTAAAAAGACAAATATTTCATATAAATTCATAAAGATGCAATATAATGCAATGCATGATCAGAAGCTGTGGGCTATCAATAAATCTCAAGATCAAGTGAATCAACTTGTAATAGGGTACCCAAGGGAATAGAATCCCCTAGCAACATCCACCGACTCATCCGCTTGAGGTGTGGTGCTGTTGATATCAACTACTAGCTCAATTGGTACCAGGATTCTTGATATCAATGTATTTATCCTATAGGTCATGGGATCGAGTCCTGGGGAGGCGAAAGAAACCCCTTGGTAGGGAGGGGGAGATCCTATGAGTAACTCGTACGACGCCTATGGAAAGCCCGTGAGGGAAAAGGCCCCTTTGAGGGAGCCCAAGATCGGGATAGCCTTGGGTCGATCGGGGCAGGGGGTCGTATGGGCGGTCCACTGGGCCTGTAATGGGTCGTTACAGATTGGAACCGAAAACCCTTGTGATTGGTTTTCTTTACTGATCATGGCTACCAAGATTTTAAATAACACATCAGACCAATTTATCCGTAGTTTGGAGGAAATGGTGGCCATAACAAGAAATTTCTCCAAGGTTATTTTATCGTATGCACCAGCCTTGGAAAGCAGTCCTTTTGCCACAATATCAACCAACAGTCTGAATTCAATCTTTAAATCGCGTTTTTGACATGTTGGATGAGAGATTGGAGAGTCCGTGTTTGAGAAAGTACTTCACCAAATGTCGATATTTCCATCTGGCAGTGTTGAGAAAACAGTAACTCCATCTGTGGGTAAGTTGAACAATTCAGCAAACATCTTCTGGGTGAACTGGAGGTTTTTGTTCAGATAATGACCAGTCAGTCCACGTGGGGACTTTTAGTGGAGAGAAATTTGTAAGTTTTGAAAAATTTGGGCGGCGGTAAAATAATTAATTTGAAAGTTCAAAAGTAAAAACTGTAACGTCAGTCAGAGGCAGTCAAAAAGTTTGAGTAATTTTTACGAAATGACGTGGAAGTATCCTGCCCAAGTAAAATGAACTGTTTGAGTAATGTAGTTAGGAAGAAACGGTTGAGAAGTCTATTTAATTAATGACTTAACCATTTTCCCCCTAAACATGTGTATTAAGAACTAATCCAGAATAGTGAACCATCGATAGCTTAGACAGAAAGCCTCTTGAAATCCTAGTGGCTGTCGATATGAGAGAGAAAGAGACCCTTCATATGATATTTCATCTATAAATACAGGTAGAGAGATTAGTTAAACAACATATATCAATATGGCGAAAGCAGGCAGTTCAAGTGAGCCAGATCTTGTGAAAGAATTTATGGAATCAATGATAGCTTCCCGCAAGGCTGCTTTTGAAGATAGCGTTTTTGAGAAGACGCTGGCGGTGTGGACAAAGGTCTAGGAGCTTCAGTCCTCTCTTGAGAGAGGACTAGGTGCTACCTCTAAGGAGATGGCACTTCTGATGAAGTATCAGCGACTTCTTTATGTCGATGATGCATCATACGTCTTCTCTGATGATGGCGTTTACCTCCTCATGCTCTTAAAAGAGCAGAGGACTCTGAGGAAGATTGCTTCCTCAGATGACTTTTTACGTACCTCCACCGGTAAGCTGATCGCTTGGTTTCGCAACTGGTTGAGGGCGGTAGAAGATGAAGTTAGGGATGTACAATGCCGTCTGTTTGTTCAATAAAATATTTTTATTTTGTATTACCGACTGTCTCTTTATATTTCCGTTTATTTCCTGCAATACAAACTAAACACACACAAGAACTAAATACATAAAGATAAATCAATTAATCCAAGCATATTGCGAAAATGAGAAAACTAAGCCTCTGGTAATGGTTTTTTGAAAATATCGGCATTTTTTGATCCGTATGAACATATTCAAGCCGTATTTCTTTCTTCATGACGTGTTCTTGGATAAGTGATGTCTGATATCAATATGTTTTGTTCAAGAGTGCATAACTGGGTTGTATGTGATTGCTATTGCGCTGGTGTTATCGCAGAAAATGGGTGATTCAGTAGCTTGGATGCCATAATCTTTTAATTGTTGTTGTATCCAAAGCATCTGAGCACAGCAACTTCTAGCCGCAAGATATTCTGCTTCAGCGGTTGATGTAGAAATTGACGTTTGTTTCTTACTAAGCCATGGAATCAACCGTTTGCCTAAAAATTGACATGAACCGCTTGTACTCTTTGTGTCGACTTCTCACGCCGCATAATCTGCATCTGAATATCCTACAAGATTAAGACTTGAATCTTTGGGATACCAGAGACCCACATTAGTAGTTCCTTTAAGATATTTAAGGATACGTTTAGAGGCAATAAAATGAGATTGCATATGTTTAGCGTGAAACCGTGCGCATAAACAAACCGCAAACATAATGTCCGATCGGCTGGCAGTCAAATATAGCAAAGAACCTATTAACCCTCTGTACATTTTTGTGTCCACAAAGATTCCCCCTTCATCTTTATCCAGTTTAATTGATCAGCTCATTGGGGTGGAAGCTTGAGGGAAATTTTCCATGCCGAATTTCTTTAGCATATCTCGAGTGTATTTGGCTTGATTGATAAATATTCCATTTTTGGACTGCTTGACTTGCAGTCCTAAAAAGTAATTTAATTCGCCCATCATGCTCATCTCAAATTGCTCCTTGATTATCTTAGAGAATCTCTCACATAGCTTAGGGTTAGTTGATCCAAAAATAATATCGTCCACATATATTTGTACAAACAATGAATGATCATTTTTTGAGAATGTAAACAATATTTTTTCAACCGTTCCAATTGAAAAATCATGTTCAAGCAAGAATTTGGTTAATGTGTCATACCATGCTCTTGGTGCCTGCTTCAGTCCATACAGAGCTTTGTCCAGTTTGTAAACATAATCAGGAAAAATGTGATTAATAAAACCAGGTGGTTGTTCTACATGAACTTCCTCATTTAATAATCCATTCAAAAATGCAGATTTAACATCTATTTGATATACTTTGAAACCCTTAAATGCTGAAAATGCCAGAAATATTCTTATAACTTCTAACCTTGTGACAGGGGCAAAGGATTCATCAAAGTCTATACCTTCTTCTTGTTTATAGCCCTGAGCTACAAGTCGAGCCTTTTTTCTTATAATCAAACCGTTTTCATCCATTTTGTTTCTGAATAACCATCTAGTTCCAATCACATGAGTTTTATTAGGCCGAGGGACTAGATGCCAAACTTTACTTCTTTCAAACTGATTAAGTTCTTCTTGCATGGCCTCTATCCAATTTGTGTCAAGTAATGCATTATCAATTTTCTTAGGTTCTATCTGAGAAACAAATGCAACATGCATAACTTCATTTATCATTTGATTTATGGTTCTAAGAGGAGCAGTAGGATTACCAATGACCAGCTCAAGTGGATGATCCTTTTTTCCACTGGAGACATGGTCCATATGGATTTAGCTCGATAGGTTGAATAATTCTTTCTTCTTGCTCCAGTGCTACTTCCATCTGCGTTTGTTGGATGTCCTCTAGTTCGTTCACCTGTTGAGTTTGTTCTTGAGCGGTTGGATTTTCTTTTGATGTGATTCCCCTATTTTTCTCAGATTTACCTCATCATCATTGCTTGCTTCAAGGTTAGTTGCATCAAGATTATTTATTAAATCATGTATACTGTTACAATTGTTGTCATGACATATAGATGATTCATCAAATAATATGTGTATAGATTCTTCAACAATGAGATTTCTTTGGTTATAAACTCTGTATGCTTTGCTCACTACTGAATATCCTAAAAAGGTGCCATTATCAGCTTTAACATCAAGAGCGGTGAGATGTGTTTTGCCATTAATGTGAATGAAACACTTACAACCAAAGATTCGAAAGTATCCAAATTCTGGCTGCTTGCCGGTCCAAATTTCATATGGAGTTTTCTCATGATTCTTATTGATCATGTATCGGTTTTGAGTATAACAGGCTGTGTTGATGGCTTCAGCCCAGAACCTTTGTAAGATATCATATTCAGCTAGCATGGTTCTAGCTGTTTCCTTCAATGTGAGGTTTCTTCTCTCAGCTACTCCGTTTTGTTGAGGTGATCTTGCTGTTGATAATTCATGTTTTATGCCATGACCTTCAAGATAGGATGACAGGAATCGGTTTAGAAATTAAGTTCCTCTGTCACTCCTGATTCTGTCAACTGCTTCACTTTTCTCGTTTTGAAGTCTTTTGAGCAGCTTGATTAGTTGATCCGCGGTTTGGTCTTCGGATTTTAGAAATGTTACCCATGTAAATCTGGAGAAATCATCAATTACTACGAGAGTGTATTTCTTTCCCCCTAAGCTTGTTACGGGTATTGGTCCGAACAAGTCTATATGAAGAAGTTCCAGGCATCTTGCTGATGAGTTTCTTCCTTTGCTCTTGAATGTTGACCGGATTTGTTTACCTAACTGACAAGCAATGCAAATTCTATCTTTGGCAAAATCAATGTTATGCAATCCAGATACTAATTTAAGTTTGCTGATAGTGGCAATAGATTTGAAATTAAGATGATTGAGTCGTTTATGTCAAAGCCAATTTTTATTTCCATTTAAGGCGACAAAACAGGTAGGTGCGCTAAGACAGTCATCATTCCATTTAACTTTGTATGTATTTTGCTCTCTATGACCAGTTAACATGATATTACCTGCAGCGGTTTTGACAGTACATATGAGTTTTTGAAATTCTACGGTGTAACCACTGTCACATAGTTGGCTTATGCTTATTAGGTTATAACATAGATTTTCTACAAGAAGTACATCTGTCGTTGTCACTCAACCGGTATCTCTTTTGAACAGGTCGGCTATTGTGGTAATGGTTCGGTCTAGTTTTTGAATGATTTCTGGTTGACCCTGACTTTCTGTTGGCCCAACCTGAACCTTATGAACGGTTGTATTAGGCCTGCGTTTGAGCCATGATCGGTTGGTTTTAGCATTCTCAATTTCGAGGTATCCTAAACCACATCGCCTTCTGTTATTTTCAAGATTTACATTCTGAGTGCCTTGATCTTCAGTCTTATCATGTTCATATACCATACTAGATCTGACAAATTTAATTGGTTTTAAACTGTCTTTTTCTAGTAGTGGTTGAGTTGATGCTCCAGAAGTACTGCATTCATTAATGCTCTAGCCTAGCCCGGTTCTGTCTCCGGCTGGCTTCTGGATTTCCTGCATCTTATTCAGAGAAACAGAGGACTTGTTCCAAGTGTTGACTGTATTTATCAATCGTTTGTTTTCTTTCAAAGTAGCATGGAACAATCTTCGCAGATCATCATTCTCAGCCGTTAGCAGAATTAACTTTACTTTCAAACCGTTAACCTCTTTTTGTTGTGAACAGCTAGAGAGAGTTAACTTGTTTTCCAAGTTTTGTTTTTCTGTTTTGGCTTCATTGAACTGCTATGATAGCCTCTTAAACTCATCTACCATGTCATGAAGTGCGGTGACAAGATCTTTTCGTGTGAATTCATCAGAATTAAAGTCAAATACCATTTCATCAGTAGATTCTTGATCTTCTTTGGCCATGAGACACTCTACTTTCTCATCTTCGCTTTCACTTGAAGATTCTCATAAATAGATTTTTCAGATTCTCATTCAGCCCATTTGCCTTTGTCTTTTTCTGCAACTAAGACTCGCTGACTCTTCTTTTTGATGAAACTTTTGTTGTCTTTAACTCGTCTTCTGTCACTTGATTTCTTTTCATCTTTTCTTGGCCTGTTGTATCCTGCAATAAAGTGTCCCTTCTTTTCACATTTAAAAAAATCTTGACCATCGTCAGTATGATCCTTTTTGAAGTGAGGTTTATTCATCTGTGATTGATTCTTACGAATGAATTTACTGAATTTTTTAACAAAAAAGACATGGCTTTATTGCTTAATTGCTCGGCCGATTTCTTACTTGAGGACTCTTTGACCGGAAGAGTCACTATGGTAGCTGGCAGTGCCTTTATTTGTTGCGATGTGGATGGGTCTTCTTCAGTTTCGTATACCAAGCTCAAACTCATAAGATTTAAGATCAGCGAATAGGTCGTGAAGTTCCAGCTTGTTCAGATCCTTAGATTCTCGTATTGCTATGGTCTTTACGTTCCATTCTCTTGGAAGAGCTCGCATAACCTTTAAAGAAATTTCTCTTTTGGAATATTCTTTCTCGAGTGAGGTGAGTTCGATGATGATACTGCTGAACCGTTCGTCAAATTCTGCAAGAGTTTCTCCTGGCTTCATCTTTGCGTTGTCAAACTTCTGGATAGCCACAATCAACTTGTTTTCCTTAGTTTGATCATTGCCTTCACATAGTTGAGTAAGTTTTTCCCATATTTCCTTCGCAGTAGTAGCAGGTCTTGATTTTGGTGAACATATTCTTGTCCAGAGTTTTATAGAGAATATCTTTCGCAACGTTATCCAAATTTGCCTTCTTTTTATTTTCAGCTGTCCATTCAGATATGTTCTTTTCAACCATCTGAGGAGCACCTTCAGTTATTGTTGCAGCTGCATTCACCTTTAGAATTCTCATTGGCCCGTCAGTGATGACATACCACATGTCGTCATCTTGGGCTGCTAAATGTGCCTGCATGCGAATTTTCCAATCGTCATAATCTTCTTTAGAAAACATTGAAATTTATTGAAAGAAGCCATAAGTGATTGAAAAGATGTCAGTGTTTGAGAAAACCCCGCTCTCATACCACTTGTTGGGATCGGAAAAGAGTTCAGAGGGGGGGTGAATGAACTCTTTTAAATTTTCTTTTCTAAAATTAGTTTTCAATCGTTTTTTAGGCGGTTGAAAATTCGTTCTCAAACGGTTGGAAACTTGAACCACTGATGGGTGCGGAAAACGGTTCACAATTCCCAATAGACAGTTCAAACACTTTTAGCAAACTTAACAAATTGCGATTGGAAAAGTAAGAGATTGCAAGAAGTATATAACACAAGATTTTTATGGATGTTCGGAGATTGAATACTCCTATGTCACCCCTTCTTCCTTTTCCAGGAAGGATTCCATTAATAGATTTTGGCTTTACAACGTATTTGCAACAGCCCACTCCAACCAGGACTTATCACACTGCCTGTATCGGAACTCTTTGTGATCACTTTACACTTCTGGATATTAAGAACACTAAGTTCACTAGACACCAAGACTTGATCTAATAACCAAAAGGTTACTGATGTGAATAAACGATTTGTTTTAAGTAGCACAAAATTGATCCTTAGACGATCGAGTGTAATGTTGTTTTAAGCGTGCTTGAGAGAGCGATGAAGTGTGTAGGATTGTGATAGCGCTCTGAGATCTTTTTGTGTATGCTAGCAACAAGATTTTTCAGCTAATCGATCAAGTGTCTTTGCTAGCACCTCCTCTGTTGATATATAGATGATCTTCTTAACGGTCAGAAATGATGCATCAACGTTAAACTGTTCCACTGAACAGATGTGTTGCTGCCGACTTGATGAGCATTTAATGATCTTTCATAGACGCATTTAATGTTTTTTTTTCTCGGCATAGTTCTGAAGAGCTTTTCCTAAAGAGTTCCTTTTATGGTAACTGTCTTCTTTAATCAGAGCTGAAAGTCTAAAATTGGTCTACCCTTTCTGGGATAAATATATAAATGCATATCATTTTTGGAACTGATGAAAGTATATGTTGACTTCAAGACGATGTAATATTTTGAATTTATTAAGCCGGTCAGAGAATGTCTTCGAGTAATAAATAGTCTTCTTTAATGATCCGGTTCTGAGAATCATTAAAGTCCAAGCTGAATCTGCTAACAGTCTGAAGTAAGCGGTTGAGACTTCTTGAAGCTTTAGCCGGTCAGGAAAAATATACCAATGGATAAACAGAGCAGTTGAACTGTTGCATATCTCATATACGAACCGTAGCTCGTTTCAAGCTGACCTGTTTTTGTCATACACCAAAATTCTTGGGAATAATATTTTCTTCACAAAAGTATAGTATTTTAGCTAAACAAAATTATGGAAAAATTAATTTAATCTTAAATAATTATTTGGGACATGTTAGAGTCAATGGAATTAAGAAAAATTCAAATTCAAGGATTTTTACATCTAGGGGTAAAAACGGTAAATTTACACCTAGAAAATAGTAAACGGCATGGCAGAGTTCTGAATGCTGTTTTATATGTTAAAATGTTTATGAAATATTATGATTAAATTTTAAAATGTTTATTTTAAATGTGTATGAAATATTATTATAAAATGTTTATTTTAAATGTTTATGAAATTTTATGATCAAACATTAATGCTTATTTTAAATATTTAAAGAATTTTATGATAAAACATTAATCTTTGTTTTAAATGTTTATGGATCATTTATGATTTAATATGGACAAATAAAATATATATTGCATGCTTGGTTTAAAAAGAAAAATGATATTAAATGCATGGTTTTTAAAAAGTGATGAAAATGTGAAACATTGGAGGAGGTGAAGTAATTGTGACTTTTATGATGATATGATGTTATGATGATATGAATGGGGATGTCGTGAAGTAAAATACCCCAGAGGGAGCCCATTTTAGGGAGAAGGCCACAAAGGGAGCCTATTCGTGGGAGAAGTCCCTAGAGGGAGCCCGTCTATGAGAAAAGGATCAAGAGGGAGCTCGACGATCGTATTTCCATATGATGATGATAGGCCAAGGCTCAGTTGACGGGTGAGACTATCGCTGATGTCCCCGCTGCCCAATACTGTGGTTACATGATAGATTAATCCATCGACCTTATGATGATACGAAAATCACAATTAATGATCCAAGATCAATAAAAGGAAAACGTATATGATTATGATGAAAAATAAGGGAAATGTTTATGATAAAAATTGAATGATATGGATTGATGAAAAGGAAAAATGTTTATGTTTAATTATATACATCTTCATGAAATTGTTATTTTACGTACAAGTATTTTCACTATTGCATGTGATTTTTATACGTATTATTTGTTATCGAGAATATGTTGTGTTGAGTTTTTAGACTCACAAGATGTGATCGATACATGTGATTATGATAATAATGATAATGGAGGATCTTGATGGTTGAGTTTGCTGGACTGAAGGTGAACATGACCCGAGGACTAGCGCTTCTAGTTTTCCGCACTTATGCTTACGTTTATGATTTATGTTAGATATATTTTTACGACTAGTTATTTATGATTTGAGTTGGTTTGAGAGGTTGATAGTATGTGCTATATTTTTCAAATATTACTTTTAGGTTTGGTAAAATGTTGGATGATTTTATGTTTGGATTATTTCCTTTGATTTGGAAATAATAGTTGGTTATTTTATTTTAAAAATAGTGTCAAAAATATTTCATTTATTTTACATGGGTTCGGCCGAGATTACGAGAGTTGAAGAAAAAAAATTTATAGTACTTTTTAAACAAAACAAGTAGTAGACGTTTCAGTTGGTATAAGAGTAATGATTCCTGTAAAGGGCTGTGCTACCATCAGTGCCGGGAAGCCCAGACATCAAGCCTCAAATTTGTAAGTTTACATGCTTTATATGATTTATATGATGATACATGTATAAGTACATGAATAATATATTTACGTCACATGTTTAATAGCTTTATGAGGATATATGTTTTATATGCTTTAAGATTTTTATACGTGATACGATATGAGATTTCAATGTATGTTGGCTTTGTGGTGGAATTGGACTATGTTGATTTTCGGGTTTTAGTATTGACGTTCTACTTTTGGACCATAAGTTAATCATGAATATTATGAATGCTCTTGGGACACGTAGATCTTTCTAAGAAAATACAGATTATTCATGGTTACTAGTGGAGTTAATTTTTAGGAATTACACGTAAGGGATAATGATTCGAAGTCTACGATGATATATGAAGTAAGAAAATGTATAAATTTGGATTTTAAGTTTTGATGAAAGGTAAAATTGTTTATGAGAATCGATTTTTGGGTAAATAAGTTTAAAATTATCGAAATTTATGTTATTAGACACTGATAGAAGGGAATTAAGAATGCCAAGAACTTATGGACTAATCGTAGGATTTTCGAAATTAAAGAGCAATTGGATAATTTTGATGAAATTAAGAATTAATTTTGCAATTGTTAAAGAATTTGGGGACTAATTTAACAATAAGTGAGAATTGAATAGGTTAAATGATAAGAATTTTCGATGATTTAGGATTGTAAGAATATTTAGAACCGTGAAATATCTTGGTTATAATGTTGTAAGGAATGTTAATCAAGGGTTTTATAAGATTAATCGATATTAGGTTTGAAAATCTAAGCGTTAGCGGATGCGTTTGAGATTTTAATGTTGAAATTTGATAAGTTGATGAACATTTTAGGAGTAATATAAGGAAAGTAATATACGATAAGTATGGTCATCCATCTTTTAATATTGGGAATTGTACGAAAAGTTGAAACTCGGGGTTAGAATAACATAGCACTAAGTCATCATTGGTCGTTTTAATTTGTGATTCGCAAACAAAGATTTAGAAGGTAAATTTAATTGGGATCAAGGAGACGTAAGGACATCCTAAAACTTAAGTTTTATCAGAGTAGCGCAGCGAAAGCTTGGACTACTGGGATACTAGAACTTAGTCTAAATTTTTTATCATCAAGGATAAGAGAATTTCGAGGACGAAATTCAATTTAAGGGGGGAAGATTGTAACGCCCCGAAAATTTGAAGGTCTATGCGAACCACATGCATATAAGTTATTAAATTCCTTGTGTATTTCAATTAATTGTTTTAATTGCATAAATTAATTATGTTGTGCACGTTGACATGTTTAAAATATAATTTTATACATGGTTGCATTAAAATGTATTTTTAAGGGTTATTCGAGTTGCGATCGAGAAACGGAGACCGATGGCTGAAAAAATAGAAAATTTTTTTATTGTTTCTAATTATTTAAAATATGATTGATGCTTTTTCTTATTTTTGAAAGTAAGGAGTTTTGAGGTGATTTTATACGCCGAGACGTAATTTTTATCGGTGTTGGATTTTCAACAAAAATACGAATGTTTTAGCAACCCGGCTAATTAATTCTCAAACTTTTTCAAGAAAAATATTTTAATTAAGCACTAATGGGCTTAATGGGCCTAATTAACTCTCTGAATGGGCCAAGGCTTTGATTAGTGTGTTAATTAACTATTTAATATACAAAAAAAACCTACCCCAATATCATAAACTCTTGCCCCACTTCCCCAACAAATCAAAACTCTCTCTTGCATGCAACACACGGCACACACTGAAAGGGAATCGATTAAGGTGCCCAAATGCGCAACGGAGGTTTCAAAAATGTTTTTCAAGGCAAAAATCGAGCACCTCATGTACTAGTGTGTAGCAAATACGAAAAACACCAAAATATCATACATAGGGTGTTTAGAAATTTACCTATCAATCACAAGGATTGACGTTATGGCTCCAACTAAGGTGTAAACACCTTAGCTCTTGAATGGATGAAAATCTACAAGCCTCCTTTCTTCAAAATTAGGCCCACCACCAACTAGCTAGAACCCTTCTTATTTTGCACCTAGAAAAATAAGAGGATTTTTCTTTGAGAAGTATCTTCTTTCCTCAACAATTGAAGAACAAAATTGGAGAGAAAATACTTAGGAATTTCGGCCACTTAGTCTTGGAATGAAGGGAGGACGAGTTGTCTTGGTTGTGCAAAAAGCAAAAGCAAAAAGTTGCATGTGCATGCCATGTCATTAACTCAAAAGTTGTCTCCAACCCTTCACCTTCCAAGCATGCAATTCTATTTGGATTTGTAACAATTACAAGGCCCATTGACTTTTATTTAAATGTCTCAAACACATTTGAGTCCATTTAAACTTTAATTGATATCACTCAAGCCCACTAGTTTAATAATTATTTCTAATTGGGTTCTACAAGGCCCTAATGTTGTTTAATCAATTCAACACTTGAATTAATTTAATTATTTGAACTCTATTAGGTCCACTATTGTTTAATTAATTCAACACTTGAATTTATTTAGTTAGTCCATAATAATGTTTATGAAAATCACAATTTTCAAATACATTACTTATTTGGCCAACTTTTAATTTAGTAACACTTCCTCAAATTAAAAGTTACATTATCCTTATAGAAGTCATACTTCTATTTTTCCTTACGCTTATAAACTCCTTTATAAGCAGTTCAACACATTGAACTATTTTAGTTCTCAACGGGATCTAGAAAGCTAGTATTTGTGTGGCCCTCAATGGTTCATTGATACAACTAGCCGTGGGTTCACATCTCCATGTGATTCGGACTAAACATGTCCTTATACGAGCATACCTCAATTGCTCCATTCTTAATTATCAACTCCTTGATAACAAGGACGTCAGAACTCAAGTATGATAGTACCCAACCAATCATGTTAAACTGCCTAGCAGCATCGCTTACATGATTCCCTAGGTATCAAATGATAGTGCATGCAAGAACCATTCAATTATGGTTAGCGTACAGTACGGTCCCTTAATCTGATATATCACGATCGATTCGACAACAATTGGTATATCGAGAGTTGTCAATGAATCGATACTATGTGTCATGTCGTAGTTGCATCGATGGTGTAATCTATGAAATCCCTTTCATAATTACCACCATACTCTGATCAGAGATTTCATACTACATACACATGAGTTCACATAAGATATCCATACCCGAAGGTAAGCGGTGAATCCCCGACTACAATGCATCGACTTCTATATGTTTCGACAACATACCCAACCTTGCCACCCGATGACCCCATGAGAGTCGGTAAACAAGTCAAAGTGTAATGCTAGCATATAGAGTCTCAATGTTGTCCCGGGTCATAAGGACTAATGGTGTACAACCATAAACTAGGACATTTCCACTCGATAAGTGAGAATCACTGGGAAAGTTCTTTATGGAGGGTTGTTTAGTGCACTCTACAAGGAGCACCTATCTGCATGTTCGGACATCGCAATGTCCCCTACCAATGAAACATGGTACTCACATCGCAGATACTAGTCTCGAACTCGAGCGGCCTATATCCTTCTTAGCGGCGGCTGAATCGACTAGGAACTGTTTAGAATATACAGTATTGCAAATATGAGTTTCATGATACTCATCATATGAGCATCTCATATTCTTTCTACTATTTGTATATTCAAGAACTTTATCTATTCAAATAGCATGGGTATATAGATAAAGAAGTGCCAAAATAATAATTTCAAATATTATTAAAATAAAGATTTTTTATACATAGAGTTTCATTTTGAACATTCGGCCAACACTTGGCTCGACGGACACCTACTCTAACACACACAAGGAATTGTGAGGGAAAAGCATCAAAGTTATTCAAGGTTTTAAAGCCAATGTCCCCTCGGTGTCGTTCTTCAATTTGTCAACGTTATCACTTGCGTTATATACGCAAAGGCATGCCATATTCTTTCCTTCAATCATCTATCACACCATAATATTTATTTGAACATATTTTGAATGAAAACAAGTGACACATCATGATATTTTCGTAACTTTGCACATGCATGTGATTAACTTGTCATTTTTTTATTCTAAAAACATGTTTCTATGCTATCAAGGGGCTGTTATGGTTAGGGTGTTGATCAAGGTTGTTTTACACAAGTGTTAGGGCCCTAGAACACACTGAAAACATGTTGCACGCACAAGAACAAAAGCTGGAACCGATCGATTGGTTGTGTATCATAGGGGTTCAAGTTTTAGGAATTGAAGGCTAGGCTTGGGCTGGGCTGGGCTGGGCTGGGACCAGGGCTAGCTAAGGTCCGTGAGGGGTCAGGAAAGGACTCCTAGCAACCCGAGAAAGGGCCATGCTGCGCTCTTGTGTGCAGCAACACGCAAAGGCTCAGGGGCTCGGGCTGGGCTAGGTCAAGTGGTTAGGGTCCTAGGTGGGTGCACAAGGAGTTGGTTCAGGGGCTGGCTCAATTGGGGCGCGCACATAGAGTCCTAAGCACTAAGGGAGTTCTCGACCACTTCATGTGCGGGTGTGGTGGTTCGATTTTGGAGCTAGGCTTAGGTTTCTTTGGTTCTTAGGGTCCATTAGGGTCTAGGGAAGGGTTGGCTTGATGTTGACTTAGGCTGGCTCGAGCTTGGCTCGATGAAAAAGCTAGATGACTCGAGGGTGGTTTAGTCGAAGGCTATGGTTTTCTTTTTAAAATAAAATCAAAACATGGCTCACTGGGGTCGAGTCATGGTTCAGGAGGGCTAAAGTAATATAAAAAGTCTAAGTTTTAAATTTACGAATTTTATATTAAAGTTTGAATTAATTCGGGATTAAAACGCATTAAAAACGAATAATTAAGGATTTATCAAAAAGTGTAGCACTTAGCTAAATAAAATCATGAGAAAGTTAATTTAAGCTTAAATAATTATTTGGGACATGTTAAAGTCAATGAAATTAAGAAAAATTCAAATTCAAGGATTTTTACGTCTTGGGGTAAAACGGTAATTTTACACCTAGAAAATAGTAAACGTCATGGCAGTGCTCTGAATACTGTTTTATATATTAAAATGTTTATGTTAAATGTTTATGAAATATTATGATAAAATTTTAAAATGTTTATTCTAAATGTGTGAAATATTATGATAAAATATTAAAATGTTTATTTTAAATGTTTATAAAATTTTATGATCAAACGTTAATGCTTATTTTAAATGTTTAAAGAATTTTATGTTAAAACTTTAATGTTTTTTTAAATGTTTATGGATCTTTTATGATTTAATTTGGACAATTAAAAGATATGTCGCATGCTTGGTTTAAAAAGAAAAATGATATTAAATGTATGATTTTTAAAAAGTGATGAAAATGTGAAACATTATAGGAGGTGAAGTAATTGTGACTATAATGATGATATGATGTTTTGATGATATGAATGGGGATGCCGTGAGGTAAAAAGCCCAGAGGGAGCCCATTTACGCGAGAAGGACCCAGAGGGAGCTCATTTGTGGGAGAAGGCCCCAGAGGAAGCCCGACGATCGTATTTCCAAATGATGATGATAGGCAAAGGCTCAGTTGACGAGTGAGAATGTCGCTGAAATCTCCGCCGCCCAGTACTGTGGTTACATGATAGATGGATCTATCGACCTTATGAAGATACGAAGTCACAATTAACGATCCAAATTCAATAAAAAGAAAACGTATATTCTTATGATGAAAAATAAGGGAAATTTTTATGATAAAATGATGAATGATATGGATTGATGAAAAGGAAAAATGTTTATGTTTAAGTATATGCATCTTTATGAAAATATTATTTTACGTACAAGTATTTTCACTGTTGCATGTGATTTTTATACGTATTATTTGTTATCAAGAATATATTGTGTTGAGTCTTTAGACTCACTAAGTGTGATCGATGCAGGTGATTATGATAATAATGATAATGGAGGTCTTCATGGTTGACTTTGCTGGACAGATGGTGTACATGAACCGAGGACCAGCGTTTCTAGTTTTCCGCACTTATGTTTACGTTTATGATTTATGTTAGAGATATTTTTACATCTAGTTATTTATTCTTTGAGTGGTTTTTAAAGGTTGATAGTATGAGCTATACTTTTCAAATATTACTTTTAGGTTTGGTAAAATGTTGGATGATTTTATTTTTAGATTATTTTATTTGATTTTTAAATAATAGTTGGTTGTTTTATTTTAAAAATAGTGTCAAAAATATTTCATTTATTTTACATGGGTTCGGCCGAGATTATGAGAGTTAAAGAAAAAAAATTTCTAGTACTTTTTAAACAAAACGAGTAGTTGACGTTTCAGAATAGCCCCAGGGTTTTGTGCGTCACCTACTCTGTGATCACGTTTATCATCTTAATAAAACATTATATGGTCTAAAACAAGCAACTAGATAATGGTATGAGATTTTATCAAAATACTTAATTAATCATGATTTTATAGTGGGAACGGTAGATAAATTCTGTTCAAATTTACAAAGAAATATCATTCATTACTTGTTCAAATTTATGTTGATAATATTATATTTGGGTCAAAAAATTCCAAACTATGCGATAATTTTGCTAAGTTGGTGTTGGATAAGTTCGAGATGAGCATGATGGGTGAACCGATATTCTTTCAAGATTTGCAAGTGAAGCAACTAAAAACTGGTATTTATATCAGTCAGATCAAATACACAAAGGAACAGCAAAATAAATATGGCATAGAAACATGTTCTACTGCATCTACTCCCATGACTCCATCAGTTAAATTAGATAAGGATGAATGGGGAATTTCAGTTGAGATGGCACAATACAGAGGTCTAATAAGTTCTTTATTATACCTAACTGCTAACCGTCCTGGTATTATGTTTGCTATCTTTTTATGTGCTAGATTTCAGGCTAATCCTAAATACGCATTTATTAGCTGCTAAACGCATATTGAAATATCTGAAAGGCACACAAAATGTGGGCTTATGGTATGCTAATGATTCATCTTTCAATTTAGCATGATACTCATATACATATTACGCAAGATGTAATCTTGATCGCATAAGTACAAATGGATCATGTCAGTTTATAGGAGACAGACTGATCCCATGGTTCAACAAGAATCAAACATCCATTGCTACTTCCACAACTGAAGATAAATATTTATTTGTTGGAAGTTGTTGTACTCAACTGCTTTGGATCCAGCAACAACTGAAAGACTATGGAGTAATAGCTGAAGAGTCAACAATCTTCTGCGACAACACTAGCTCCATTGCGATTACATATAATCCAATTCTTCATTCGAGAGCTAAGCACATTCATGTTAGACATCATTTCATCAGAGATCCTGCTCTCAAGAAGGACATCAGGCTGGAATATATCTGAACTGAACAACAAACATCAGATATCCTCGTTAAGCCACTACCCGAGACTAAGTTTTCTTACTTTAGAAATATTTTAGGGCTTATTGATTTATCTTGTTGATTAATTAGGAGGAACATAAAATTTTAGGAAGTCAAATGATAAGACAAATATCAGTTATTTATGAACTGAACTGATTCAGTCACACACTGATCAGTCAGAAATCAAATCAACTGATCTTATGACATAAATTGATAACTTTAATTTAATTAAGTTCCATAATCAAAACACGTGACTAATCATGGTTGTCAATTTAAATTTATTCAAACTTTTGAATTTCAAAAGTTTAATTTCCATTTTTATATAACTGCTCAAATTCAGTTTCTAAAAATACTGGCAAGGGCTGATTGACCTATTATTATAATCAAACTTGTAACGAACTGCCACATGTCCGAAATTTGAAAAGTCACGAGACATATTTAGCTTCCGCTCTTTCTCAGATTTGTTCTCACACTTTCAAAATTTTCTATGTCTCGTATCTTTCATAGAAAATCACTTGTATTCCTCTTCTCTCTTTGCAGCAAAAATCAAATCCAAATGTCAGCTCAAACCTTAGATTTTCTACTGAACTCTATTGCCATCGATTTTGAATCAGTTCTGGAAATTTTCGTTGATTTAATCTGCATCATGTTCGAGAAGATTGAAGCATCTGGGCTTCGTCATTTTCTCGGGCTGAAAACTCAAGATGTTCATTCTGCAGAAATTATGTCTATTTATGAATCCAGCTCGGTGACCGACGACGGTAAAATCCAGATGAAGGTGAACATCCATACTATGGTTGTTGATGAAGAATTTGCATGAAACTATTTCAACTTCAAGCTGAAGGCCCCTCCCGTTTTTCAGAGTTAGTTTCTGCTAATATTGAAGAGATGCATACTGTTCCGTCAGCTAGTTGACAGATGGTCGAGGTGTCTGATACCAAGAAAGAACTTAAGCCAGAGTTTTCAGCAACTAGTAGATATGCTAAGGGAATTCTAGCAAAATTCGGTTCATTTGCTGCCCTCACTCTTGAGAAGTTCCATGTGATGATTGCTATGGTGAAGGAATCAAGATGAACTGGTCATCTATCCTTTTCACCATTCCAAAAAATATTTGCAATCTACAAAGCACTCCAAGGGTTTCAGCTGAGCAGGCTGATTGAGGACTCACAGATTCTTTTGGAATCTTCCTCGTCAATTATAAAATTCAAGGTAGCGCTCACAATGTTCAAGCGAAGAAATCAGGAGTTGAAGAAGGAGCTGCTAAATTGAAGAAAGTTGTCAAGGTAAAAACAGTTGTTGCTCCTAAATCCAAGAAGAAACTAGTTTTTACCACCAGTTATTCGGATAAGACCACCTCTCCTCAACTGTTGAAGAAGCTGAAGTCTCAGAAAACTAAGCTGGCTGCTACACCAGGAGCTATTCCTGAGCTCATCCTACTTCCCTTAGGATCCGAGCAACCTCTTCATGTATTTCCGATTCAGTCAGTTCATCCTGTAGCCAAACTGAAGGAAAAAACTGCAACTGACTACCCCTCAACAATCATCAATGAATTCGGTGAGAAGCTGAAGCTGACTTGAATTCTAGCTTCTCTCACCACAGTTTTCTGCGCCACAATTCTACCTCAAGCACGCTCAAAAGGAATACTCATCAAAGAAATGGTGAACACAATTGATTCGACTGTAGATCTGCCTAATGCCCTAACTGATCCGAAGGGCAAGGTGAAGCTGACTGAAGAACCAAGACCCAGCAATTCTACTCAGATGCAGATTGATCTCATTATGGACGCCATAAATGAGCATGTGGAACTGAAATTAGAACACTATTATGAATGGGTGAATTTGAGAACGGTCACAGTTCCGAAGAAATTAAAGAAGAAGACATTTCTGAAGAAGTTCATCTCACTGGAATCAGCTGTGATGAAGGCTGTGAAAGCAACCTCAGTCGCCGAAGCCATGGAGAGGAGGTCATACTTCTTTGACTTAATTGAGAATCAACAAGGCTAACTAAGGTGATAACTTAAGTGAAGACGAACTATGATCCAGTCGGTCCGACTGCATATGCTGATCGAGCAATTTTTCAACAACTGTACTTTGATCTCATCCCTCTCTAGATGAAGGTTAAGAACTGGGATATGGCATATCAGTTACACATTCCAATAGATACCAGCAGTCTGACAACAACCAAATTGTTCCCTCCAACTGATGTGGCAGAGGAACAATTGACATCTCTTGCTGAAACGGAGTTAGCTATGGTCCAACCAGCTGAACTGGTTCCAAAGGTCCATCCTCCACTCTCCTCAATAGATCTACTATCTGCATCCACCGAAATAATCATTCAACCTAGCTTCTGAATCAGCAGCACAATCATCTATCTACACTGAATAGGAACTAACTCTAGCCAATGTAGATGAACTGTCTCAATCAGTTACTGAAGACATTCAAATGGAATATACAGATGATGCAGCTGCTGATGAAGTTGTTGTGGCACCGATGATTGTAGAAGCACCAGTCTCAACAACAGAAGTAGAAGTCCAAGCTGAATCAGTTCAGTTGACAACTGAACCTTCCATCACTCCAACAGTCTAGGATTCATCAGCTGTGCCGAAACTAATTTCATCCAACTTGGAGCTTCTTGAGACTTTCTTCATGTCCGAAGCTACTCTTCGCCTAATCTCTTGTCAGACAACTACTCAGGCATCCACTGCTACAACTGATCATCATGATCAGCCTCACAGTCTATCAGTTCAAGAAGATATGATAGCAGAAATGGCAGAGGATATAGACCAAGATGCTGGTCCAAATCAGCTTGCAGTAGTGAAATTTACTCCAAAAAAAAAGGAAAAGAAAAAGTTCACACTGAATATTTATCCCCTGAACTTCCACTTGCAGCTGATTTAATTTTAAAGTCCGAAAAACCAACCTACGTAAACCACATGCGTGCAAATTATTTTAATTGCTTAATTGTTCTATTTAATTGCTTTTATATGCTTGCATGATATTTATTATATGATTAAAGGTATGATTGCATGATTAAATGATAATATGACATGATTTCATGAAATTAAGGATTTTACTCGAATATTCGATAATAGACAGGGGAAAGGAGACTGAGGACGATCAAGACAAGAATATTTATTTTTCATTAAATAAAGGCAAGGCTTCTTAATATGATTAAAAATAAAATGATTTAATTTTTCTAAAAATGTTGGAGTTTGAATTATTTACGAGTCAGGTTCGATTTTTCCTGAGAAGCCAGTTTTGGGCAAACATGGAATTTTAAAAGATCAAAAATATTATTTTATGGAAACTTATTTTATAAACTTTTATTTTAATTAAATAAGTGTTATTGGGCCAAATTTAATTATTGAAGTAGGTCCAATTACCGTTAAGCTTGCAAGTCCAAAATCAAAGCCCACTAGTTTGTTGATTAATTTATAAATAAGTGATTTAGGTCTTTCAAACCACCACAATTCAGCCTCCATCAGCCGTAAATCTTACCAAGCACATACCAATAATTTCGAAATATTGGGAGGAAGTAAAAACTTGTGTTCGTCGTTGTCCAGTCGTCCGTCATCGTACCCTCGCCAACGATCATCTCTTCGATCATTATAAACGTAAAGGCACGTTCCTAAACTCTTTTAAACATCATACAAATCATATTACGCATGTTTTAATTGTTTATGTATAGAAAATATAGGTGTTTGATATCTTTTACGATAAAACGTTTATTTTCAAAAATACGATGATTTAACGCATGTTTTAAAAACATTTTTAAATCCAACGAGTACGCTACAAATAATGATAAAATATAACGATTATTGATTAAAACATGATAAAATTTAAGGAAATATTATGCTGGAACCGTAGGATACAATCAGTAGAAATACAGTGGGTTTGTTGGGTTTGTGCAAAGTCAAGGGGTTCGGTTCTTATGCATGCGGCCATGGGGCTCGACCAGGTCTGGTGGTTGGGTCCTAAGGGTTGTGGTTAGGTCCTAGTTAGAGTCATAGGAGGGCTAGGGCTCAAGTCATGGGCTGGGGAAGAGTCCTTTTCTGAAAAGACTCTCCGCGTGCATGTATTGGTGCGGCCGAGAGGATGCAGTGGGTAGGCTTGGGAGGGTCCTAGATAGGTGGTTCAGGTGAAGTCTTAGGGTGTTCCAGTGAGGGTCAGGAAGACTTGGGCTCGGTGGTGGCTCAAGTAGGAACCCCCACGCAAGAAGGAGTCCATACGCTGAAGGAAGTGGTCGCGGGCGGCTACTGCCTGGTGCAAGGTTTTGTGCACACGGTCTGGGGCTGTACTAGGCTTGGGTTCGGCCTTGGCATGGTCCAAGGATGGTTAGGGTAAGGTGGACTCGGTTGGGGCTTGGTTGGAAGAGTCCTAGTGGGCTAGGAGTTCATAGGCGTGAGTTTCCTTCCATGCGCTAGGTTTGTGCTTCTGTCCAGGTGTGTTTGAGCGAGCTAGGGCTAGGTTCTATGGGTTAGGATTTTTTAGGAGGGTGCCTAGGTGGGTTGGCTCGGGTTTGGCTCGAGGTGTCTCGACCGCAGCTCGAACAAATAAGGAGTTGTCTCGTGTGGTTCGATTATGTGTCAAATTTGAATATTAAAAGACTAAAATTGGAATCATTGGTCCACGGGTGTGGTTCATGGCTCACAAGGGTAGAAAAATAATAAAAATGTTATGTTTAAAATTTGGGATTAAAATAATGAGTTTGGATTTATCCGGGATTTAATCATCTCACGAAATGTTAATTAAAGAATTAATTTAAACGCCTAGTTTTAAACAAAATAAAATTATGAAAAATTATATTTAAGTTTAAATAATTATTGAGATTATGCCCATGTCATTAAAAGTGATAAAAAGATAAAATCAAGAATTTTTACGTGTATGGGCAAAACGGTAATTTACAATAAGAAAAATACTAAAAGCTTGTCAGAGTTCCGAAGGATCATAATGCATGTTAAATGATATTCTATGATTTAAAATGATGATTTTGATGATAATATGTTATTTTATGATTTATGGTAAAGCTGTGCAAATTGTACTATTTAAAAAGCTATTTTTGAAAAATTATGCTATTTTATGATTTTAAAAGAAAATGAAAATATTTTGAGGGATGTGAATTGACCAAGACATATGATATATGATTTGTGGGAGATCCGTTTATAAGAGGATGGTGAACTTACGATTTTGTGGGGATGTCAGTGAGGGGAAAAGACCTCAGAGGGAGCCTATTTACGGGAAAATGCCCCAAAGGAGCTCATTTTTGGGAAAAGGACCCAGAGGGAGCCCGTCTGTGGGAGAATGCCCATGAGGGAGCCCTGACAATCGTATGTCCACGCTGGATCTTAGTGCACACCCCCATAAGCCATGTGGAGCTGAAGACTGATTAGTCGACCGAAGGATAAAAGCTAGTCATTTCCAAGGATCAAATATATGATTGAAAGGTTTACGATTATAATGATTTTATGATATATGATTTATGATGATGATTAAAGCTATTTTTAAAATGATTTATTTATGCTTAAAACTTATTGTAAATATTTTAAATGACGTATTTATGCTCAAAAGGTATTTTAAAATGATTTTACGATTTACGATTTATTTATGTTTAAAAGCTATTTTAAATAAAAATATGATTTTTAAATGCATGTGGATGTATATGTATTATTGTTGAGTCTTTAGACTCACTAGGTTTGTATGGTGCATGATTTGATGATTTATGGGAGGCGCTGACGATTGAGTGGATCGAGTGCAGCAGTACACACCTGAGGGCCTTTATGTTTCAGCACTAGCTAGATAGATTTATGATTCAAAGATTTATGTTAATTATTTTATTAGAGATATTTATTATGCTTTATGTTATTATTAGTTGATCTATTTACATATAAATTTCGGAAATTTTGGTCAGTTGATGATTTAGGATTTATTTTATGCACTTGAGATTTCATATGTTCATTTATTATTATTGTTAGAATTATTAAGTTATTTTATTTAGTTAGTATTTTCGAGTTTATGATTTATGATTAGTATTAAAAAAAGTCGAGGTCGTTTCATGTAAGCAGGACAGTATTTTATCAGAACTGACAAATCTTGGTTCTAGTATCTCTCAGTCAAAACTAATCAGCTACTGCACTCTTTGAGTTTAGACACCCTAAAAGATCACACGATGAAAGACTTGAATAAACTGATGAAAGATGTAGGTGTTCTCTTTGAAAGAGTAGAGAAAATGAAAAGAGAAAAATCTACAATCCCTACTCTACTCTCCTCATAGGAACTACTCAGCAACAAGATTGATTTTGTACACAGAATCCTATCCAAGAAAATTGACTTTTTACAAGATCAGCTTACTGAAGTTTCTGCTCAAGTCAGTTCAGCAGTCCTTCTCCTCACAATATCAGCAGGTGTTGACAAAAAAGGGGAAAAACAGTTGACAACAGCAGTAGGGACAAGCAGCAAGAAAAGGAACGAACCATACAAACCAACTAACAAAGGACCAGCTGAAAAGACGTCCAAGAAATGATCAAGTGTCCTAAGTCAGTTGCTACTCTATTAGACATTTGTATTGTTATTTTCATTTTGAAATATATGTACGAATCTATACTTTCTTCTTTCAAATTCAATGAAAAATCTTTCCTGATTATTTACGAATTTGTATAGTATTTTATCTACAATCGATTTCTCTATTACAATCTATCAGAATAATCAGTTCATCAGTCCAATATATCTAGGTTTCGTCAAATACCAAAAAGGGATAAATTTTTAGAATATTATAAATTTCAGAGTTTGACAATTAAATCCGCAAGAGGACTGAAGAACCGAACTGATCAGACAAAATCGTAACTAAAAGAAGATTTAAAACCAATGACATAAAGTTTAGTAAACGAATTGACAATTAGAACTGAAGACTTCGCTGAATTGAAATGGACGAATCTTAATCAACTGAAGTATCCCAAACTGAATCAGTTTGAATTGAAAATGTCCAGCTGAACTAATCCGCCAATTAATTGACTCTTGATCACTTAGCCACGACATCAGATGTAGTATCAGCCGACAGATTGACAGTTCGTACACACGCAGAACAGATGAAACAGAGTAGAACATACTGATATTACGTACCATTATTAGATAAAGTCATCAGCTTGAGCTAAATGACGATTCAACAGATATTTTCATTAAATTCATTCAATATGACCGTTGGGATCGAAGACTATATATAGATGATCAACTCAGTTGAAGAAGGTTGGTAAACATATTGAACACACTATCGTCGATCATCGATTAGCTGCAATATTTTCTTCGAGCATTTTCTCAATCTACAAATCGCACACTTACGTTTTTACTTTCATTGTATTAATTTTTAGCATTCAGGCTACTTCTTAAGAGCGAATCAATTATTTACTGTAAGGAATTTGAAAAACTAAGAGTTTCAGTTTGGCAGTGTATAAGTCCAACTGAAGTGGATTATTGCAATCTGTTGTAATATATCACAGTCTTTTAGTGAAAAACATATCCTTGAGATAGAAAGGGTGACGTAAGAGCATTTGAAGACTACGAACATCTATAAAATCCGTGTGTTCTAATTCATCATCTATTCAGTTTTTGAAGTATCATATACTCATTATTCAATCTATATGTCAGTCTATTTCCGCACTATTCTTAGTTGACTGATTTATATCGACAAACAAGATTTTAGGATCAGTCAAATAAAAGACCGATTCATACTTAAAAAGATTTCAAAAAATTCCGAGTGTTTATTCAACACACCCCTGAATGTTTATTCTACCCCCCTTTCTAAACACTCTAAACGTATTAACTGATCCTAGCAATTTTTAATATCTGTAAGCAACCACATGACAAAGAAGATGAAAGTGAAGATGAAAATCTTATTGAAACTCTTGTAAAAGAAAACATTAAAGAAGAGAGTACTCTTGACCAGTTGAATATTTTTTCAATTAATACTCTTAAACAAAATTTTGAAATTAATTTTGATGATATTAATATGTATAATTTTTTTTAGGATCAGAGAAAGAAGTGGAGACAAGAGATGAAAAAAATTATGAACCACCCATTTTGGAGTTAAAGTCCTTGCCAAAAGAATTGAAGTAAGTATTTCTTGGAGAAGATAAAACATATCTGATGGTAACTTCTTCTAAACATGGAAGTGATGAAGAAGGAAAAATTCCATTGCAATGGAATTCACAAGATAAAAGAAATTTTTTGAATAAGATAAAAAACTTTATTGGGATGATCAGTATTTGTTCAAGTATTATCCAAATCAAATTTTTCGACGTTGCATACCCGAAAATAAGTGAAACATCTAGTGCTTAAAATGCTAATAGAATTTTTTTTTTTTTGTAATCTCATTTTAGAAATTCATAACTTATGCATGCATGCAATACTTCTGAAAATTTTCCCATTTAAAATAGATGTAATCCAATAACAGACAAAAGTACTGCCGTTTATAATCACCGGGTCAACAACGCAAGATTTACGTTAAAAATAAAATAACATGAAACAAGTAAAAATCCTCACAACCATCAACATGTCAAAACATAGCGTATAAAACATTCATGTTCACTACTAACTCAAAATATGATGTGCGGAAAATATGGTCCTCGAGTTTGCGTGCGCACATCCAGCCCCGCTTACTCAGACTTCGGTACCTCCAGCCTCTTCATCAACATGCTCAGCTACATCATTCACGCCTAGTGAGTCTAAAAACTCAACACTTGTAATGTTATAACGAATACATATAGATAGCAAGCAACCGTGAAAAGTATTGTAATAAAAATTCGTTTCATGATCTTAAAAGCATAAACATAAACATATCGTAAACATCTCATGAAATCATCATATACTAGTTCATTTTCTTTATTCGAATCAAGTTTGTTAGTTGTGACTTTCGTACCAGCTCTATCGTATCAGCTCTATTCGATTGATCTATCTACATATAACCGTGGTACCTGGGGCGGGGACATCAGCGACAGTATTACCCATCCACTGAGCCTTGGCCTTACAGATTATCGTATACATATATCGTCAGTCACAATCAACTCTCATCCTTCAAAAACATCATCATTTTCATCACTTATAAAAATCATGCATATACGTAGTTTTGTTTAAAACCAAGCATGCAACGTATTTTTCTAATTACATAAAAATCAAATACATGATAATGTACAAATTTAAAACATGACAGATCGTGCTGAGGTCGCTGCCAGGAATAATTACTCGACCCGGTGAAAAATGACCATTTTGCCCCTGAAAACCCTAAATGACCATTTTACTCCTGGACCTCAAAATTTCGGCCCGAAACTTATCATACTCCTTAAAACACTCTAAAACATATTTAAAATCATTTCTTGGACGTAAACTCAAGCTCGATTCAAAAATTATGTGATTCGTTTTAATAATTGGACAGGGATCTCGGTTTTAACCCGAATCGACCCGAAACTTAACCATACGTTTCCCAAATTTTTAACACAACTTAGTCACATCCTAACAGCCCTTAAACTATAACGTACCAAACTTAAAAAGTACTTAAAATTTGCGGAAAATAAAAATTTTTCTTAAATCTCAAAATGAAATACAAATAAAATGTTTGTCTAAATATTTGAAATGTAAAAGATCTTGCAACAAGTAGTTGTTTAAACAACGTGAAGTAATTTCATGAAGCCAGAGTAAATGAATTTTACGTTCATAAAAATTCTTGAAAACATAAGCGGTCCTCGGGTTGGGCCTTCGTACCGTCCTGAGCCAACTCACTAGTCCCTTGCCTCTCGCCTCCTCATACCCGTCCTCACCTGCATTGATCAAATCTAGTGAGTCTAAAGACTCAATATGTATAAACTGAGAATAACAAGTAAAACATAAAGCCACATGCATTTTAAAGTAGCACATAAATACTTAAACTCTGAACATACATACATAAACATAGACGTGTCATCAATTCAAAAACTTTTTTCATAAACGTGTTTGTGTCATACATACTTAAACATGCATAGTCATCATCATTTCGTGCAGAGATACGCTACAAAGCAAGTGACCCATAATATAATGCTCCTGATCATACTAAACCACAGCCTTTCGACCGAACGTCCCCTCCCACATACATAAGATCTCTAATCATGCTTTATCGGGTGGATTGGTCCCTGGTCATGCTTTACCGCTTCCCAATCCTGATAAAACCCGGTCATTCTTTACCGGGGTGGAGAGGTCCCTGGACACGTTATTCGGCTTCCAAACCCGTAACATAATTGGTCACAAGACAATTCGCATACCTCAAAAACATAAAATATTTTCTTTTTACACGTCGAACATACTTAAAAAACGTCGAGGGCTTCGCAGGAACGCTCCGGACATTCTGTCCTAACCACAACAGCAAAGATTCAGGTGATCCCAATGAAGCCTGCAACCAAAACTTGATAAAACGTGAAGACCATGCAGAAATTTTCACAGCTTAAGCGGTTTTACGATAAAAATCAAATCTCTCTTATTTCTTATCAAAAAATTACGAATTGGCTATCGAATCAAAGATAACACAGAGTACTAAAAATAATATGCTGAAAACAATTCCAGAAAACCAACCTACAAGTCGCAGAATTCGAAATAACAGAGTGTGACCGGTTTTGTGACACAGAAATTTCACATCTTGTGCGATTTTACGAAAAAATCATATCTCCCTCGTTTCTTATCATAAAATTATGAATTTGCTATCAAATCAATGATATCAAAAAGTACTACATTTTATATGTTGAACGTTTTTCCAAAAAACCAATCGAAAGTTTGCAGGATTCTAAATGACAGCAAATTCGATTTTTGAGATCTAAAAGTTGTTCCAAAATCATTCCAAGTATCATCGCTCAAACATTGCATAACATATACGGATTTTTATACACAATATGAATCAAAATATTTACTATGACAAGAGCGGGAAAATGAAAGATTTTACATGCCTTGATGATTTTTACTCAAGATACGACGAATATCAAAGCGATCGATCAGATGCGAGAACCGATCCGAGACGACTTGTGGCACGTTTCTTGCTACTAATCAAACGTGAGTCTGCTGAAAAATCGTAGGGGAAAGGAGGGTAGCTACTCAAGAAGAAAGAATACAAAATGTGAGAGAGAGTGTGTGTGTGTGCCGATGAGTGTGAGTGTGTGGTAACGTGTGACTGTGTGTGTGTGTGATGATTAGGGAGTTAATTAGGTGCTTAATTAGACTAATAAAAATAGCTAATAACCAATTAACAGGTTAAATAAAATACTAATCAGATACTATTAATCGATCACTAACATTGTTAGAACATCTAATTTTAATAAAATACAGCATGTGACAAATTTTCAAGATTTAAAATCTCCAACTATTTAAATTAGTACTTTTGAAAAGCTTAAAATCTTGAAATCATCTAATAAATTAAATTAGATTTTAAAATGCTTAAAATTTCATAAATCATTTAAAATATTAATTTTCTTGACTTGAAATAAAATAACACATTATTCATAATTCACCTAAATCATCATCGGTCTCTGTTCCCGATCCCCTATCGAATATTCACCTGAAACATAAAACTCACGTTTTAACATGTATCACATAAATGTGTAATATTTTAAAATAATGCAAATCATAAATCATGCATCGTTAAAATAATTTTAAAATTACATAAATAATTTAAAATTATAATAAATGCATGGGTTTACATATATTGATTTTGGGCTCTACAATTCCTCCCTCACTTAAATAAATTTCTTCCTCGAAAAAATCTTAAAAACAACTTCGGGTAGCGACTTCTCATAACTGTTTCGGCCTCCCAAGTGGCCTCCTCCACTGATTGATTCAGCCACTGGACTTTGACCAACTTGGTCACTTTGTTCCGAAGTCTCCACTCATGTCTGTCTAGATTCGGACAGGTCTTTCTTCATATGACAGATCTAGAGCAAGTTGCAACGGCTTATAACTCAAAACATGCGAAGGATTTTTCATATACTTCTCAGCATCAAAACGTGGAACACATTGTGTACTCCGCCCAGATTCGACGGTAGAGCTACACCATAAGCAAGTGTCCCAACTTTGTCAAGAATTTTGAATGGCCCGATGAATCTCGGACTCAGCTTGCCTCTCTTCCCGAACCTCATAACAACCTTCATGGGTGCTATCTTCACGAATATGTGATCTCATATGGCAAATTCGAGCCCTTTCTTCTCTTTTCAGCATAACTCTTTTGACGACTCTGGGCGGTCTTCATCCTGTCTCGGATCTTGACCACCACGTCTGCTGAACAATCTCTGGGCCAAGTTCTAATCTCTCATCGACTCCATCCCAATGAATTGGTGATCTGCACTTCCTTCCATAAAGTGCTTCGTAGGAGCCATATCTGTAGATGATTGAAAACTGTTGTTGTAGGTAAATTCTACTAAGGGTAGTTTAGATTCTCAATTCCCATGGAAATCGATCACACATGCTCGTAACAAATTTTCCAATATCTGAATCACTCGCTCGACTGGCCATCTTTCTGAGGATGGAATGTCGTACTGAGTAGCAACTTCGTCCCCATAGCTGCATGTAAACTCTTCCAAAAGGACGATGTGAATCTCGGGTCCCTGTCAGACACAATAGAAACTAGGATCCCGTGCAATTTGATTATCTCCAGGATATAGAGCTCTGCATACTGCGTCATGGACAAAGTCGTTTTCACCGGTAAGAACTGTGTCGATTTAGTAGGTCGATCCACTATAGCTCAAATGACATTAGATCCTCTGACTGACCTCGGCAACCCAACAACGAAATTCATGGTGATATTCTCCTATTTCCACTCGAGAATAGGGAGCGTCTTAAGCATCCCTGCTGGCCTCTGATGCTCTGCTTTCACTTGCTGGCAAGTGAGACATTCAGAAATAAATCGACGAATGTCCCGCTTCATCCTTGGCCACCAATACAGCATCTGTAAGTCTTTGTACATCTGGGTATCCCCTGGATGGATGGAATACGGAGATGTATGTGTCTCTGTCTATCCTCTCTGATCGAATCAACACTAGGGACCCACATCCTTCTTTGTAACTCATAATACCATCAGAAACTGCGTAGAGTGCACCGCCCTTGGCTTCATCCTTCAGTCTCCATTTCTGTAATTGTTCATCTGAAGGCTGACCTTTACGAATTCGGTCTAGCAAAGAAGATTAGACTGTAAATTTAGACAACTTGGGAGCTCTGCCCTTAGGATAAACTTCTAGGCCAAACCTTTAAACCTCTGACAGAAATATATTTGTGCTGACAGATGTGTTACGACTGCTACTTTCCTGCTCAAAGAATCTGCCACAACATTAGCTTTCCCTAGATGGTAGCTAATTTAACAATTGTAATCTTTTACTAACTCCAACCAGCGTCTTTGTCTCATGTTCTGCTCTTTCTGCGTGAAGAAGTACTTAAAAATCTTGTGATCAGTGAATATCTGTCATTTCTTGCCATACAAATAATGTCTCCATATCTTCAACGAAAAGACAACGGCAACTAACTCGAGATCTTGAGTCGTGTAGTTCTTCTCATGTACTTTCAACTGTCTAGAGGTGTATGCTATGAACCGACCATGCTGCATCAATACTGCTCCTAAACCGAGCTTAGAAGCATCGGTGTATCACACGAAATTGCCTTGCCCTGATGGCATGGCTAAAAAACTGGCGTTGTGATAAGAGTTTGCTCCAAAGTATCGAAACACATCTGACATTCTTCACTCCATAAAAATTTAGCATTTTTCTAACTCAATAAAGTGAGTTGCACTGCAATAGAGGAAAACCCCTGAATAAATTTATTGTAGTAGCCTGTCATGCCTAGGAAACTACGGATCTCTGACGCATTCCTCGGCTCAACCCATTCTTTAACTCCTGCCACTTTACATGGATCCACCTCAATGCCACTACTAGATATGATATGTCAAAAAAATGATACTTTCGACAACAAAAATTCACACTTACTGAATTTTGCAAACAACTTGTGACTCTGCAAGACCTGCAAAAACGTACTCAAATGCTGACTATATTCTTCATGGCTCTTCGAGTATATAAGACTGTCGTCAATTAACACTATGACGAACTGATCTAGATAGAGCTGAAATACTCGAATCATGAGGTCCATAGACATTTTCATAAATATTTTCGTAAATCTTTTCATATTATCCTCAACATATTCATATGAACATGCATAACATAAACATCAACATTTTCCTTTTCCTCATTTTATAACATAAATCCTTTCATCATGAGAATATGTATATTTTCTTTTTATTGAATTCAGATCGTTAATTGTGACTTTCTTCAAATCTCAAAAGTCGATGGATCCATCTAAATGTAACCACAGTACTGGGCGGTGGGGACATCAGCGACACTCTCACCCGTCAACTGAGCCTTGGCTTATCCTCTTTAGAATAGAAATACGATCGTCGGGGCTCCCTCTGGGCCTTTTCCCATAAATGGGCTCCCTCTGGGGCCTTCTTCCCTCACGATATTCTCATTTACCTCAAACCTCATATCATGATATCCTCATATTCGTAATAATGGAAATACGATCCGTCGGGCTACCACTGGGACCGTCGCCCTCACGATATCTCCAACATTATCGAATTAGTCACAATTACTTCACTTCCTTCAACGTTTTACATTTTCATCACTTCATAAAAATCATGCATTTAATATTCTTTTCCTTTTAAAAACAAGCATGCAACATGTTTTTTAACGTTATCGTTTCCTCATAAAAATCCATAAACATTTTAAAAGAAACCTTTTAACATGTACAAATCCATAAATCTTTTAAATAAACATTTCAACATCATAAACATTTAAATCATAAACATTTAAAATAAACATTTTACATATTAAATCATAACCTTTTAAAATAATATTTTGACATAATAAATTGTAAACATTTAAAATCCATGTCATAAAAATTCATAAACATTTTAAATAATCATATTAGCATGTAAAACAACATTCACGACACTGCCATGACGTTTACTAATTTTTAGGTGTAAAATGATTGTTTTACCCCTGGTCGTAAAATTTCACGTTTCGACATTTTCTTAATTTCATTGACTCTAACATGTCCCAAATATTTATTTAATCTTATTTTTATTTTGCTTAAATCGAGGACTTTGAAATTAATCTTTGAATAAGACGTATTATTGCGTTTTAATCCGAATTAAACCAAACCTTAATATAAAATTTCCAAATTAAAAATTTAGACTTTTAATAATTATTTGATCTTAAATATAAATTTTCATAATTTTATAAAGCATAAAACTAGGTGTTTCAATTTAACTCGTTAATTAACGTTTCGTGAGACGATTAAATCACGATTAAATCCAAAACTCGTTATTTTGATCCCAAATTTTAAACATATCATTTTTATGATTTATTATACTCTTCCAAGTCATAAGCCACACCCGTGGACCCATGGATTCTATTTTAGCCTTTTAATTTTAGTTTTTTGACACACTAACGAACCCACCGAACCATCTCCCAATTTACTCGAGCCAAGCCCAAATCACCTTGAGCCAAAACCTAGCCAACCCACCAAGGGATCCTACGGATCAAGCCCAGCCAATAAAATCAGCCCTAGCTTGATCAAAACACTTCTGCCCATCAACCCAATTACATGCATGCGTGCGTGTGTAGTGTCCTTGAACAAAAGGACTCCTAACTAGTCTAGGACTCCTCCCAATACTTAACCATCGAACCCACCTAACCATGACCATCCCTGGACCATGCCCAGACAAAGCCCAGACCAGCCCAAGCCCCGAAACCCGAGCAGCGAACCCCTGAAGCCTGACAGCAACCTCACGCCTAACTTGCTGCCAAGAGCTTCTCCTTCACGTTCTCTGTGTTTGGCTCGAGCCCCATCAAGCCACCCAGCCCCAACTCATGACTAGACCCTCTAGGCACCCCCCCTGGACCCTTAGAACACATAGGACTCGACCCCAAAGCTCCAAAACCGAAGCTCCACCAGCAGTAGCATAATATGGCCGAGAAACCAACCTACCATGGACTCCACGTTTCTGTTGCTAGGACCTAGCCAACCACACGAGACCTTGAACCAGCCCCTTGTGCCCTTTCTTTGGACCCTAAGTACCTAACCTAGCCCAGCCCCAAAGCCCCTGGCCGAGCCACAGACCCTGCACAAGGTTCTGCACATCTGCGCAGCTTCCTTGGCATGCTCTCGGGTGCTAGGACTCCTCCCCAGCCTCTTATCTTGAGTCCTAGCATGGCTAGGACTCTTCCCTAGACCCCTCACGGACCATAGCTAGCCATGGTCCCAGCCCTAAGCAAGACAAGTCCCATAACCCATGAAATCGAGCCTTTGACACACACAGAACCCTCTTTCTGTTCCAGCTTTTGTTATTCAGTTGTGCAACGTTTTTGGTTGATTTATATAACTGTAAATATTTTGTAATTCATCCTTAATTATGTCCTAGCCATGACAGCCATTTTAGCAACCATATAGACATGTTTTTAGTACAAAAATCAAGCCTTAAAAATCACTTTTGACGTATGAACGAAAATAAAACAAAGTGTCCCTTCTTTTTCATGAAATTTCAAATATAAATGCATAATATGGTGTGATGATGAGTAAAGGGAGAATATGGTGTGCCTTTGCGTTTTCAACGCACGAATAATCGTTGACGATGAAGAACGGGCAACAACCTTGGCTTTGAAACCCCTTGAACCTCACGAAAATCCTTCCCCAATTGTGGTGTGTGTGTGCCGTAACTTGAAGAGTTTGATATTTTATGGAGTGTGTGGCCGTGAGAATGAATATGAGTTGGAGAGGGTTTTCATAATTTATATACTAATTAATCCCTTAAATAAGCTTAAGCCCATTAAGAATGCAATTAGGTCCATTATTGCTTGGTTAGGATTTAATTAAAACATTAAAATAGTTTTTGTTAAAGTAAGTTTGTGAATTTAATAGCCGGGTTATCAAAAAGTTCTTTTTAAAAAAAAAAACCAACATCGATAAAATTTACGTCCCGGCGTATAAAATCACCTCAAAAACTCCTTATTTTCAAAAATAAGAAAAACCATCACCCCTACTTTAAATTATTAAAAACAATTATTTAATAAAAATATTTTACGTTTTTCAGCCCTCGGTCTCCGTTTCTCGATCGCAACTTGAATATTCTTTTAAAAATATATTTTTATGGAACAATGTAGAAAAATATATTTTAAACATGCCAATATGCATAACATAATTAATTAATGCAACTAAATCATTTAATTAAAATACAAGGGAATTTAATAATCGCATGCATGTGATTCGCGTGGACCTTTAAATATTTGGGGCGTTACAATCTTCCTCCTTAAATTGAATTTCGTCCTTGAAATTCGCTTATCCTCGATAACCCAAAGTTTAGACTTAGTTCTAGTATCCCAAAAATTTACGCTTCCGCTGCGCTAATCTAATAAAACTTAAGTTCTAGAATGTCCTTACGTCTCCTTGATTGCAATTAAATTTTCCTTCTAAATCTTTATTTTCAAATCGCAACTTAAAAAGACCCAAATGACTTAGTGCTATTACTATTATAACCTCGAATTTCAATTTTCTTACAATTTCCAATATTAAAAGATGGATAACCATACTTATCGTATATTACTTTCCTTATTTTATACCCAAAATATTCATCAACTTATCATATTTCAACCTTAAAATCCCAAATGCATCCGCTAACGCTTAGATTTTTCAAGCTTAGTATTGGTTCATCCTTAAAAACTCATGATCAACATTCTTTATAACACTATAACCAAGATATCCCAAGGTTCCAAATATTCTTAAAAGTCTAAATCATTGAAAACTCTTATCAATTAATCCATTCAATTATCACTTATTGTTAAACTAGTTCCCAAATTCCGTAATAATTGCAAAATAAATTATTAATTTCCTCAAAATTTATCCTAATTGGTCATTAATTTCAAAATTCCTACAGTTAACCCATAAGTTTTTTGCATTCTTAATTCTCTTCTAAGGGTTTCCCATAACATAAATTATGTTAATTTAATCTTATTCACCCAAAAATCAATTTCTATAACCAATCTTATCTTTCATCGAACTTAAAATTATAAATTATACATTTTCTTACTCCCAAGTCATTGCAAAACCTCGAATCATTATTTCTTATGAGTAATTCCCAAAAATTATTTCAACTAATAACCATGAATCAAAAATATTTTCTTAGAAAATTTACGTGTCCCAAAGCATTCATAATACTCACGATTAACTTACGGCCCAAAAAGTAGAACGTCAATACTAAAACCCACAAATCCACGTAGTCCAATTCCACCACGAAGCCAACATGCGTTGAAATCAAATAATTTTTTATTCCATATCATATCACGTATAGAAATTCTAAAGCATATAAAACATATATCCTCATAATGCTATTAAACTTGTGACGTAAACATATGATTCATAAGTTATGCAAGTAACATCATATTAAATCATATAAAGCATGTAAAACTTACAAATTGAGGCTTGACGACTGATCTTCCTAGCACTGATGGTGAAACAACCTTTTATAGAACCATTGCTTTGATACCAATTGAAATGTCTGTTGTTCGTTTTTTTAAAACGTTCTAGAATTTTTTTTTTTAAACCTCACATAGCATTCGGTCGAACCATAAAATATGTTGGAACCATTTTAAAAATAAAACAACCAACTTTTACAATACTTAAAAACATTATTTAAAAAGTGTAGCACATACCATAACCTCTCAAAACCACTCATAAATAAATCGTCATAAAAATATCTTTAACATCATTTAAATTCATAAATCATAACTAGTGCGAAAAACTAGCGTCGGTCCTCGGGTTATGTGCATCTTCAGTCCAGCAAGGTCAACCATCAAGACCTCCATTAACATTATTATCATAATCACATGCATCAATCACACCTAGTGAGTCTAAGGACTCAACACAGCATAATCTTGATAACAAGTAACACATATACAGATCACATGCAACAGTAAAAAATACTTCTACTTAAAATATCGTTTTCATGAAGATGCATAAATTTTATACAATAACATTTTCGTAAACATTTTGATGATGCATGAACTTTAAACAAAAACATTTTCATAATGATGCAACAACTTTAAACATAGACATTTTCTTAAACTTTTCATAAACATTTTCGTAAATCTTTTCATATTATCCTCAACATATTCATATGAACATGCATAACATAAACCTCAACATTTTCCTTTTCCTCATTTCATAACATAAATCCTTTGATCATGAGCATATGCATATTTCCTTTTATTGAATTCAGATCGTTAATTGTGACTTTCCTCAAACCTAAAAAGTCGATGGATCCATCTAAATGTAACCACAGTACTGGACGGCAGGGATATCAGGGACACTCTCACCCGTCAACTGAACCTTGGCCTATCCTCTTTCGAATCGTCGGGGCTCCCTCTGGGGCTTTTTCCCATAAATGGGCTTTCCTCTGGGGCTTTCTACCCTCACGATATTCTCATTCTTACCTCAAACCTCATATCCTCATATCCTCATATTCGTAATAATGGAAATACGACCGTCGTGCTCCCACTGGGACCGTCGCCCTCACGATATCTCAAACATTATCGAATTAATCACAATTACTTCACTTCCTTCAATGTTTCACATTTTCATCACTTCATAAAAATCATTCATTTAATATTCTTTTCTTTTTAAAAACAAGCATGCAACATGTTTTTTAACGTTATCGTTTCCTCATAAAAATCCATAAACATTTTAAAAGAAACCTTTTAACATGTACAAATACATAAATCTTTTAAATAAACATGTCAACATCATAAACATTTAAATCATAAACATTTAAAATAAACATTTTACATTTTAAATCATAATCTTTTAAAATAACATTTTGACATAATAATTCGTAAACATTTAAAATCCATGTCATAAAAATTCAAAAACATTTGAAATAATCATATTAGCATGTAAAACAACATTCAGGACACTGGCATGACGTTTACTAATTTCTAGGTGTAAAATGATCGTTTTACCCCTGGACGTAAAATTTCACGTTTTCGACATTTTCTTAATTTAATTGACTCTAACATGTCCCAAATAATTATTTAAGCTTACAAGAATTTTCTCATATTTTTATTTAGCATAATCGAGGACTTTTAAATTAATCTTTAAATAAGACGTATTACTGCGTTTTAATCCCTAATTAAACCAAACCTTATTATAAAATTCCCAAATTAAAAAATTAGACTTTTAATAATTATTTGAGCTTAAATATAAATTATCATAATTTTATAAAGCTTAAAACTAGGCGTTTCAATTAACTTGTTAATTAGCGTTTCGTGAGACGATTAAATCCCGATTAAATCTAAAACTCGTTATTTTGATCCCAAACTTTACAATTATAATTTTTATGAATTATTCTACCCTTCCAAGTCATGAGCCACACCCGTGGACCCATGGATTCAATTTTAGCATTTTAATTTTCGTTTTTTGACACACTAACGAACCCACCGAACCATCTCCCAATTTACTCGAGCCAAGCCCAAACCACCTTGAGCCAAAACCTAGCCAACCCATCAAGGGATCCTACGGATCAAGCCCAGCCAATAAAATCAGCCCTAGCTTGATCAAAACACTTCTGCACATCAACCCAATTACATGCATGCGTGCGTGTGTAGTGTCCTTGAACAAAAGGACTCCTAACTAGTCTAGGACTCCTCCCAATACTTAACCATCGAACCCACCTAACCATGACCATCCCTGGACCATGCCCAGACAAAGCCCAGACCAGCCCAAGCACCGAAACCCGAGCAGCGAACCCCTGAAGCCTGACAGCAACCTCACGCCTAACTTGCTGCCAAGAGCTTCTCCTTCACGTTCTCTGTGTTTGGCTCGAGCCCCATCAAGCCACCCAGCCCCAACTCATGACTAGACCCTCTAGGCACCCCCCCTGGACACTTAGAACACATAGGACTCGACCCCAAAGCTCCAAAACCGAAGCTCCACCAGAATATGGCCGAGAAACCCACCTACCATGGACTCCACGTTTCTGTTGCTAGGACCTATCCAACCACACCAGACCTTGAACCAGACCATTGTGCCCCTTCTTAGGACCCTAAGGACCTAACATAGCCCAGCCCCAAAGCCTCTGGCCGAGCCACAAACCCTGCACAAGTTGCTGCACATCTGCGCAGCTTCCTTTGCATGCTCTTGGGTGGAGTCCTAGCTTGCTAGGACTCCTCCCCAGCCTATTATCTCGAGTCCTAGCGTGGCTAGGACTCTTCCCTAGACCCCTCACGTACCATAGCTAGCCCTGGTCCCAGACCTAAGCAAGCCAAGTCCCATAACCCATGAAATCGAGCCCTTGACACACACACAACCCTCTTTCTGTTCCAGCTTTTGTTATTCAGTTGTGCAACGTTTTTGGTTGATTTATATGACTGTAAATATTTTGTAAATCATCCTTAATTATGTCCTAGCCATGACAGCCATTTTAGCAACCATATAGACATGTTTTTAGTACAAAAATCAAGCCTTAAAAATCACTTTTGACGCATGAACGAAAATAAAACATAGTGTCCCTTCTTTTTCATGAAATTTCAAATATAAAAGCATAATATGGTGTGATAATGAGTAAAGGGAGAATATGGCGTGCCTTTGCGTTTTAAACGCACGAATAAGCATTGACGATGAAGAACGGGCAACAACCTTGGCTTTGAAACCCCTTGAACCTCACGAAAATCCTTCCCAATTGTGGTGTGTGTGTGTGCCGTAACTTGAAGAGTTTGATATTGTATGGATTGTGTGAGCGTGAGAATGAATATGAGTTGGAGAGGGTTTTCATAATTTATATACTAATTAATCCCTTAAACAAGCTTAAGCCCATTAAGAATGCAATTAGGCGATTATTGCTTGGTTAGGATTTAATTAAAACATTAAAATAGTTTTTGTTAAAGTAAGTTTGTGAATTTAATAGCCGGGTTATCAAAAAGTTCTTTTTTTTTTTTGAAAAATCAACACTGATAAAATTTACGTCCCGGCGTATAAAATCACCTCAAAAACTCCTTATTTTCAAAAGTAAGAAAAATCATTACCCCTACTTTAAATAATTAAAAACAATTATTTAATAAAAACGTTTTACGTTTTTCAGCCATTCGGACTCCGTTCCTCGATTGCAACTTGAATATTCCTTTAAAAATATATTTTTATGCAACAATGTAGAAAAATATATTTTAAACATGTCAATATGTACAACATAATTAATTAATGCAATTAAATCATTATATTAAAATACAATGGAATTTAATAAATCGCATGCATGTGCTTCGCGTAGACCTTTAAATTTTCGGGGCATTACAATACCCAGAACGTAGATCTATCTTAGAGAACATTGTATCTCCCTGCAACTGATCGAATAAGTATTGGTAATGGGTATTTATTCTTGATCGTTACCTTGTTCAATTCTCGATAATCGATATACAACCATATGCTTCCATTTTCTTCTTTACGAAGAGCACTGTTGCGCCCCATGGTGAGAAACTAGGGTGGATGAATTCTTTGTCTAGGAGCTCCTGAATTTCATGTTTGAGTTCTAACATCACTGCTGGAGCCAAATGATATGGTTCCTTAGATATTGGCATAGTTCCTGGCACAAGGTCGATGGAGAACTCCACCTTTCTCTCTGGTGGAAAGCCTGTGACGTCGTCTGGGAAAACGTTAGGAAAATCTCTGACAAACAGTATGTCAGATATCAAAAGGGTGGGTGTGTCACGTATTGAAATAATAATGGTAGAGAATTCTTGACACCCCTTATGTATATAAGCTTTCGTGCCTGCTTGCAAGAGATCATGCGAGGGAAACTTCTCCACCTGTTTGGCTCAAAAAGAAATTGCTTCATGCGCAACGGTCTTACCAACACTGATCTTTTCAGAAAATTAATTAGAACTCTGTTCTACATCAATCAGTCCATCCCCAAGATAACATCAAACTCTGGCATTGGCAACACAATCAGGTCGGCGTAAACTAGGTGGCCCTGTAGTTCAAGATCGATATCTCTGACCACGCTAGTAGCTGATAACTAATCGCCCGATGGGACTTGTTAGAGTAGGTGCCCGTCGAGCCAAGTGTTGGCCGAGTGTTCACAATGAAACTCTATGTATAAACAATCTTTATTTTAATAATATTTGAAATTATTATTGGCACATCTTTATCTGTATACCCATGCTAGTTGCATAGATAAAGCCCTTGAATATACAAATAGTAGAAAGAATATGAGATGCTCATATGATGAGTATCATGAAACTCATATTTGGAATACTGTATATTCTAAACAGTTCCTAGTCGATTCAGCCGCCGCTAAGGAGGATATAGGCCGCTCGAGTTCGAGACTAGTATCTGCGATGTGAGTTCCATGTTTCATTGGTAGGGGACATTGTGATGTCCGAGCATGCAGATAGGTGCTCCTGGTAGAGTGCACTGAACAACCCTCCATAAAGGACTTTCCAAGTGGTTCTCACTTATCGAGTGGAAACGTCCTAGTTTATGGATGTACACCATTAGTTTCTTATGACCCGGGACAACATTGAGACTTTATGTGCTAGCATTACACTTTGACTTGTTTACCGACTCTTAAGGGGTCATCAGGTGGCAAGGTTGGGTGTTTTGTCGAAACATATAGGAGTCGATGCATTGTAGTCGTGGATTCACCGCTTACCTTCGGGTATGGATATCCTATGTGTTCTCATGTGTATGTAGGTTGAAATATCTGATCAGAGTATGGTGGTAATTATGAAAGGGGTTTCATAGATTACACCATCGATGCAACTATGACATGACACATAGTATCGATTCATTGACAACTCTCGATATTCCAATGGTTGTCGAATCGGTCGGGATATATGAGTTGAAGGGACCGTACTGTACGCTAACCATAATTGAATGGTTCTTGCAGGCACTATCATTAGATACCTAGGGAATCATGTAAGCGATGCTGCTAGGCGTTTAACATGATTGGTTAGGTACTATCAGACTTGAGTTCTGACGTTCTTGTTATCAAGGAGTTGGTAAGTAAGAATGAAGTAATTGGGTATGCTCGAATAAGGACATGTTTGGTCCGAATCACATGGAGATGTGAACCCACGGCTAGTTGTATCAATGAACCATTGAGGGTCACACAAGTGCTAACTTTTTAGATCTCGTTGAGAAGTAAAATAGTTCAATGTGTTGAACGGCCTATAAAGGAGTTTATAAGCGTAAATAAAATAGAAGTATGACTTCTATAAGGAGAATGTAACTTTTAATTTGAGGAAGTGTTCCTAAATTAAAAGTTGGCCAAACAAATAATGTATTTGAAAATTGTGATTTTCATAAACATTATTATGGACTAAATAAAATTAATTCAGGTGTTGAATTAATTAAACACTAGTGGGCCTAGTACAGTCCAAATAATTAAATTAATTCAAGTGTTGAATTAATTAAACATCATTGGACCTTGTAGAGCCCAATTAGAAATAATTATTAAACTAGTGGACTTGATTAATATCAAGTAAAGTTTAAATGGACTCAAATGTGTTTGAGACATTTAAATAAAAGTTCATGGGCCTTGTAATTGTTACAAGCCCAAATAGAATTGCATGCATGGGAGATGAAAGGTTGGGAGACAATTTCTTCAAGGTCCAAGGCATGGCATGCTTTTGGGACGCCACAACCTTTTTGCTAAACCAAGAAAAACTCTCCCTTCTCTCCTAGCAAGTGTGATGGCCGAAATTTGGGGTCACTTTCTCTTCAATTTTTCTTCTTCATTTTGTTGAGGAAAGATCATACTTCTCAAAGAAAAATGCTCTAATTTTTCTAGTGCAAAATTAGAGTGGATCTACCTTGTTAGTGGTGGACCTAATTTGAAGAAAGGAGTCCAAAAGAAAGGTGAAGCTTTAAGATTGTCTTGCCATCAAGAGCTAAGGTGTTTACACCTTAGTTGGAGCCAAAACATCAACCTCAAGAGGTTGATAGGTATGATTTCTTTACACCCTATGAATGTCATAGTTGTGTTCTTGTATATGCTACAAAACTAGTACATAGGTGGCCGAAATTTTCTTGTTGAAAATTAATTTTTTGAACTTCCATTGCGCTTTCGGGCACCTAAAATCGATCCCTTTCAGGACTGTCACGGAGTAGCTCATGTCGAGTCCAATGGACTTGACATTCAAATAATTAGCGAACGTCTCCGAGATAAAAGAGTGAGTGGCCCCGGAATCTAACAAGGCCTTCGTGGCTACTCTCTTTATAAAGATATTTCGTGAGGGACGTTAGTATAACACATAAACTTATACCCCAAAATACTAATCTTAACCTTTGCATAGTTGGAAAACTCTATCCCAAGTCTCCAAAATACGAAAACAACATACTAATATTCCCAAGTAAAATTCGAAGCATGTATGAAAAAAATAATACGGTGCTGAATTAAATAGGTTACAAGTCAGTAGAGTCTTGTCTGGGTTCACCTCCTCTAAACGCATAGCGAACAATGTCCCCTGGGTCGGCTGCATGCACTGCGGGTAGTCCTTCAGCATGTGATCACTGGCTCCACACTTGAAGCATTTGCCTGAACCCCATAAACATTGTCCCATATGATGATGGTTGCATTTCGGGCATACTGGATACTCATCAGGCTTCTGAGGAGCCTTCTTCTAAGGAATAGGACCTTTGCCTTACAGCGGTCCTTGAAACGGTGTAGAGCTCAAAAATCAGTACATGTAAAACCCATGCATTTATTTAAATTGCTAAATAATTTACCTAATTCTAAATGATTTTATCAATGAACGATTAATGATTTTCATTATTTTAAATTATTATATGTTAAATTGATGCACGTTAAAATGTTTTCTTGAGTTTCATGTTTAAAGCGATTATTCGATGCAGGATTGAGGAAAAGAGACCGGCGATGATTTGAGCGATTTGTAAAATATGATATTTTAATTCGAGTCAAGAAAGCGTCATTTTAAATGATTTATTAAGTTTTTAGAATTTTTAAAGCCTAATTTAATTTATTAGATAATTTTAAGATTTTTAACCTTTTAAAGTTTAACACATGAGCATTTTATCTCAAATTTAGAGATGCTAGTAATTTAATAGAGAATTGCTATTTTAATTATCATGTAGTTGCTTATTATTTATTCAATTAAGCTAATTAGCCCCTAATTACCCTTAATTTATTTTAAAACACACGCACATACACTTTCACACACACACATTCACGATAGACACGCACACACATTTCATTGTGTTTCATTTCAATTTTGAGAGATAGCTAGGGTTCTTATTACTCTTTTCAGCAGCCACCCTCACCTTCAAAAAAATTTCAGCAATCACAATTTGTTTTTAGAAAAAAAAAAATCGTGCCACAATTCGTCCCGAATCAACCCTCGCATCTCTCTGCTTTCGGTATCGTTGTTTCGTGAGTATATTCATCAAAGGCATGTATATTCTTTTATTTTTGCATCGATCTTGTCGTAGTAAGTATTTTGATGTATATTATATGAAAATCTGTGTATGTTATGCAAAATTTTGAGCAAAAATGTTTAAAAAGATTTGGATCAAAATTTTAGATTTTAAACTGAGTCTGCTGTCATTTTGAATACTGTGAATTTTCGGTCGATTTTCTGGAAAAACTTTCAAAATATAAAATGTAATACTCTTTGATACCTTCGATTTGACAGTAAATTCTTAATTTTTGGGCAGGAACGAGTGAGTTATGATTATTTTCGTGGGACTGCTCAAGCTGTAAAATTTCTGTGTCACAAAACCCTTCACCCTATGTTATTTTGAATTCAGCGACTTGTAGGTTGGTTTTCTGGAAATGTTTTCAACATATGATTTGTAGTACTCTGTGTTATTTTTGATTTGATACTGACTTTGTAATTTTATAATAAGAAACGAGGGAGATATGATTTTTATCGTAAAATCGCACAAGATGTGAAATTTTTGTGTCACAAAACCTGTCACCCTCTGTTATTTTGACTTCTGCGACTTATTGGTTGGTTTTCGGGAAATATTTTCAACATAAGATTTATAGTACTCTGTGTTCTCTTCGATTTAATAGCAAATTTGTAATTTATGATAAGAAATGAGAGAGATATGATTTTTATCGTAAAACTGCTCAAGCTGTTAAAATTTGTACATGTTCTTCACGTTTTCTCAAGTTTTGGTTGCAGGTTTCGTTGGGATCTCCTGAATCTTTGCTGTTGTGGTTAGGGCAGCATGTGCAAAGCGTTCCAACGAAGCCCTCGATGTTTTTATGTGTGTTCAACGTGCAAAAAGAAAATGATTTATTTTTTAGGAATGTTAAATGTCTTATGACCAACTATGAACGGGTTTGGAAGCCGGAGAACGTGTCCAGAGACCTCTCCACCCCGGAAGAATGATCGGGTTTTGATCAAGATTGGAAAGCGGTAAAGTATGACCAGGGACCAGTCCATCCGGTAAAGTATGACCGGGGATCTTATGTATGTGGTAGTGGACATCCTTGCCAGCCCAGTACTATGGTTTAGATCAGACGCATTTATGTATGGATCACTTGATTTGAAACATATCTCTACGCAAAATGATGATATTTATGTCTGCTCAAGTATGTATGATGCAAGCATGTTATGAAAATTTTTATGAAATGATGGCACGTCTATGTTTATGTATGTACGTTCAAGTTTATGTATGTATGGTTTACTTTAAAATGCATGTGGTTTTATTATGTATTACTTGTTATTCTCAGTTTATACGTGTTGAGTCTTAAGGCTCACTAGATGTAATGCCCGAAAATTTAATCCTAGTAATCTGTAATTATTGATTTATAATTTGATATGATTATGAAAGGATTAACCGAGACACGATTTGAAGTAACGTGTGAAAATGAATTATGTGCGAGGACAGTAGCATCGGCGCACATGCGCGACCGGATGCGCGCACATGCGCCAAACAGGCCGAAGACCTCGCGCATATGCGCGGAAGATGTTGCGCATATGCGCGAGCCTGAGAAAGCGAAGTTCAGAGGACCTCGCGCATATGCACGGAAATGAGTCGCGCATATAGGCGAGCTGCCATGGCCGAGACCAGTAGTTCTCGCGCATATGCGCCAGTAATGTCGCGCATATGCGCGAGACATGCAAATTGTAAGGTTGCCACGTTTCTTTGAATGCGAATTGATATATATATATATATATATATATAAGCAAATACGTAAAACTTCAGAAACGAGAAATCGAAGGGAAATTTGGAAAAAAATTGTCCTTGAATCTTAGGATCGCGATTGTGCAAAATCTGTCCGTCTGATTTTGAATCCGACTTCGGTACTGAGTTCCTAGCAACGTAGGCTACAACTGGACGTAAGTTTTACTACGTTTTGACATGTTTTGAAATTATGATATTGTAAGAATTGCATGGAATTCATATATGATGTTTTGGACATGTTAGACATCATAGAATCGAAGTCAGAATAAGAAACGGACTGATTATGGAATTGTTATGATTTTCTGAAGTTAATTGACTGAGATATGATATCAGATTGTATTGGTATCGATTATTAGTTGAGGGAATTATTATCTGGTGATGTTATATTGACCGGGATATCGGGATTGTGTGGTTATACCGTTGATTTTGAATTATTGATCAGATTGGTATTGATTTAAACGGTATATTGATATGATATCATTGATATTGCCATTGCCAGATCGAGGGATTGACAGAGTTTGAATTTCTGACCGAAACTACAAACGAAAGGTATAAGTCAATGTGGTATCGGGAGATCGACTTAAGTCGGTTTAGACTTGAGTTTCCCTAAATCACATACTTTACTTTATTGCATTGATATTTGCATTGATTTGATTGATGTACTTGTTTTCTTGATTAATAGATAACAGGTATTAGACGAGTAATCTTGTGACAGAAGTGCCTGATAGTGGCGGGATCGCCACGGGCACATTGTACGATGTCACATGATAGTGTATTGGCGATAGTGCCAAAGTCTGTCACCGGATGATTGGCTATCGATGTGGATAGAATTTGGGTTTCTTCTATTACTGTTGATCGATGTCGTATCGCTGTGGATAGAATTGGAGCTTCTTCTATTACTGGTGATCGATATTATATCGGTGTGGATAGAATTAGAGTTCCTTCTATTACTGGTGATCGATACAATATCGGTGTGGATAGAATCAGACCTTTTTCTATTTCTGGTGATCGATACCTTATCGACGTGGATAGTACTGGAGTCTTTTCTATTACTGTTGGTCGATATAGGAATGCCAACTTCTGGAAGCCGGGATCCCTAGACTAGGATTGAGTCTAGTCTAAATTGTGTAGCTACGAGTATTGTCGACAGTTTGATATTAGTTATGTTTCAGATTTTGATACATATTGCTGTTACCTGTTACATGCTTTATATTTGGTTATATGATTGCATGTTTCGTTGATTTATACTGGGATTATATTTTCACCGGAATTATCCGGCTGTTGTCTTGTTTGTATGTGTACATGACAACAGGTGGGACAGGATCAGGGTCCAGGAGATGAGGAGAGATCGTGATAGAGTGGAGACTTCGGACTTTGATGTATATAGGGTTTTGGCACTTGATAATTAGATGTTGAACCTTAGTTTTTACTGATTTGTAGACGGTACAGGACTTGTACTTTATTTTATACTGAGTTGTATATTAGTTTGATTTCACTACATTCCGCATTAAAAAAAGAAAAAAATTTTATGACCCTAATTACTTGATTAGTAAATTGATCCTGATGACGATTAAGAACATGATTAGCGTCCGGGTCCCCACAACAGGTGGTATCAGAGCGATAGATCCTTGAGACTGAGATAGGAGCTAGTGAGCGGGGTAGATTGAGGTTTTCTTTTCTGCTTTTGATTGCTAGCATGATTTACTGCTTTATAATGCATGTTTATCTGTTTATCTGACTTGATTTGAAAACATGTGTTATTGAGAATGGATCAGCACCGATTCTGGATCAGCAGTAAGATGATCGGAGGAGGACTGAAACATATTTGTGTATTGGGATTACTAATCCTTTTGATTATCAGATATGCCTCTGAGAAGAGTACCTGAACAGGGTAGTACTTCAAATCCTCCAATGGACGTTACAGCCACTCCAATGGAGACCTTGTTAAAGAGATTTCAGTCATTCCATCCACCCACTCTGAAGGGTACGGAGAATTTCAGCATGTACATGTTCAAGTTCAAATTACATGCATCTTATTATATTGATATTATGTTATTTCATGTGGGTTTACGTGTTGGGTAAATTATGGAACAGTATGCCTCCTAGACGTATGGTTTCCCATGGAGCAAGGGATGAGATTAGAGAAGATCAGGATGGAGAGAGGGCCACCCCTCCTCGTCCACCGCAAGACATGCAGGCTCAGATGCTTGCAGGGATGACTCAGTTCTTCACAAAGTTTGCGGGGAACAATGCTGCAGTAGATACAGGGGCGAAGCCCAGACCAGAGGCGGTATACAAAAGGTTCAAGAGGATGGATCCGAAGGACTTCTCGGGGACTACTGACCCGACGATAGCTGAGGGATGGATTTAGTCCATCGAGGTGATTTTAACTTTCATTGAGCTGCAGGATACAAACAGTGTCAGTTGTGCCACTTTTCTTTTGAAAGGAGACGCTAGGATGTGGAGGGAGAGCGCGTCTATGTCTGTGAATTTGCAGACCCTGTCATGGGATGGTTTCAAAGAAGTTTTCTACTCCAATTACTTCTCTGAGGAAGTACGCTCCTGCCTGACCAGGGAGTTGATGACGTTGCAACAGAAGAGACAGCAGCATGGCAGAGTTTGTCAAGAAATTTGAGAGGGGGTGTCACTTTGTGCACGTAATTGCGAATGATGTCGGGAGAAGCTGAGGAATTTTATTGATGGGTTGCGGTCGATCTTGCAGCGTGATGTTAGAGTTGCTAGTCCTACCACCTATGTTGTTGCCGTGTCGAGAGCCTTGGCGGCAGAGCAGGATCAGAGAGACATTGAGAACGACTGGCAGGGCAAGAGGCACTATCAGACACCTAAGCAGTAGCAGCAGAAGAAGATTAAGAGGTCTTTCCAGCAAGGCAAGGGTCCTATTCCACAGAAGAAGGCTCCTCAGAGGCCTAGTGAGTACTCAGTGTGTCCTAAGTGCAACCACCAGCATGAGGGACAGTGTTTACGGGGATGGGGCAAATGCTTCAAGTGTGGATCGAATGATCATATGTTGAAGGACTGCCAGCAGTGGAGGCAGCCGACCTAGGGGAGAATGTTCGACATGCATGCCGAGGAGGCGAACCCAGACACGACTCTACTTACTTGAAATAACTTCATAAAGAGAGCATCCACACAGGCCTTTTTAAATTCCGGGGCCACTCACTCTTTTATCTCAGAGACGTTCGCCAATCATTTAGGTGTCGAGTCCATTGGACTCGACGTGAGATACTCCGTGATAGTCCCATCAGGTGAGGAGTTATCAGCTACTAGTGTAATGTCCCGAAAATTTGAAGGGTCACGTAAACCACATGCATGCAACTTATTAAATTTCTTTGGTATTTTATGAAATTGTTTTAAAGTTTTAAATGCATTTTTATTTCGTTAATATGTGTTTAATTATTTTTATGCATTTTATGCATAATTCATGCATGATAGAATTTATTTCACGAAATTTTAAAGGTTATACATTAAAGATTTTTAAGTTTCATTTCGTGATCAAATGAGGAACGGAGACCGGAGAATTATCAGGAAAATTATTTTTTATTACATGATTAATTTTTATTAATTATTGTAAGATGTTTAAAAGGTATTTTTCAAGAATTGGGAATTATTGGTTATTTTTACCTGCATGATTTTAATTTTTAACGGTACGTAAATTTTATTGAATCGAGAGACTTTTTGAGGGTTCGGCTAATATTTTCAAAAACTTTCAAACACGAAATATTTTTCGGGAGCGTGTTTGAATTTAACTGGGTCAACTTTTAATCTCGTTGGATTTAAAACTCTTTTAAGTTTTTAATTAAACCACTAAGGCCCATTAGCTAGTTGATTAATAATTAATTAAATATTGTACTTGGCTACCCTACACCCATTTACTCTACATCAGCCGACACTCCCATCTTCCCTTCAACATTGCATGTGGGTTTCAGCATCTCCATGGATGCAACTCTCGGACAAGTTTATTTCTTCAAGCAAAATTCTCCGGTGCTTCCCCGTTGCTCATTTCTTCGACGTTCTTGCGTAAGAATCATCAAGGCACGCCACGTACTTTTATTTCTGCATCATATACGCTATATATATGCTGTTATGTGTTTAATTATAGGTGGAATTCTCGGTTCAGCATTATTCATGAAGAATCTTTAGTTTTTACATAAGTTCTTGCATCTTTTGATCAACTACTCACGTCTTTCCCATTTTTGTGCAAGGGGCTGTCAAGTTAGTGATGTTAGAGGGTTGTGCAGACTGTGTTTAATGATGTATAGGTGCTGGAAATTCGGGTTGCCAAGCTCGAGGGAAATTCGTTCGGTCAAGCACATGTGAGGGTGTGTGAGGTCAAGATCGAGAGATTTGGTTTGTCGACGGTGCGAGGGCTGAACCACGACTTGGACCAGGCCCTACTGGGTCTGAAGCACAGTTTAGAGAGGCTTGACCGCTGCTGGAACCGTCCTCAAGGCCGTTTGATCGAGTGCAAGTGCGAGGGGCTAGGACTCGGATGATGGGTTGTGTTGTTTCTAGGCTTTCAGCAGGTTGTAGCCTGCATGTAGCTGGGGCCGTGAGTCTAGTGGATCCAGCAAGGTCCTAGGGTGGTCTAGGTAAGGTGGAGTCGAGGCTTGAACCGTCGGTGGTGAGCTAGAACGTGACCTGGGAGGTTAGTGCACAAGGGTGATTTAAGTGGGTAGGACCGAGAGATTCATTCAAATGTTGGACCATCAGCTGTGGATATAAGGGTCTGAAATTAAGATTGTAGGACCATTATAGTGTTTTTAAGGTATGATAAAAAGTTGGTAAAATTTTGGTTAACTTTTGGGTCAATTCGGGTTAAAACCGGGATCCGGTCCAAGTTTTTAAAATAATTCGATTAAGTTATAAAATGGGCTCGAGTTTACATCTAGGGATGCTTTTAAATATGTTTTGGGACATTTTTAGGAGTTTGGTAAGCTTCGGATCAAAATAAATTTAGTCGCCTCACGAAGCGTTAATTAAAGAATTAATTGAAACGCCTAGATTTTAGCTTAATAAAATTATGAAAAATTATATTTAAGCTCAAAAAATTATTAGAAGTCTAAGTTTTTAAATTGGGAATTTTATGCTAAGATTTGGTTTAATTCGGGATTAAAACGCATTAATAGGTTATATTTAAAGATTAATTTAAAAGTCATAGATTTAAGCCAAATAAAAATATGAGAAAGTTTACGTAGGCTTAAATAATTATTTGGGACATGTTAGAGTCAATGGAATTAAGAAAATGTCAAAGAAGTGAAATTTTACGTCTAAGGGAAAAACGAAATTTTGGGTTTCCAGGGGCAAAATGGTCATTTTACACCCGGGGTGAGATTTTGGTCCTGACAGCGCCCTGAGCACATTTCTATCATGTTTTTAAATTTTTATGCATCATGTTTACGATTTTTACGCAATTATAATAAATACGGTGCATGCTTGGTTTAAAGGAAAAAAATTACGTATATGCATGATTTTATTAAGTGATAAATATGATGACACGTTTTGAAGGAAGTGATTTAGTTGTGACTAACCCGATGACACGATGACATGATGATATGATTGGAAATATCGTGAGGGAAAAGGCCCCAGAGGGAGCCCGTTTACGGGAGAAGGCCCCAGAGGGAGCCCGACGATCGTATTTCCATTGACATGATATGATGATATGATAGGCCAAGGCCCAGTTGACGGATGAGAGTGTCGCTAGTGTTCCCGCCGCCCAGTACTGTGGTTACACGTAGATGGATCCATCGACTGACATGATGACATGATGATACGAAAGTCACAGCTAATGAACTGAATTCAATAAAAAAGAAAATGTTTACTTATACGATGATATGAGATGACATGCTTTGAATTGACATGATTTTACACGAGACGTTGATGTTCATGCTTTTAAAGTTCATGAAAGATATGTTTACGTATATGATGATATGAGATGACATGCTTTGACACGACATGATTTTACACGAGATGTTGATGTTCATGCTTTTAAATTTAATGAAAGATATGTTTACATATATGATGATATGAGATGACATGATTTGACATGACATGATTTTACACAACACGTTTACATTATGCTTTTAATTTAATGAAAGATATGTTGAGTATGATATTTTTCACTGCTGTGTGCTAGGTATATGTACTTGTTATTAACGGTGTAGGTGTGTTGAGTCTTTAGACTCACTAGACGTGTGTGATGCAGGTGAGCTTAATGATGAGGAGACTGGAGGTGCCGAACTCTGAGTAGGCAGATCTGGTAAGGTGACACGACCTGAGGACCACATGTTTTCCACATTACAATTTATGAGATTGAGAGGAGATGAATATTTTCATACATTGATGATTTTAATATTTTTATATGTTTGTATTTACGTATAATTTTAGACGAGTTTGGTTATTTTAAACCGCGCTATTTTTATATTCAAATATTTAAGATTATTTTTAAATGTTATATTTTCTGTATAGCGCATGTATGCGAAACGTATAAATGTTACTTCGAAAATGGTATCTTTTATTTTTAAAAAAAAAATATTTCCGCATTTTTTAAAAATGAGCGAGACTGTTACAACTAGCGTGGTCAAAGATATCGATCTTGAACTAAAGGGCCACCTAATTACGCCGATCTGATTGTGTTGCCAATACCAGAGTTTAATAACATCTTGGGGATGGACTGGCTTATGAAGAACATAGTTATAATTGAATTTCACAAAAGATTAGTGTTAGTAGGACCGTTGGACATGGAGCAATTTTTTTTTGAGCCGAACAGGTGGAAAAAGTTTCTCTCACATGATCTCTTGCATGCAGGCACGGAGACATGCATAAGGGGTGTCATGCATTCTTGGTCAGTATTATTTCAGCACCTGACATGCCCACCTCGTCGATATCTGATGTACCAGTATCAGATTTTTCTGACGTTTTTCCTGATGACATCACAGGCCTTCCACCAGAGAGATAGGTGGAGTTTCCCATTGACCTTGTGTCAGGAAATGTGCCAATCTCTAAGTCACTATACTGTTTAGCTACAGCTGAGATGTTAGAGCTCAAACAACAAATTCAAGAGCTCCAAGATAAAGAATTCATCCGCCCTAGTTTCTCACCATGGGGCGCACTAGTGCTCTTCAAAAAAGAGAAACATGGCAGTATGAGGTTGTGTATCGATTACTCTGTGTTATCTTTGATTTGATAGCAAATTCGTAATTTTCTGATAAGAAACGAGGGAGATATGATTTTCATCATAAAATCGCACAAGCTGTGAATTTTCAGTGTCACAAAACCTGTCACCCTCTATTATTTTGATTTCTACGACTTATTGATTGGTTTTCGGAGAATGTTTTCACAATATGATTTATAGTACTCTGTGTTATCTTCGCTTCAATACTAAATTCATAATTTTTTGATAAGAATGAGAGAGATATGATTTTTATCGTAAAACCGCTCAGGCAGTAAAAATTTGTGCATGTTCTTTACGTTTTCTCAAGTTTTGGTTGCACGATTCATTGGGATCTCCTGAATCTTTGCTGTTGTGGTTAGGGCAGCATGTGCAGAGCGTTTCACCGAATCCCTCGATGTTTTTAAGTGTGTTCGACGTGCAAAAAGAAAATGATTTATTTTTGAGGTATGTTAAATGTCTTAGGACCAACTATGAAAGGGTTTGGAAGACGGAGAACTTGTCCGGAGACCTCTCCACCCCGGTAAAGTATGATCGGGTTTTGATCAGGATTGGAAAATCGGTAAAGTATGACCAGAGGACCAATCCACCCGGTAAAGTATGACCGGGGATCTTATGTATGTGGTAGTGGACATCCCTGCCAGTCCAGTAATTTGGTTTAGTCTGATCAGGAGCATTTATGTATGGGTCACTTGATTTGAAACATATCTCTACGCAAAATTATGTTTTTTATGTCTACTAAAGTACGTACGATGCAAGCATGTTATGAAAATTTTTGTGAAACGGTCTCACGTCTATGTTTATGTATGTACGTTCAAGTTTATGTATGTATGGTCTACTTTAAAGTTCATTTGGTTTTATTATGTATTACTTGTTATTCTCATGTTTATACGTGTGTAGTCTTTAGACTCACTAGACTTGATTGATGCAGGTACGAGGAGACGATAGGTGGGGATCAGTGAGTTGACTCGGACTATGCGGAGGCTAAACCTGAAGACCACTTACGTTTTAAGAAATTTTTATGCACGTATCAAATACTCTGATTTTACGGGATTTCTTTATGATGTTTAACAAGTGCTTTTGCAAACTTTGCTTGTAGTTGCTTCATTTCAAATATTTTAGACGAGCAGATTATTTTAATCACAATTTGAAAGTTTATTCTTTATTTAAGAAAAAAATTTATTTTTCGCAAATTTTAAGTAGTTAAAAAAATACGGTACGCTACAAAAGGCCTCTTTCTCTATTGTCCCTGGAAAGGTCTCTTAAACTGCTATTGCTGTGAGTGATGATGTTGGGGTGCCTAATAAAGCCTCTTGCCCTGCCTGTCATTCTCAATATACCTCTGGTCCTACTCTGCCGCCAAGGCTCTTGACACGGACAATAGCATAAGTGGTAGAACCAGCAACTCTAACATCACGACGCAAGATCGGCCGTAACCCATCAATAAAATGCCTTCAGCTTCTCCTGGGCATCATTCGCAATCAGAGGCATGAATTGACACCCCCTCTCAAACTTCCTTTCAAACTTTGCTACGATGTTGTCTCCCTTCCGCAAAGTCATAAACTCCTGGTCAGGCGAGAGCGTACTTGAAACGACCTCGAGCTTTTTTTTCTAATCATAAATTCTAAAATACTAAATAAAATAACTTACAAATTCTAACAATCATAATAAATTAACATATGAAATCTCAAGTTCATAAAATATATTCTAAATCATCAACTAACCCAAATCCTTGGCCTGTAAACGGGGTCTCTCTAGGCTTTGGCCCGTGTATGGGCTCCCTCTGAGGCCTTGGCCCTCACGACATCTCCACAAAATTATAAGTTCATTGTTCCCTCATAAATGGATCCCCCACAAATCATATATCATTTTTCACAGTCAATTAACATCCCTCAAAATATTTTCTTTTCTTTTAAAATCATAAAATATATTAGCTTTCCAAAAATAGTATTTAAAATAGTACAATTTGCACAGCTTCACCATAAATCATAAAATATCATATTTCAATCAAAATAAACATTTAAATCATAAAATATCATTTAACATGCATCATCATGTTGCCAAGCTTATACGTATTTTTCTAAGTGCAAAATGACCGTTTTGCCTCTAGACGTAAATGAAACATTTTTTCTTTTTTATTGCTTTAAAAGTACTAGAATTTTTTTTTTATAACACTAAATTTTCGGCCATATACATTTACCACATGGAAATATTTTTATAAAATATTTTACCCTTTTAAAATAAAATACAAACCATCTAGCATTTTAAAAATCAAGTGCAATAGCCATAAAAATGAAATCGTCTATTGTTTTACCAAACCTAGAAAAGCAATAATTTGAAAAAGTATAGCTCATACTAAACCTCTCAAAAATATCTCAAATCATAAATAAATAGTCTTAAAATCTTTAACATAAATCATAAGTAATAATCGTAATTGCGGAAAAAGTAGAAGCGCTGGTCCTCGGGTTGTGTGTGCCTTCGGTCCAGTCAAATCACCCGTCAAGACCTCCCTCAACCTCACCTGCATTCATCACACCTAGTGAGTGTAAAGACTCAACACACTATAATATTTACAACAAATAATACGTAATACAGTCAACATATAACAGTGAAAAATACTTGTACTTAAAATATCGTTTTCATGAAGATGCATAAACTTCAAACATTACCATTTTCATAAATATTTTCATGATGCATAAACTTAAGCATAAACATTTTCATGACATACATTTCATAAACCTTAACATTTTTTCCTTTTTTCCTCAACATGACATGACATAAAACATTTTTCATGATCATAAACATTTTTCCTTTTTCCTTTGTTGAATTCAGATCGTTAATTGTAACTTTCCTCAAACCTCAAAAGTCGATGGATCCATCTACATGTAACCACAATACTGGGCGGCGGGGGATACCAGCAACACTCTCACCGGTCAACTGGGCTCTGACCTATCATGATCGAATAGAAATACGATCGTCGGGCTCCCTCTGGGGCCTTCTCCCCTCACGATATTCTCATTCTTACCTCAAACCTCATAACCTCATATTCGCAATAATGGAAACACGATCGTCGGGCTCCACTGGGACCATCACCATCACGACATCGCCATCATTAACGAATTAGTCACAATCACTTCACTTCCTTCAACATTTTTCATTCCCATCACTTTAGAAAAATCATGAATAATATTTGCATTTTTCATTTTGAAACCAAGCATGCAACATGTATTTTAAATGTCTTCCTTCAATCATAAAAATCAAATAGACATTTAAAAATCATAATTAATCATGAACATTTTATAAACAATTAAAAATAATCATAATATCATAAAAACAGCATTTAGGGCACTGCCATTGTGGGGACCCGGACGCTAATCGTGTTCTTAATCATTATTGGGACTAATTAATCAATTATAAAACAGGATCTAAAATTTTTTTTTAAAATGCGGAACGTAGTGAAATAAAACATATATACATCTCAGTATAAAAGTACAAGTCCTGTACTACATACATTTATTCAACTAAGGTTTAACAGCTAATATCAAGTGTCCAAACCTATCTCTAATCCAAGTCCGGAGCCTCCATTCTAATCACGATCTTTCCTCATCTCCTCGACCCTGAACCTGTCCCACCTGTTGTCATGCACACATACAAAACAAGACAACAGCCGGATAACTCCGGTGAGAATAAATCCCAGTATAAATAATGTAAACATGCAATCATATAAAATATATACAAAAGCATATAACAAATATCATTCACATGCAGCCAATCCACAAACATGAATGATATAAAACTGTAAATCAACTAGTCATCACAGACTCGACTCAAACAACGCGTCGTCTCAGACTCGACTCAACTCTAGGGATCCCAATGTCTGGATATTGATAATTATATCGAATCTCAGTCGATAGGAATGAATCAACCCTAAACGGCATCGATATAATTCATATATCCAGTGTCTGGGCGAAACAGCCACAGAATTGACGAATCAGTCAAGGATTAAGCGAATCAGCCAATAATTAGACGAATCAGTCAGGGGCCAGACGAATCAGCCGGGAACTTGGCGAATCAGCCAATGACTAGCGAATCAGCAGTCAATACATGCATACAGTAACTAGGTGAATCAGCCAATGACTAGCGAATCAGCAGTCAATACATGCATACAGTAACTAGGTGAATCAGCCAATGACTAGCGAATCAGTAGTCAATACATGCAGTGGCTATAAATCAATAGACTACAAACATCAATCTCATCAATTACAAATATCACTGTAATAAACTAAGTATGTGATTTAGGGAGACTCGAGTCAACCTCACTCGAGTTGTGCAATCCCAACTCAACATTAAGTTATACCTTTATCTTCTCGGTCCGACGAAGACGAAGTATCGAAGTCAACTCTGTCCATACCCAATCTGATAATGACAATCGAATAGATACAATATCAGTATACAACTCAGTTCAAAACCTGTTCTGATTAATACTCAAATCAAAACATAATCTGATCAATGTCAATCGACATATGATACCACGATACCATCTCAATCAATTCCGAATCTGATCAATATCTTGTTACGGATGTTTCGACGACATAACAATACAGTCTCGATAACCCCGTCAATTCCAACACCACAGATATAATTCCAGAACTCATAATCACTATCGATATAACTCATAATTTCAAAGATAATATAAATCTGATATCGATTCTCAATCAAATCGACTCCAAAATTCATAACAATTCCATAATCAGTCCGTTTCTTAATCTGACTTCAATTCTATGATGTCTAACATGTCAAGAACATCATATATGAATTCCATTCAATTCTGGCAATATCATAATTTCAAATCGTATCTAAACGTAACAAAACTTACGTCCATTTGTAGCCTGCGTTGATAGGAACACAGTACTGAAGTCAGATTCAAAATCAAACAGACGGTTCGCTCGTAAATCAATTTCGAAAATCACGGACGGAGCCTTTTCCCCAAAGCTTCCTCGGATTATTGAATGTAAATTTCGTCCATTTACATATATATATATATATATATATATATATATATATATACACATGCATGAATCAAGAAACGTGGCGACTCCTCAATCTGCATGTCTCGCGCATATGCGCGACCCCAAACGGCGCATATGCGCGATACCTACTGGTCTCGATGCGCTGCTTCACAACTGCTGGCGCATATGCGCCAAAGGTTCTGTCTCAAAACTTTGGCTACAGGACTACTCGCGCATATGCGCGCTCTGACATCGCGCATATGCGCGAGACACCATTACTCGGCGCGTGTGTCTCGGCATCTCTCGCGCATATGCGCGCCTCACTTCGGCGCATATGCGCGAGGTTCTCTGGACAAAACATACTACAGCTCACGCATATGCGCGCAATCACTCCGCGCATATGCGCGGGATCTTCAGCCCAACTCGCGCACAGCTCGCGCATCACGTCGCGCATGTGCGCGAGTGGCACCTCCCTCACACCTAATTCGTGTCTTTTCTCGTCTTTCCTGGTCCACTCCAGTTCCGTCTATAATCACTTCAATTAATCAAGAAATCATCCCAGATTAATATCAGATTACGGTAAATATACCCAAATCATTTCCGATTACGGTAATCAAATTCTCAGGCCTTACATTTCTCCCCTCTAAGATATGATTTCGTCCTCGAAATCACAGGCAATCAAATCAGATAAGGAAGGAATGTATAATAGAGGTTACTTCAGCAAATTCATTCTATCAAACTATTCTGATAAAATTACTTGCAATTATTGGCTATACAACATCCGTATATACCAATCAACAGCTCATACCAAATCTATATCATCAGCTGTTGTCAAATCCAATCTCAGATATCACCGCAATATCATTCCCATTCAGAGGAAATTTGTAGTACTCACTGTACAATGTCTCGTCTGTAGCTATCTCAATACTCGTTTGATAGCTATCATTATACAATAATTCATAAAGTGACAAGATCTCAGGTCACTAGTGCTAAAATCCAGCACTACAGTTCCTGGATATCCTCCAGTATCTAGATAGTTCACTCCAATTATCCGTCAATCTATAATCCATAGATAAAACATCATGCCATACATTCTGCCAAAAGTTTAAAATTAACCAAAAATCACGGTATGATATAATTAACTCTGGCATTCAATACCATCTAACTCCTTTTCTGACATACCTCTCAGTCGTCTTGTCATATCTGTACGTCATCCTGTACAATATAACATCCGCAGATTTGAACAATCGTTCAATAGTAATCACATCATATCACCGTCATAGCAAAATTTTCGATAGTTTCATCATGAAATTCATAGAAATGTACCCCCATTTCTATTCAAGAATCGATAATCTGTATAACCAATTTCCTGGTTTCTATCTTCCTGTCTTCATCTATCAGCGATTTAGACATTTCAATACAACTCTGACATAACTGATTTCGTTTATTTACATCAAAACTGTCTGTTCGTATTATCACACATTTCTTGTTACCAGAATAATACTGAATCTACTACTGTGTGCCTCTGACAATACCTGTTATTTCAAATTCGAAATATCTGACACAAACAAATCAGCTAAGTATTTAAAATAAAGCATTACCTACCTGGTATTCTGATTGACACACTGTTCTGACTATCGAAATCAAGTTCTGAACAATCTGATCATTGTCTCAACTGTGCTACAATCAATCAGTATACTATCTTCAGATATCACAGACTCTAAATACAATCTATTGCAATCTGGATTCATAGCCAAATAATTCTGTATACAACAATCTCAGTTCCCAGAATATTCAATACAAATTTCAACTGTTCGATTCAATTAATCCTACGCTGCGAATATATCACAATATCAGAGATAAAACGAGCATAAAATCATCAGGACACTTCGGAACACAGGATTTATCAACCACCGAACTGGAGTATTTCCCAGAGAAACACATAATCAGATGTAACTCTAAGTCTCAGACAGTAAATCTTCTAACTGACATTTCAATTCTTTCAATTCAATCAATATCATTCTGTACAGAAGTCTAAAATGAAATCCATACCTGATATCAAATCAAGGCTGAAGTCACTCTCCCTGATATAAGACAAACCCTGAATTTCATCTGGAACGACTATAGTAACTCTCCTGCTACTGACAAATCATTCCCAGACAGGCTCAACTTCAGTAATCAACTGAATACATAAGGAATTACTCCATTCTTTTCGATAATCATCGAATCATACATAATACGGATATCAAGGAATTCAAAATCAAGAATCCTTACCGTATATCATTCGTTCATCGGCCATTTCAGGTCCGACTCTTACCATCTCCTGGCAAGAATCTATAATAGTTCGGTACTTGTTAGCATATTACTATCAATAATGTAATCAAAATCAGATAACACAAGTACAATACAATCTAATTCAATCTCATTCTCTTTTTAGTGCAGTACACAATATATCACAGAATTCACTGATATCAATTCATTTCCCCAAAAGGTACAAGGATCAATACTACAGTAATACAGACCCAGCAGGTACAATATATATAAATACAACTCCGTCACAGATAATCGTAGGGAATGCATTAGTATACATCAATACATATGCAACATAATCATAAAAGATTATTACCTGCCACTGTATCATCACATGTGTTTTGGGTCCGTTCCTCGATCATTACCACCAAATGATTCTGCTCCCTGAAATCTTCGGGAACCTCTCTGTGGACAGACTCTAGCAAAGTTTCCCTGCTGTTTACAGATATTGCACCTACCAGTCACTCCCTGGCACTGCTCCATGGGATGTATCCCTCCACAGGTTCTACAATAAACTCCGGTATAACTCGGGCTAGAACCACTAGGAGCTAGATGAACCGCTCCCTAACTTCTTGAACTGTTTCTTTCGAGCTTTCAGCAAATCTTGCTTTCCACTCGTGCTGCCGCGATCAAATCGGAGAGGGGATTGCTGTGTCTGGGGTTGCATCGCACACACCCTTCCTAATTGTCTAATCAGACTCGCCTCCGCTCTATTCGCTCTACTCAAGGCATCAGCAAAATGGTAAGGTCGCTGCATATTCATCAATGCAACTATCTCCGAGTTCAATCCTCTAATGAACTGATCCGCTACAACTTCATCATTCCCAGCTATCTGAGGAACAAAACGTAGTAGAGTAGAGAATTTAGCAACATATTCTTCAATATTCAGTTGACCTTGCCTCAAATTCTCAAATTCTGCTTTCTTGTCCTCTCGGTACGAAACTGGGAAAAATCTTCGATAAAATTCAGTTCTGAATATTTCCCACGAAATCACTGTACCTCTCTGTTCTAACATTCTTTTACTTGTAATCCACCAACTCCTGGCGGCTTCTCGTGACTGGTTAGGCACCATTTTAATTCTCTGTTCATCTGTACAATCAAGTAACTCAAATAGTATTTCTATGTCATCAAATCAGTTCTCACAATCTTCAGACGTTTCGATACCACTCAGAATCGGCGGCTGAAATAACTAAAACTCCTTCAACTTTATTTCCATCTGAGTTTCTGACACATCTTTCAGATTAGTCGAAGTACTACCTCGTTCTGGAACTCTTCTAGGAGGAATATCTGATAATCACAGATGTTAGTAGTAACAGGAGAAAATTCCGTCTCAATCCCAATCCTGATCAGCTTACTTCTGATCAAGAATTGGTTCTGATCCAGTTTCAAATAATACATATTACCAAATCAACTCAGATATTCAGGTAACATGTAGCTTAATATACAGTAAAAACATACTGAAATCTTAGCATATACAATGTAATTTCAACATTATATTCAATCATATGCTATGTAACTTCAAGCAATAACACATAACATCATGCTAGCACACACCATGTAATTCAACATTATAATCAATCACATGCTAGCAATCACATGCAAGAAAGATAACTCAATCTACCCCGCTCACTCTCTTCTATCTTAATTTCAAGAACTACAGTTCTGGAACCTACGGTTCTGGAACCTAATGCTCTGATACCACCTGTTGTGGGGACCCGGACGCTAATCGTGTTCTTAATCATTATTGGGACTAATTAATCAATTATAAAACAGGGTCTAAAATTTTTTTTTAAAATGCGGAACGTAGTGAAATAAAACATATATACATCTCAGTATAAAAGTACAAGTCCTGTACTACATACATTTATTCAACTAAGGTTTAACAGCTAATATCAAGTGTCCAACCCTATCTCTAATCCAAGTCCGGAGCCTCCACTCTAATCATGATCTTTCTTCATCTCCTCGACCCTGAACCTGTCCCACATGTTGTCATGCACACATACAAAACAAGACAACAGCCGGATAACTCCGGTGAGAATAAATCCCAGTATAAATAATGTAAACATGCAATCATATAAAACATATACAAAAGCATATAACAAATATCATTCACATGCAGCCAATCCACAAACATGAATGATATAAAACTGTAAATCAACTAGTCATCACAGACTCGACTCAAACAACACGTCGTCTCAGACTCGACTCAACTCTAACCTAGGGATCCCAATGTCTGGATATTGATAATTATATCGAATCTCAGTCGATAGGAATGAATCAACCCTAAACGGCATCGATATAATTCATATATCCAGTGTCTGGGCGAAACAGCCACAGAATTGACGAATCAGTCAAGGATTAGGCGAATCAGCCAATAATTAGACGAATCAGTCAGGGACTAGGCGAATCAGCCAATAGCCAGACGAATCAGCCGGTAACTTGGCGAATCAGCCAATGACTAGCGAATCAGCAGTCAATACATGCATACAGTAACTAGGCGAATCAGCCAATGACTAGCGAATCAGTAGTCAATACATGCAGTGGCTATAAATCAATAGACTACAAACATCAATCTCATCAATTACAAATATCACTGTAATAAACTAAGTATGTGATTTAGGGAGACTCGAGTCAACCTCACTCGAGTTGTGCAATCCCAACTCAACATTAATTTATACCTTTATCTTCTCGGTCCGACGAAGACGAAGTATCGAAGTCAACTCTGTCCATACCCAATCTGATAATGACAATCGAATAGATACAATATCAGTATACAACTCAGTTCAAAATCTGTTCTGATTAATACTCAAATCAAAACATTATTTGATCAATTTCAATCGACATATGATACCACGATACCATCTCAATCAATACCGAATCTGATCAATATCAATTTACGGATGTTTCGACGGCATAACAATACAGTCTCGATAACCCCGTCAATTCCAACACCACAGATATAATTCCAGAACTCATAATCACTATCGATATAATTCATAATTTCAACGATAATATAAATCTGATATCGATTCTCAATCAAATCGACTCCGAAATTCATAACAATTCCATAATCAGTCTGTTTCTTAATCTGACTTCAATTCTATGATGTCTAACATGTCAAGAACATCATATATGAATTCCATTCAATTCTGGCAATATCATAATTTCAAATCGTATCTAAACGTAACAAAACTTACGTCCAGTTGTAGCCTGCGTTGATAGGAACACAGTACTGAAGTCGGATTCAAAATCAAACAGACGGTTCGCTCGTAAATCAATTTCGAAAATCACGGACGGAGCCTTTTCCCCAAAGCTTCCTCGGATTATTGAATGTAAATTTCGTCCATTTACATATATATATATATATATATATATACACATGCATGAATCAAGAAACGTGGCGACTCCTCAATCTGCATGTCTCGCGCATATGCGCGACCCCAAACGGCGCATATGCGCGAGACCTACTGGTCTCGATGCGCTGCTTCACAACTGCTGGCGCATATGCGCGCCTCAACTCCGCGCATATGCGCCAAAGGTTCTGTCTCAAAACTTTGGCTACAGGACTACTCGCGCATATGCGCGCTCTGACATCGCGCATATGCGCGAGACACCATTACTCGGCGCGTGTGTCTCGGCATCTCTCGCGCATATGCGCGCCTCACTTCGGCGCATATGCGCGAGGTTCTCTGGACATAACATACTACAGCTCGCGCATATGCGCGCAATCACTCCGCGCATATGCGCGGGATCTTCTGCCCAACTCGCGCACAGCTCGCGCATCACGTCGCGCATGTGCGCGAGTGGCACCTCCCTCGCACCTAATTCGTGTCTTTTCTCGTCTTTCCCGGTCCACTTCATTCCGTCTATAATCACTTCAATTAATCAAGAAATCATCCCAGATTAATATCAGATTATGGTAAATATACCCAAATCATTTCCGATTACGGTAATCAAATTCTCAGGCCTTACAGCCATGACCTTTACTAATTTCCCGGTGTAAAATGACCGTTAAACACCTGGACGTAAAATCTTCCGTTTTGACTCTTTTCTTGATTTCTTGACTATAACATTTCCCAAATAATTATTTAAGCTTACATGAATTTTTCCATAATTTTATTTAGCTTAAGTATTAGACTTTTTCAATTATCTTTAATTAATTGTTTTGACGGTGTTTAAATCCCAAAGAATCCCAAACTTCAATATAAAATTCCTAAATTCATGATTTAGTCCTTTATATTATTTTAACCCTTATGGACCACGACTCGACCCCCGTGAGCCGTTTTCAAATTTTCCTTTATTTTGAAGAGCCTATTATGACACCTAAACTTCGACCCCGAGCCAACTTCCGATTTTCATATGCCAACCAAGCCCTAGCCCCTGCATAACAAAAACCGAACCCCATGCTCTTGACAGCAGCTTCTCGGGTTCAGCTTGTTCTCGTTCCTTCTATTCTTTATTTCTGTCGAGTAAGGCGTGGTGTTTGGGACTTCAATTTATACCAAAGTTATGCTTAATCATGCTTAGACATCATGGCAGCCCCTTAGTATAACAAAAAAAACGTGTAACATGGCATGCAATAAGAGATACATAAATCATGAAAAAGGGAAACAAAGGCAGCAACTTTGGTTTTCATGCTTCATACAGAAACTTTAAAAAAAACATATTATGACATGATGGATGAGAAAACGAAGATTAAGGCGTGCCTTTGCGTTTTATACGCACGAATTCACGTTGACGATAAAGAACGGATCGAAACCTTGGCTTGTATCCCTTTGAATATTCGAAAACCCTTCTACCTTGAGTTGTGTATGTGTGTATCGTGTATGGGGGTGGTGGGGGGAGTTTTTCCGAATATGTGGGGTGTGTGGCCGTGACTTTGTGAGGCTTGCATAGGGTTTAGAACAATTTAAATACTAATTAACTTGCTAACTAGGCTTAGGCCTATTAAGCCAATTAAATTAAGCCCATTAGTCTCAATTAGGATTTCATTAAATAAAAAAAATGGTTTGATAAAAATAGGTTGGTGAATTTAATAGCCGGGTTACTTAAAAGTTAGTATTTTAGTCGAAAAACCGACACCGACGAAAATTTACGTCCCGACGTATAAATCACCTCAAAACCCCTTATTTTTGAAAATAAGAAAAACCCACAATCATATTTTAAATAATTAAAAATAATTATTTAAATAAAAACATTTTACGTTCTTCAGCCCTCGGTCCCCGTTCCTCGATCGTCACTTGAATATTCCTTAAAAATACAATTTTAATGCAACCATGTAGAAAATTAAATTTAAACATGTAATTATGCACAAAATAATTAATTAATGCAATTAAAACAAATAATTAAAATACAAGAGAATTTAATAATTGCATGCATGTGGTTTGCGTGGACCTTTAAATTTTCGGGGCGTTACAATCTCACCACCTTAAATTGAATTTCGTCCTCGAAATTTGCTTATCCTTAATAACCTAAAGTTTAGACTTTGTTCTAGTATCTCAAAAATCCACGATTCCGGTGCGCTACTCTGATAAAACTTAAATTCTAGAATGTCCTTACGTCTCCTTGATCCCAATTAATTTTCCTTCTAAATCTTTATTTTCGAATTGCAACTTACAAGACCCATAATGACTTAATGCTATTACTATTATAACCTCGAATTTCAATTTTTCTTACAATTCCCAATATTAAAAGATGGATGACCATACTTATCGTATATTACTTTCCTTATTTTATACCCAAAATATTTATCAACTTATCATATTTCACCTTAAAATCCCCAAACGCATTCGCTAATGCTTAGATTTTTCAAGCTTAGTTTTGATTAATCCTTAAAAACCCATGATCAACATTCCTTATAACATTATAACCCAAGATATCCCAAGGTTCCAAATATTCTTAAAAGTCTAAATACTCAAAATTCTTATCATTTAAACCATTTAATTATCGCTTATTGCTAAACTAGTCCCCAAATTCCATAATAATTGCAAAATAATTTCTTAATTTCCTTAAAAATTATCTTAATTGGTCCTTAATTTCAAAAATCCTACGATTAACTTATAAGCTCTTGGCATTCTTAATTCTCCTATACGGGTTTCCCATAACATAAATTTCGATAATTTAAACTTAATCATCCAAAAATCTATTCCTATAACCAATATTACCTTTCATCAAAATTTAAAATCCCAATTTATACATTTTCTTAATCCCAAAGTCGTTGCAATCCTCGAATAATTATTCCTTATGTCTAATTCCCAAAAATTAATTCAACTAGTAACCATGAATCATAAATATTTCCTTAGAAAATCTACGTGTCCAAAAAAAAATTCATCATATTCACGATTGACTTATGACCCAAAAAGTAGAATGTCAATACTAAAACCCAAAAATCACATAGTCCAATACCACAACGAAGCCAACATGCGTTGAAATCAAATAATTTCTTATTTCATATCGTATCACGTATAAAAAAAATTTAATTGCATATAAAACATATGTTATCATAAAGCAATTAAACAGGTGACGTGGACATATAATTCATGTACTTACGCAGGTAACATCATAAAATCATATCAAGCATGTAAAACTTACAAATTGAGGCTTGACGACTGATCTTTCCGGCGCTGATGGTGGCACAACCCATTACAGGACCTTTGCTCTAATACCAACTGAAACGTCTTGCCATTTTTGTTGCTTTAAAAGTACTAGAAATTTTTTTTTAAACACTAAATTTTCGGCCATATACATTTACCACATGGAAACATTTTTATAAAATATTTTACAACATTTTTATAAAATATTTTACCCTTTTAAAATAAAATACCAACCATCTAGCATTTTAAAAATCAAGTGCAATAACCATAAAAATGAAATCGTCTACTGTTTTACCAAACTTAGAAAAGCAATAATTTGAAAAGTATAGCTCATACTAAACCTCTCAAAAATATCTCAAATCATAAATAAATAGTCTTAAAATCTTTAACATAAATCATAAGTAATAATCGTAATTGCGGATAAAGTAGAAGCGCTGGTCCTCGGGTTGTGTGCGCCTTCAGTCCAGTCAAATCACCCGTCAAGACCTCCCTCAACCTCACCTGCATCCATCACACCTAGTGAGTCTAAAGACTCAACACACCACAATATTTATAACAAATAATACGTAATACAGTCAACATATAACAGTGAAAAATACTTGTACTTAAGATATCGTTTTCATAAAGATGCATAAACTTCAAACATGACCATTTTCATAAATATTTTCATGATGCATAAACTTAAGCATAAACATTTTCATGACATGCATTTCATAAACCTTAACCTTTTTTCCTTTTTTCCTCAACATGACATGACATAAAACATTTTTGATGATCATAAACATTTTTTCTTTTTCCTTTGTTGAATTCAGATCGTTAATTGTAACTTTCCTCAAACCTCAAAAGTCGATAGATCCATCTACATGTAACCACAATACTGGGCGGCGGGGGATACCAGCAACACTCTCACCGGTCAACTGGGCCCTGGCCTATCATGATCGAATAGAAATACGATCGTCGGGGCTCCCTCTGGGGCCTTCTCCCATAAATGGGCTCCCTCTGGGGCCTTCTCCCCTCACGATATTCTCATTCTTACCTCAAACCTCATATCCTCATAACCTCATATTCGCAATAATGGAAACACGATCGTCGGGCTCCCACTGGGACCATCACCCTCACGACATCGCCATCATTAACGAATTAGTCACAATCACTTCACTTCCTTCAACATTTTTAATTCCCATCACTTTAGAAAAATCATGAATAATATTTGCATTTTTCATTTTGAAACCAAGCATGCAACATGTATTTTAAATGTCTTCCTTCAATCATAAAAATCAAATAGACATTTAAAAATCATAATTTAATTATGAACATTTTATAAACAATTAAAAATAATCATAATATCATAAAAACAGCATTTAGGGCACTTCCATTACCTTTACTAATTTCCCGGTGTAAAATGACTGTTTTACCCCTGGACGTAAAATCTCACGTTTTGACTCTTTTCTTGATTTCTTGACTATAACATGTCCAAAATAATTATTTAAGCTTTACATGAATTTTTCCATAATTTTATTTAGCTTAAATATTAGACTTTTTCAATTATCTTTAATTAATTGTTTTGACGGTGTTTTAATCCCGAAGAATCCTAAACTTCAATATTAAATTCCTAAATTCATAATTTAGTCTTTTTATATTATTTTAACCCTTATGGACAACGACTCGACCCCCGTGAGCCGTTTTCCATTTTTTCTTTATTTTGAAGAGCCTATTATTACACCTAAACTTCGACCCCGAGCCAACTTCCGATTTTCACGAGTTACCCCCGAACCATGTTGGTCCAAAACTTGACCAACATCTTAAATTAATCTACTGGACTCTAACCTCATCAAGAAAACCACCCTAGACTCAAAAACCTGACCCGGCTCAGGCCCCCTGAACCGAGCTCCCAAGCTTGTGCGAAGTACAGAACCCTGCACGCGTTCTCTTGCTTCTCGGGTGGGAGTCCTAGCTTGCTAGGACTCCTTCCCTGCCTTAGAGCACGAGTCCTAGCGTGGCTAGGACTCCGCCCCTGACTCACTCATGTCCTTGGCTAGCCCCTGGAACGAGCCAACCAAGCCCTAGCCCTTGCACAACAAAAACCGAACCCCATGCTCTTGACAGCAGCTTCTCGGGTTCAGCATGTTCTCGTTCCTTCTATTCTTTATTTCTGTCGAGTAAGGCGTGGTGTTTGTGACTTCAATTTATACCAAAGTTATGCTTAAGCATGCTTAGACATCATGGCAGCCCCTTAGTATAACAAAAAAAACGTGTAACATGGCATGCAATAAGAGATACATAAATCATGAAAAAGGGAAACAAAGGCAGCAACTTTGGTTTTCAAGCTTCATACAGAAACTTTAAAAAAAAACATATCAGGACATGGTGGATGAGAAAAGGAAGATTAAGGCGTGTCTTTGCGTTTTATACGCACGAATTCACGTTGACGATGAAGAACGGATCGAAACCTTGGCTTGTATCCCTTTGAATCTTCGAAAACCCTTCTACCTTGAGTTGTGTATGTGTGTATCGTGTATGGGGGTGGTGGGGGGAGTTTTTCCGAATATGTGGGGTGTGTGGCCGTGACTTTGTGAGGCTTGCATAGGGTTTAGAACAATTTAAATACTAATTAACTTGCTAACTAGGCTTAGGCCTATTAAGCCAATTAAATTAAGCCCATTAGTCTCAATTAGGATTTCATTAAATAAAAAAATTGTTTGATAAAAATAGGTTGGTGAATTTAATAGCCGGGTTACTTAAAAGTTAGTATTTTAGTCGAAAAACCGACACCGACGAAAATTTACGTCCCGACGTATAAATCACCTCAAAACCCCTTATTTTTGAAAATAAGAAAAACCCACAATCATATTTTAAATAATTAAAAATAATTATTTAAATAAAAACATTTTACGTTCTTCAGCCCTCGGTCCCCGTTCCTCGATCGTCACTTGAATATTCCTTAAAAATACAATTTTAATGCAACCATGTAGAAAATTAAATATAAACATGCAATTATGCACAAAATAATTAATTAATGCAATTAAAACAAATAATTAAAATACAAGAGAATTTAATAATTGCATGCATGTGGTTTGCGTGGACCTTTAAATTTTCGGGGCGTTATAGTAAAAATTCTCGATTATATCTTTTTTTCACTTTTAATGACATAGACTTATCCCAAATAATTATTTAATCTTAATCTAATTTTCCATAATTTTATTCCGCATAAATCTAGGTGCTTTAAATAAATTCTATAATTAATTATTCGAAAGACGATTAAATCCCGGATAATTTCAAAACTCATTATTTTTTTCCCAAATTTTAATCATAACATTTTTAATACATAAACTACCCTTGTGAGCCATGAACCACACCCGTGGACCCATGGTTCCAATTTTATTCTTTTAAATCTCGTTTTTTGACCTTTACATGACAACATCGAGCCATCTCACGATTTACTCGAGCCACGCCTAAGCCACCTAGAGCCAAACCCATCTAGAAACCCTACTGACCAAGCCCAGCCCATAGAACCTAGCCCTAGCTCGCTCAAACTCTCCTGGAACAGGACCTAAACCTGCGCATGGCTTGAAACTAACGCCTATAGACTCCTAGCCCACTAGGACTCTTCCAGCCGAGCCACCACCGAGCCAACCTGACCCTAACAGACGCTGGACCATGCCCAGACCCAACTGAACCAAACCCAGGCCCTTGAACCCAAGCACAAAGCGCTGCAAGCCTGCTACTCGAGGATGCATGGCTGCGCTCCCCCTGAAGTTGTTCCCCACGTTCCAGCCGAGCCAACAGCGAACACAGCCGCACCAACCCCTGGCCCGACCCCTGCCCATTTCCTTTGAACCCTGATGGACAAGTCTGACTCGCCCCTAGTCGTGCTGCACTCTCTCCCGAACCGCAGCAGCCGCGATCATGCTTGGGTGAGAGTCCTAGTTCACTACTCTTCCCTATCCGACTCCCATGCACCTAGCCATCCTAGGACACATACTTGCCGTAGACCACAACCACCAGTGACCCTGAACCAGCCTTGGACGAGCCCCCCACGGCCCATGCACAGTAGCCGACCCCATGACCCTTGCAAATCACAACAAAACCCTCTATTCTTTCCTATATTAATTCCCATGGTTCCAGCTTTTGTTTTACCTTTAAATTTATCATGTTTTGTTCATATTTCATCTTGTATTGGCAAATTACTCATTGGATTTAAAAACATTTTCAAATCAAGCGTAAAATCATGAAAACTTTGAAAATTACGTATCCTACCGAAAAATAATCGAACACCAATATTTTTCATGCATTATCAATTAAAACGCACATATTATGATTCTTTTGACGTTTAAAATGGTTTAGGAATGTGCCTTTCCGTTTATAACGCTCGAATATACGATTTTTGGCGAGGCTTGCGATGTTTGACGACCGACGACGAAGAACACAATGTTTTCTCTTCTCCCAAATTCTCGAAAATTGTAGGTGTGTGTAAGGGTGTATTTCGGCTAATGATAATGTAAATTGTGATGTTTTGAAAGCCTAGGTCACTTATTTATAAGTTACTTAACATGTTAATGGTATTTGGTTTTGGGCTTGCAAGTTTAAGGGTAATTTGGTCTGCTTAAATTAATTAAATTGGGCCCAATAACACTTATTTAATTAAAACATAAAATTTTATAAAATAATTTTCCCAAAAATAACATTTTTGATCTTTTAAAATTTCTTGTTTGCCCAAACCAACTTCCCAGGGAAAAATAGAGCTTGACTCGTAAAATAATTCGAACTCAAACATTTTTAGGAAAATTAAATCATTTCTAATCGTATTAAGAAGCCTTGTCAATATTTAATGAAAAATAAATATTATTGCCTTGGTCGTCCCCGGTCTCCTTTCCCTGCCTATTATCGAATATTCGGGTAAAATCCTTAAATTTCATGTAATCATGTCATATTATCATTTAATCATGCAATAATACCTTTAATCATATAATAAATCTCACGCAAGTATTTAAAATCAATTAAATAGAAAAATTAACCAATTAAAATAATTTGAATGCATGTGGTTTACGTAGGTTGGTTTTTCGAACGTTAAAAATCTCCCCCCTCTTAAATAAATTTTCGTACTCGAAATTTTCCTTGACTTGATGATTGCAAAGCTTAGAATTCCCCCATCCATCTCAAACGTAACCTCTAACTTAAATCTTACTCTTCAATTCGGTCCTCAAAATCTTGAAAATCACAATTCTAACCAAAAAATTTCCCAAAGTCGACTCCTAAATCCAGATCAAGTAATGCATGCACCCTATTCTCCTCTAAGTTCTTCATTATCTCAAACAATTCCCTTAACAAATTTTAACATTTCATGCAATAAAAGAATTGAAAAAAAATAGTTGAACAGCTAGGTTAACTAGAAATCAGTGTCGTGTCAGCTCTGTCTCATCCTCCCTAACTTGCATCACATGGACCCTTTCCAGCTGTGGGTTCCTTGAACATTGGGCAAACCTTAGTCTTGTGTCTCAATTCTCCACATTGAAAGCACTTGTAAGTACCCCACATGCACTTGCCAAGATGTAGATGATTGCACTCCCTTGCACAGTGGTCTCTCATCAGCCTTCGGAATGTTCCCTCTTGGTGGTTAATTTTGTTGTTTTGGGTGGTTCTGGTTGCTTAGGTGGTCCCACATAAGGATTTTATTACTCTGACTAGCTTGCTGAGCACGGTTCCTCTTTCAGTTGTAACTCCCAATCAATATCTTTAAGTGACTGCTCGGCTCTAAAACCTTTGGCAAAGACAGTAGTATAATCAATAGGATCACCAACCATCACATCACGACGGATAGTCAGTCTCAAACCATTTAAAAAGTGTTGTAATTTTTCAGCAGCATCATTGGCAATCAAGGGCACAAAGTGACAGTCCCTATCAAATTTCTACACAAATTCAGGAACAGAACAATCCCCCTGACGGAGACTCGTGAACTCTCTCTTAAGCCTAGAACAAACATCAGCAATAAAGTATTTATCGTAGAACACCCTCTTGAATTCCTCCCAAGTAAGTGTCGCCATATTCACTCCTTGCTCCGCTCCCTCCCACCATAAGGAAGCGTCGCCCTTCAATAGATAGATAGTGCAACGAACTCGGTCAGTTTCTGCCATCTCCATGTAACGAAAGATAACCTCCAAGATCGAATCCATCCCTCAGCAACGAATGGATCAGTAGTGCCATGAAAATCCTCGGGGTCTATCCTCCTAAATCGCTCATAGGCAGCCTCAGTTCTAACCCTTGCTGCATTCCCTACGTGTTGCTCTAATAAACGTGCCATACCGGCTAGTACCGTGCACTAGCATCCTGAACAGGTGGAGGCTGTGGAATCTCCTCCTCCTGTCTAACCACATCAGTCTTATGCAATATCCTTCTAGGAGGCATCTCTGTATACGTCGTCCAAACCACGTAACCAACATGCATTTAAAATTTTTCATGCAACATGCAACTAACATGTATATCATGTATCATATAAACATTTAAAAGAATTTTAAGCATATAAATATAAAGCAATAAAAACTCAAATATTTGATGCGTGACTTCTTGAGCTTCTCGAAGTGACAGTACACAACCCTTTGGGGAAAACCTTGGCTCTGATACCAACAGAAACGAAATCGACCTTTTTTTTTCTAATCATAAATCATAAATTCTAAAATACTACTTAAAATAACTTACCAATTCTAACAATCGTAATAAATTAACACATGAAATCTCGAGTTCATAAAATAAATCATATAATCATCAACTAACCAAAATCCTATATCGACCTTCACAAAGATCGACTCACATTATAATAAAGCATAAAAATATCTCTAATAAAATCATTAACATAATCTTTTAATAATTAATCTATCAAGCTAGTGTGGAAATAAATGGCCTATCGGGTGTATACTGCTGCACTCGATGCACTATTATACAGATCTAGTGAGTCTAATGACTCAGCGCAGTTTCAAATCACATGCATTAAAAATCATACTTTTACTTAAAATAGTTTTTGAACATAATTAAACCCTTTAAAATAATTTAAGCATAAATAAATCATATAAAAAGCTTTAAGCATGAATCATATATCATAAAATCATTTTAATCATAAAGCTTTCAATCATATATCATTTTGGGTGAAGTTTGATACTTGAAAGTGACTAGCTTTTATTCTCCAGGTCGAATGAATCAGTTTTCAGCTCCACATGACCCATGGGGGTGGGCACTAGGCTCTACCGTGGAAATACGATTTCGAGTTCCATCTGGGGCTTTTTCCCATACACAGGGTCCCTTTGGGACATTGGCCCGTAAACGGGATCCCACTGGGGCCTTGGCCCATCAAGGCCCTTATGACATCTCCACAAAATTGTAAGTTCATTGTTACCTCATAAACGGATCCCCCACAAATCATATATTATTTGTCACATTCAATTCACATCCCTCAAAATATTTTTTTTTCTTTTAAATCATAAAATATCATAGCTTTCCAAAAATAACATTTTAAACAGTACAATTTGCACAGCTTTACCATAAATCAAAAAATAACATATTTTCATCGAAATCAATATTTTAAATCATAAAATATCATTTAACATACATTATAATCCTTCAGAACACTGCTAAACTTATGCGTATTTTTCTAAGTGCAAAATGATTGTTTTGCTCCTAGACGTAAAATTCTCGATTTTATCTTTTTCTCAATTTTAATGACATGGGCTTATCCCAAATAATTATTTAAGCTTAAATCTAATGTTTCATAATTTTATTCAGCTTAAATCTAGGCGTTTCAATTAATTCTATAATTAATTATTCGAGAGGCGATTAAATCCCGGATAATTTCAAAACTCATTATTTTTCTTCACAAATTTTAAACATAACATTTTTAATACCTAATCTACCCTTGTGCGCCATGATTCACACCCGTGGACCCATGGTTTTAATTTTATTCTTTTAAATCTTGTTTATGACCCTTACATGACAACACCGAGCCATCTCACGATTTACTCGAGCCAAACCCGAGCCAACCCATCTAGTAACCTTCCTGACCAAGCCCAGCCCATAGAACCTAAACCTAGCTTGCTCAAACTCTCCTGGAACCGGACCTAAACCTGCGCATGGCTTGAAACTAACGCCTATAGACTCCTAGCCCACTAGGACTCTTCCAGCCGAGCCACCACCAAGCCAACCTAACCCTAACCGACCCTGGACCAAGCCCAGACCCAACCAAACCTAGCCCAGGCCCTTGAACCCAAGAACGAAGCGCTGCAAGCCTGTTTCCCGAGGATGCAAGGCTGCGTGCCCCTTGAATGTGTTCCCCATGTTCCAGCCAAGCCAGCAGCGAACCTAGCCGTACCAACCCCTGGCCCGACCCCTGCCCATTTCCTTTGAACCCTGATGGACCAGCCTGACTCACCCCTAGCCATGCTGCATTCTCTTCCGAACAACAGCAGCCACGATAATGCTTGGGAGAGAGTCATAGTTCACTAGGACTCTTCTCTAGCCACTCTCATGCACCTAGCCGCCCTAGGACCCATACTGGCCGTAGACCACTACCACCACTGACCCTGAACGAGCCCTGGACGAGCCCCCTACGGCCCATGCACATTAGTCGACCCCATGACCCTTGCAAACCACAACAAAACCCTCGGTTCTTTCCTAGATTAATTCCCACGATTCCAGTTTTTGTTTTACCTTTAAATTTATCATGTTTTGTTCATATTTTATCATATCTTGGCATTGAACTCGTTGGATTCAAAAACGTTTTCAAAGCAAGCGTAAAATTATTAAAATTTTGAAAATTATGTATCTACGTACATGAAAGCACGAAAAATTTGAAATGGGCCAGTTTCGGTACGGTAACTTAATGCACTTCTCTCTCCACCGCAGCAAACAAAACAGAGCAACCTGTGGGCCCGGTTGAAAAGGCAGAGGTCATTATCTGCTCCTCTTATTTCCTTTCCTTCTTTCTAACATTCTCTTCACTTGTTCACGATTTCTTGCGCTTCGTTTCTTCCCCACGGTGTTCTCTTCTTGGGATTGGAAAGCTTATATTGGGTTAGCAACAAGGATTCGAGCCTCTCTTGTGCAATCTCAGCCTGATAAGGTGTATACTGAGTGTACCACCCTGGATTCTCCATTATATTCCTCAAGATTACGGGGGGCATAGGTATTATAATATTTCATTTCAATATATGATTTAAAAATCTCGTTTTAAGCTGCCAAATCTGTCATATGTTCAAGAATTTGCGACTCTGTCAAAAATAGGCAACACCATCTTATCGATTCGAATAGATTTAGGCACAGTTGCATCAATTAGTGAATCAACACTATTGAACCCGATAGATTCAGCCATTTTGGATTGTTCCTCCAGCGTGGCGGAGCTATGGCGGTGGGGTAAGGTGTTGCTCGACTTCAGGGCCTCAACAGAAATGGATCGGCTGCTCGTGTAATGCACCAAACTCCTCGGATTCGAATCAGGAAACCTTAAAACATTGTTGTCACCTGGAACACCGCTCGGAGATTACAAGGAAACGTACCTAGAGGATTTTTACATTGATGCCGAGCTGCTTGATACGCCGCCGCATGGCTGCTTTGATTCTGAAACCAGGCGTTTGAGAATGGCCTGGGTCACCAGTTTGCAGCTCCATTTTTTAATGCTGATTCCTCAAAATGGAATAATGAATGCAACACCCCAACAAGGGATGAAGGGAAGATAGAGAGGAAAATGAACCCCAAAGCTAGCTTCGCTTCGAGCTGTGTTTTTGTTCTAACAGTGTCTCTCTTCTCTTGCAATATGAGGAATATTAATATAGTTTTGAAAATATTAAATATAAAACTGAAAAATAAAATCAATGCTTCGACAATTTCAAGACTTAGTTTTAACTATTTTAATTTATGGAGGTTTTGTGTTTTGTTTCTCCTTCTTTTTCTTCAGTTTTTTTATAGTCCGGTTAATCGATGACACACTTTTCGGTTTTCACCAAATTACGAGACTATATTAGTATCCAATTATTTAATTTCATAGTCATTTTGAGTTCTTTTCTTCCCATTTATATATTAGTCAATCTTTATTTTATTTTTATTACGTTAACTTGGTTGGTGCATTTAGTTTTTTAAAATCCCATTATATTTTAGCGTTGATTACACTAAGACTTTAAGTGTTTTTATCGATTGTGTAATGTGTCATATTACAAGCTAATATTTAAGTTAAAGTTACCACGTTCATAAATCTATTAGCGCCAACAATGTCATTAACTGTGATACCCTTACAACAACTATCATGATTTAAATATGGATCCACTATTTTCGAATTTATAATAACTTATTTATATAATAGATTCCTCGTTAGATTTTAAAATGAGGAAACACTTATTGTTAGTTTGAAACATGTTATTAAAATTCTCTCATTTGAACACCAACACATTCTTTTTCCTAACTATTTTCGCTTTATAAATTACTTGTTTTCCCAAATTTCTTATTATGTTGAGCACATTGCCAGCTTGAAATGCTAAATATATGAATACTGATATAAAAGAAAATAAAAAATTGTTATACTCATAATATATATAATTTTAAAAATTACATTGTTAATAAGACCTACACAAATATGAACACATGGTTAATTACACTAAAAAAAATATAAATGATCATGTTTTAAACTACAAAAATGGGTAAGACACCTCAAGAATTGAGGTTCCCCTACCTAGTCCTACATAAAGAAGAAAGAACACAAAGTGTGTGTGCATGTGTGTCGATGAGTGCGAGTGCGTAGTAACGTGTGAAGTGTGTGTGTATGTGTGTGTGCGCACGCGAGATGATTAGAGAGTTAATTAGGGGGTTAATTAGACTAATAAAAATAGCTAATAACCAATTAACAAGTTAAATAAAATACTAATCCAATATTATTAATCCACCACTAACTTTACTAGAACCCCTAATTTTAATAAAATATACATGTGCCAAACTTTCAAAATTTAAAATCCCTAACTATTCAAATCACTATTTTTGAAAAGCTTAAAATCTTGAAATCATCTAATAAATTAAATTAGGCTTTAAAATGCTTAAAATTTCCTAAATCATTTAAAATATCCAATTTTCTTGACTTGAAATAAAAAATCACATTATTCATAATTCGCCTAAATCGTCACCAGGTCTCTTTTTCCGATCCCGTATCGAATATTCTCCTGAAACATAAAACTCAAGAAAACGTTTTAACGTGCATCACATAAACGTGTAATAATTTAAAATAATTCAAATCATAAAAATCATGTATCGTTAAAATCATTTTAAAATTACATAAATAATTTAACAATTTAATAAATATATGGGTTTACGTGTATTGATTTTGGGCTCTACATTAACCATCTAGACTAGTCCACTAATCCCCTCGAATAGCCCCTGCAAGGTGCTGGATTTTCGGCCCTTGCTAATCTTCAAATCCTAGTCGCGCCAAACTCATGTTTTATCAATCCTAGATCTAACCTGTCGAGAACCAGCCTTGGACCAGCCCTTCCTAGCCCACCTTGAGACCCTCATGGACCGAACTAAGCACAACCGTCAGCCCCATGAACGCGCACCCCTTGAACCACAAAGAAAACACACGCCGGAACCACCTTCGATCCGATATAGGCTCCTAGCCTAGGCATCTCCGTTCCACCTGAGACCGGCAGAGTATGGACCTCCTCTAGGCCTCGGTTGGACCCTCTTGGACCGCACCTTGGCCTATTTCAGCCCTCCCTCAGCCGAACCTACCCTAATCCTTCACCAAAACAACCTGAAACCCTAGCCGCCTAAGAGCAGCCATTCGGCCCTCACCCAAACCGTGCACATCCTTGACTCCAGAACTTAAAAACCATCTTACTCGACGTGTACAGCCCCTTATCAACATTAAATCGACAGCCCCTTGCACAAACACGAGAAAACGTGAGGTATGATCAAAAGGCATGCATTAATCCATGTAAAACCACACAAAAACGTTAGTACATGCTAGATCAAAGCGTTTCTCATGAAAATATACATATATCAACATATATAGTGTGAATGATGAGCAAAAAGATGATACAAGGCGTGCCTTAACGTTTTTACCCTTGAAAACTCGAAGATATGCACGTAAGGCTAGCACCGGAGAAGCGGAGAAGAAGCTTGCTTTGAAAATTATGGAAGAACCGAGGTGGCTGCTGAAGAAAGCTTCAAAATAGCTGCTGATGGAGGGGAGGGGCGGCCGTGGGTTTGGTAGTAGTTTTAGGGTAAATTAAGCTAGGTTAAGTTATTATAATAACCTACTAATGTGCCCTTAATTAAATATTAAAAAGGATAAAAAAGGGTTTTGAACCCATTAATCATTAAAGAAAACTCATCAAGCCCAATAACACTCCCGAAAAATTTTTTTCATTAATTTTTTAAAATATTGTACGAGCCCTCAGAAAGTCCTCTGATTCGTTAAATTTTTTATACCGATTAAAAATTATGACTCGACGAGTAAAAAATATCAATCAAGGCCCAATTTTCGAAATTCACATATAAAAACGCCTCATATTAAATAATTAAAATTAATTATTCAATAAAAATATTTTTTTCCTAATTATCTCCGGTCCCCGTTACTCGTTCGAGCGCGAAATGCAAGTTAAAACCCTAATACATGAAACTTAAAAATAATCTTTAAATAAACCATAGCTATGTAATAATCATGCATTAAATGCATAAAAATCATTAAACACATATTTTAAATAAAACCCTAGATTGCATTCAGTAGGGTTAAGTAATTTGAATTTCATGGACCTTACAATGAGGTAAGTAGTGTCATTAAATTTGTCATTCAGAAGCATGTTGATGACATTTTTTTTCAAAGAAAACGATGGCAAAAATCTTTCAGTGTGAATTTTATTGGCCCGTTTTATTTAAAGACACTCATTAAAATCTGTAAGATCCTGTGAAATTTTCAAAAGTTGGGTGCTATTTAAAAAAGAAACATGATGCATTTGAATCCTATCATTGAAATTGAAATCTTTGACGTTGAAAAATAGATTTTATGAGACCTTTTACACATTCGTTTGGATACTTGTATATTGTAGTTGTCGTTGATTATGTTTACAAATGCATAGAGACAATTTCATGTCAAACAAATGATCATAAAATAGTCATCAAAATTTTCAAACAAAACGTTTCAGCGGATTTGAAATTTCTCGAGCTATGATAAGTGATGGGGGACACACTTTGTTAATAAACTATTTACTTCATTAAAGGAAAAATATGGTATTTATAACGCCCCATATTCGACGACTGTCCTCACTATATCAAGACGAGTCTTTCCAGCGTGCTTATGTCCTCACTCACACGCACCTTAGGAAACTTCCCAGGAAGTCACCCATCCCAAAATTGCCCAAGTCAAGCACGCTTAACTTTGAAGTTTTTATGTGATGAGCTACCGAAAAGAAGATGCATCTTCGTGATATGAATAATACAAATCAAATCTTTTTAAGCCCTCTTCAACTGTACAGTCCATTACATTGAACAGTCTCGGAATCCCTCTCATTCCGGTGTGGGATCAGTTCATTCATGTTCCCTCCTACCTAGAAGCCTGCCAGGAGCCGCTCATGGTCCGTGCAACCTCATGGCACCGGCGATCACCCCCCACCCTCTTCGGCCCCGGGCGTCACATGCCCAGCAGCTTCCGCTTGGTTCGGGCCCGAACCACACCGTAGTAAGAGAAGTTGGCTCTGATACAAACTGTAACGCCCCAGATTCGACGACTGTCCTCACTGTATCAAGACAAGTCTTTTCAGCGTGCTTATGTCCTCACTCATACGCACCCTAGGAAACTTCCCAGGAGGTCACCCATCCCAAAATTGCCCCAAGTCAAGCACGCTTAACTTTGGAGTTTTTATGTGATGAGCTACCGAAAAGAAGATGCATCTTCGTGATATGAGTAGTACAAATCAAATCTTTTTAAGCCCTCTTCAATTGTACAGTCCATTAAATTGAACAGTCTCGGAATCCCTCTCATTCCGGTGTGAGATCGGTTCATTCATGTTCCCTCCACCTAGAAGCCTGCCAGGAGCCGCTCATTGTGTGTGCAACCTCATGGCACCGGCGATCACCCCCCGCCCTCTTCGGCCCCGGGCGTCACGGTATTACTCACAAAGTTACTACCCCTTATCATTCTCAAACAAACGGTCAAGTTGAACTAGCTAACATGGAGATAAATTAAAATTTGGAAATAACTGTTAACTCAAACAAGAAATATTGGTCTATACGACTTAATGATGTACATTGTGCATATCAAACAACATTTAAAATATCATTGAATATGTCTCCTTATAGGTTGGTTTATGGAAAACATTGTTCATTTGTCTACGGAATTGGAACATAAAGCTTATTGGGCAATCAAAATTTTAAATTCGAGCATGAACGATGCCAACAAATTTCGATAATTGCAAATTAATGAACTTGATGAACTAAAAAATGATGCATATGAGAATTAGAAGATTCATAAAACAAAAATCAAATCATTTCATTATAGAACAATCTTTAGAAAATTATTTGAAATCGATCAAGAGTTCTTGCTTTATAATTTTCGACTTCATATTTTTCCTGGAAAATTACGATCGATGTGATCATGACCATATGTTGTAAAATATGTGTACTCCTATGGAGATTTGGAGATTGAGAATCCTATAAATTTTTATGTTTTTAAAGTAAATGGACAAAGACTTAAACCTTTTTCTAGAAAATAAGATTTTTCAAAACGAATTTATTTTACTTTCTGATCCTTGATATTTTTATGTTGTTTTAATTTTGTTTTTTTTATTTGTTTTCAGGTTTCCTTAATTTTTTCCCAGTTAATTGAAGGATAACGGTACTCAGTGACTCTCACAGTCAGTTAAATCATTTTCCCACAATAATTGATACAAAATTTAAAAAAAAAAACATTTCTTTCTTTTCAAAATGGATGAAATTCTTTCAAAATTTGTAAATATTTTCTTTCTGTTTCTAATCATGTTTTGAGAAAACTTTATGAGGACAAGTGTGAAAGATTGAGAATGTTTATGAAAAAAAAATTCCAGAATATATTCATCTTGTAATTGAAGCAAAAGTCCGATTAAGAGGAGAATTTCCACAGTCATTACTCATTCGTTATATGCCTGGATTAGGAAAAAACACATATACGAAAGAACAAATGGCAGAAATGTTAGAGGTATGTCATAAGTGTGCAAAAATGTATTGTGACAAACAATGTAGATCTTTGGGATTTGTTTAAAAAACAGAGAAGATGAAATTGATTTCATTAAGAATGAACTGAGTAAAGAGTCTTTAGATGACCTCTTATTGACTCTTAAGATGCATTCTAGTGTACATGTGTATATTGAACTTCTCCATATATGGAAACAATTCAAAGACGAACATCATCGTAATAATATTGGGAATCTGACTAAAAACACCATGTTTGCCAATTTATAAGAAAATAGGATGAGAAGCATATCCTCGACTCATAGAAGACGTTGAAGCCGTTTTTGGATGTAAACCTAGAGGAAAATTGTGAGCCACAATCACATCGCTGTATATATGCATGTGCATGTCATTATTTTTTTTACTATTGATTCTGTTTTCAGCTGGGACCCATAATTTTGTCATGATAACATCTTATTACCCATATAAAATATCTCATTTTTCTCTCCATTTTTGAAGACCAAAAAAAGAAAGTAAAAACATGGCTGGATCTTTTACACAAACAATGAAAAAATTTTGTGTATTTTGTGGGTCTAAATCTGGAAAAAAATAAAGTGTTTGTAGAAGCAACAAATAATCTTGGAAAATTATTAGCTGGAAAAAAAATTCACTTGGTATATGAGGGTAATATTGGGTTAATGAGATTTGTTTCAACAACAACTCATCTTGAAGGTAGTTAAGTTTTGGGTATTATTCTTATAGATTTAGCTGAAGGTAATATCACTGATATCACGGTTGGGGAAGAATTGAGAATTTCATCAACGTATGACAGAATCACCAAAACGATAGAAAATTCTGATGCTATTATTGCATTACCAGTTGGTTTTCGCTACTTTAGAAGAAATTACATTGTTTTTTGAGCACAACTTAATAACCATAATAAACCGATGGGTTTGTTGAATATCAATAATTATTGTGACAATTTTTTGACATTTCTTGATAAGGCTGTGGAACAGAATCTCATTTCAAAAAATTCATGACTGATGCTTATATCTGCTTCGATTGGTGACCAGTTAATCGATGATTTGAAATCTTTTGTTCATAAGCCTTAGAGGTATCAATTGGGGTGGGTTGGATCGGGTTGAGCAACAGTACTATTCAAAAATTGCTCAACCCGAACCCGAGCCATCCCGAAAACTCTCAACCCGAACCTGAACTCAAACCCGAATAAACATGATCAACTCGATTTTGAATTTTTTTAAAAATTTTTTTAAATAAAATTAAAAAAATTTAAAAAATAGTAATAATAATATTTTAATTTAAAGACATAATAACAAAATCTCTCTCATATATATGATTTAAATTTGAAAGTCTAGTTATGGAAAAATAAAGTATATTTACTAAATCAAACAAAAATTGTTTAAAAAATATATCAAAAAAAAATTTTAATTATGAAAATTTATGATATAGATATACAATAAATATTTTTTCAGTGACATACAAAATTTAAAAATGTAGGCAATATTTATTAATTAAAATTTTTTAAAAAAATTAAAATTTGCCCCAACCCGATCAATTTTTTTGGATCAGCTATCGGGTCTTACCCGATCTGACCCGAACCCGAAAATCCTAAACCCAAATCTAATTTTTTTCGGGTTGAACTGTGCAAGATTGGTGGGTTGTATATGATTTTGACTCCTCTAATAAGCTTGATGCATTGATAACAAGTATCAATCGGTCGCAATCTAGCAGTAGGAAAAGAAAGATGTATCATTGATTAAGTCGTGGATTAGTTTGTGTTTATGTTTCTTATCTTCAATAAAATTCAAGTGATATCTCTTTCATTATGAACTTTCTATTTATAATTGTTTTGATATTAGAGACAATGTTAAATTCATGTTTTGAGGAGAATATTAAGTTTTTTTTTAAAAAAATTATATATATAGATAAATAAAAACAATGCTTATTGTTTTTATCTTAGCAATTTTTGCAAAATTTAATACATTACATGTTTGAAATATTTAAAGTAGAAAATGTATTAATCTATCTAGGAATGTTTAAAATTTTATTTAATTAAATTCAATTTCAATATCATACTCATTATAAAAATATAATTTTTTAAATCTTTTCGAGCGACTAGAACTATGATCAGATCAGTTAATAAAATATATGGCCAAAGATTTACCTTATAAGAGTGTCTTAAATTTTAAACTTACATATATTTTGTGAGCAAGAGGAGAGGATTGAAAAAAAAGCTTTTGAGCCTTTGTTAATCATAGAGAGACTATCTATTGTTTAAATCTTATGTTTTTATTTTGAAAACACTAATATATCCTGAATAAAAGTCAAATATCAATATCATTTTGAAAGTATATGTTACACTTAATTTTATTGTGGTGATGAGAGTCAAAACCAGTAGTTCGCGATAGTATAACCAGAAGACAGTATAAAAGCAGAAGCTCTCGTATTGCATTAACAAAAGCAGTACACTTCGAGCACTTAAACGGCTTAGAAAATCAGAAGCAGTACTTAGCTTTAAAACCAGAACTTAGCTTAAGCAGAAGTAACTTAACGTCTTTGCTTGATCGTTACAATCTTAAATGTCACCGTTACTTTACCTAGTACTAGCATTAATTGCACCATTAATGCTATACAAAGACATTTAACGCTCTTTACTAGTTTGGTATGTAACAAGACTGATTACTTCTGAAGCTTTCTTCAGGACCTTTTTTAGGTATTAAAGCTGATCTTACTCAGGAGTTACAGAAGCTGCTTTTGATTATAGACGTTGGACTCAAATTAGTTATCTATATATATAGAGGTCAATCCTTTATAGAAGATAACGTTATTATTCCTATCAACGCAACAATTATTCCAACGTGAGTTTTGAGCTATCATCAACTACTTATCTTCAAGCTAAATATACAGAAAAACAGCACACGCTTCATTATCTATAACCGATCTTCTGAGATCATTTTGTGCTGCTGACTGTTTTGTAAATCTCTTCAAGCTAAACACTTTACTATTTTATTGAGAAAATTTTGTAATCTGGAAAACAGTCTTTTCCACAACTTTGTTGTATTCGTTTTACCGAATTGTGTAACTAAGAGTTTCAGTAGGCTAATTGTAAGCCCTACTGAAGTGGGTGTGTACAAGTGTTGTACTGTAATATCCAAAGTCTTTTGGTGATACCTTCTAGAAATAGAAGAAGGGGAGACGTAGAAGATTTTATCTTCGAACTTCCAGAAACAACCACTGTTCAACTGCCTACTGTTTTTATTATTTCTCATCGTACTCCATTGGATCGTTTTCGCACTTATTATTGTGATCTGCTGGATTTACATTCGAACAAGACAAGCTATAATCTCTAACAGAATTCTAGCACCTTTTGCGAATTCGTCCAACTAAGGAAATAGTCTATTCACCCCCTCTAAACTCCTTATCGATTCCCAACAAGTGGTATCTGAGCAGATTTTTCTTGTTCTAAATATTTACAACAGATATGGCACACTTCAGCACAGTACCCATGTTCTCAAAAGAAGATTTCGATGAGTGGAAGATTCAGATTCAAGCTCATCTTTCAGCTCAAGACGATGACATGTGGTTTGTCATCACAGATGGTCCACTGAAGAATTTGAAGCCTAACATTGCTATTGTTGTTACTGAGGGGGCACCTCAGATGGTTGAGAAGCACAGAAGTGAATAGACTGGCGAGGACAAAAAGAAAGATAATCTAGACAATGTTGCAAAGGACATTCTCTACAAAACGCTTGATAAAAACACATTCAGCAAGATCAAGATGTGTTCTACTGCAAAAGAGATTTGGGAAAAACTCATCCAAATATGTGAAGGAAATGAACATACGAAGGAGAATAAGTTTTCTGTCGCAGTGTAGAAATTTGAAAATCTCAAAATGAAAGTTCGAGAAACTCTGAATGAGTTTGATGAACGTTTGAGCAGTTTAGTTAATGAGCTAGCATCTCTGGGGAAAGAATATGGCAACAGAGAAATATCACTCAAAGTTATGAGAGCTTTACCCAGAGAATGGGGTGTAAAAACTATGGCTATGAGAGTATCTAAAGATCTGAACAAGTTAGAACTGCACGACTTGTTTGCACACTTAAAAACCTATGAGTTTGAACTAGGAAGTGAGAAGAGGAGAAGAACCCTCATCAAATCCACCTACCAAGGCTCTTACTGCTACTGCTACTGCTGCAGTTGTTCCAAGTGCATCACCTGCTATTGTCATTGAAAGCACATCTGAAAAGACTGCTGAACAGATCAGCAACGATGCAATGTCTTTATTTGTGAAGAAATTTCCAGATTCATGAAGAAGAATCATCGATCTTACCAGGGTCCTAACCGAAACTTTAAGAAGGATTCACCACGTTGTGACATGGCGTGTTTCAACTGTGAAAAAGTTGGGCATTTCATTGCTGATTGCCCTAAGCCAAATAAGCATGATCAAAAGAAAAAGGAATATAGGAGAAATGACAAGAAATCCAGAAGAGACCGCAAGACGATGATTGCAGAAGAAAGAAAATCAAAATGGGCTGATTCTAGTTCTGAGTCTTCTGACTCAGAAATTCATTCCAGTGATAGCGATGCTATAGAGATCAAATGTCTCATGGCAGACATTGAATCAACCTCGACATCTGGAGAGGTATTTGACTTTGACTCTAATGAATTTACACGAACTGATTTGGTTAAAGCACTGCATGTACATGGTAGAAGAGTACTCAAGACCTTCTCAATCATTCAAGGAAATTAAAACTGAAAATCAAAACTTTAGAGATCAAATCAATAAGTTTACTTGCTTGCAAGTAAACAGCTGTATTGATTTAAAAGTTGAGATAAGTAAGTTTAAGACTGAGAATGACAGAGTACATGCAGATTACCAGACAATGAGGTCCGAGAATCTGAAGCTATCGATTCTGGTAAATGCATGGAACAAGTCTTCGGTTTCATTAGAGAAAATACAAGAATTGCAGAAGCAATCTGTAGACAGGAGTGGTCTCGGATTCAGTAATAATGAAAGCACTTCTGAAATAAGTACTAAGCCAGAACTGGATACAAGCAAAGGAAAATACATGCATTTTGTTAAATACAGTGTGGTATATGAACCAGTAGTACCAACTGTTCGAGTTGAAATGTTTGTAGATCAGACGAACAAAAGAAAGCATTATGGTCTGTGTTATGTTGAACCTAAAGGAAGAGTCCACCAGAGTTCTAGATCCAGTAGAGGATTCAACTCAGGAGGAAAACCCTCTATGACGATTAGAAACAACCAGTACTATAATTCTAGACCTGTTCAGAAGAGATACAGGCCAGACAACAAAAACAAAAGGGAAGAACAACATTCTAAGATGCATTCTGTTAGAGATAAAGACCTTCTGTTGCACACACCTCTGTGGATACCGGAAGTATAAGGTCACCTTGAATTGTACAAATGTGGGTTCCTAAAGGACTGATAAGGCTCGGACCCAAATAGATTGGGTACCAGTTACTAAAACTTGTGCTTGCAGGAACAGGAGAGGAAAGCCAAGATCAGCAGCTCCACATGGTATTTGGACAGTGGATGTTCCAGACATATGACTGGACAAAAGAGTCTACTCTCAGAATAATGAGTTGTACTGGACCAAAGATAACTTTTGGGGACAACTCAAAAGGTAAAATCGTGGGTAAGTGTAAGATTATCCATGGTAACATTACTATAAATGACGTGCTCTTGGTTGAAAATCTTTGTTATAATTTAATAAGTATTAGTCAACTATGTGATAATGGTTATTCAGTAGCTTTTCAGAAGCACACATGTACAGTTAAAGATGCTGATGAGTCTACTGTATTAACGGGAAAAAGAGAAGGCAATACTTACAAAGTATCTTGGAACATAGATCATGTAAATGTTCCTACATGTTTAGTTGCCTCCCTTAGTGATAAATATTGGCTATGGCACAAGAGATTGAATCACCTGAACTTCAAGTCAATTAATTATCTCAAGAAGCATAACATAGTTGATGGTTTGCTTGATATTAATTTCGTTAAGAATCATATATGTTCTGCATGCCAATTTGGCAAACAAGTAAGATCTAGCTTCAAGAATAAAGATAGTAAATCAACATCAAGGTGTTTAGAATTATTGCATATGGACTTATTTGGTCTAGTCCCTATCATGAGCTTAGGGAGAATGAAGTATACACTTGTTGTTGATTACTTTTCTAGATTTAACTGGGAGATATTTCTTGCTGGAAAAGATCAAACCAGTAGCATCCTGATCAAGCTTCTGAAAAATATTCAAAATGAAAAATCAATTTCTGTCATCAAAATTAGAAGTGATCGAGGTACTGAATTTACTAACAAGATTTTGAGTTATATTTGGATGAACATGGTATTCATCATGAATATTCAGCTGCCAGAACACCTCAACAAAATGGAGTAGCTGAGAGGAGAAACAGAACTCTTAAAGAAGCTGCTAGAACAATGCTAGCAGATGCAGACATCTCTCAGCGCTTCTGGGCAGAAGCAATCAATACAGCGTGTTTCACACAAAACAGAACCATGATCAACAAAAGACACAATCAGACCTAATATGAGATATGGAAAGAGTGTAAGCCTAATGTTTCTTATTTTCATGTCTTTGGTTGCAAATGTTTTGTGCACAATAATGGTAAAAATCATTTGTCTACATTTGATTCAGAATCAGATGCTGGATTATTTCTTGGATATTCAGCAATAAGCAAAGCATTCAGAAATTTCAATAATAGAACCCTTAATGTTGAAGAATATATTCATGTTGTTTTTTATGAAGATAGCAGTGCTCCTGGAATTTCTAACGTGTCAAATCTAAGTAACAGATTAGACCGGATTCATCTGGAACTAGATAGTGAAGATGATGCAGAACCAAGTGTCAAAGATGCTCAAAATCCAGAACCAGACATTCCTCTGGTAGAACCAGTTGTTCAGACACAGGACATACCAGAACCAGAAGTTGACATTCCAGAACCTTCTACTGCTTTAGCTGAGCATGATTCGAATCCATCAAATCAGGAAGAAATTTCTTTAAACCCTTTTTCCTGGAAAAAATCTCACCCTCCATCTTTGGTTATTGGTAATCCAGCTGCTCCATTAAGAACTAGAAGTCAAATGATTAATGAATATATTCATGCTGCTTTTATCTCTCAGGATGAACCAAAGAAGATTGAAGAAGCTCTTCTGGATCCCAGTTGGATTGAAGCTATGCAAGAAGAGCTGAATAAATTTAAAAGAAATGAAGTTTGGTTTCTTGTACCTAAACCATCTCATCAAGCTGTTATTGGAAGCCGGTGGGTATTTAGAAACAATCTAAATGAAGAAGGTATTGTTGTCAGAAATAAAGTAAGACTGGTGGCTCAAGGTTTCAGACAAGAAGAAGGAGTAGACTATGATGATACCTATGCATCAGTAGCAAGGCTTGAAGCTATCAGAATATTCTTAGCCTTTGCTGCTTTCAAAAACTTAAAAGTTTATCAGATTGATGTGAAAAGCGCCTTCCTAAATGGTCTATTGCAAGAAGAGGTCTACGTTGAACAACCTCCAGATTTTATTGATCATTTCTTACTGCATCATGTATTTAAATTACACAAAGCCCTGTATGGTTTAAAACAGACTCCTTGAGCTTGGTATGACACGCTCTCACAATTTCTTGTCAATCATGATTTTACAATCGACACAGTAGACAAGACCTTGTTCACTTTAGTTAAGAATAAGCACATTCTGTTAGTACAGATTTATGTTGAGGACATTATCTTTGCGTCAAATAACCCCAAATTTTGTGCAAAGTTTTCTAAATTAATGCAGGAACAATTTGAAATGAGCATGATGGGAGAATTGACATTCTTCCTAGGACTGCAGATCAAACAACTTGATACAGGAATCTTCATAAATCAGGCTAAGTACAATAAGGAACTACTGAAAATGTTTGGCATGGAAACATGCTCTGCTGCTTCCACTCCAATGAGCTCATCTACTAAACTTGATAAGGATGAAAATAGAATTTCAATAGAGGTAATTCAGTATCGTGGTCTAATTGGTTCTTTGTTGTACCTTACTGCCAGTAGACCTGATATTATGTTTGTTGTTTGTATTTGTGCTAGATTTCAATCTAACCCTAAGCAATCACATTATATTCCTGCTAAACGTATTCTGAAATACTTAAAGGGTACTCAAAATGTCGGCCTATGGTTTCCCAAGGATTCTTCTTTGAATATTATTGGATATTCAGATGCTAACTATGTAGGTTGCAAATTAGATAGAAAAAACACAAGTGGTTTTTCTCAATTTCTTGGTGATAGGTTGATCTCCTGGTTCAGTAAAAAGCAGACTTCCATAGCTACGTCTACTGCAGAAGCAGAATACCTTGCTGCTGGAAGCTGCTGCTCTCAAATACTGTGGATGCAACAACTCAAGGACTATGGAGTTCAAGCTTCTGAATCACCTATATTCTGTGACGATACCAGTGCTATAGCAATTACGCACAATCCAGTACTTCATTCCAGAACAAAGCATATTGACATCAGACATCATTTTATTAGAGATCATGTGCAGAAGAAAGACATTCGTCTGGAATATGTTTCTACTGATCAACAAGCAGCAGATATCTTTACTAAGCCTTTGCTAGAGAATAAGTTTTCTTATTTTTTGTAATGTTCTCGGTTTAATTGATTTATCTTAATTATTGTTTACTATCTTCTGTTTTTCTTTTATGCAGTAAATAAAAGGATGATTCCGCAGCTTAGCCCTTCTATACTATGGAATAATCCCCTCTCTTTGCATTAGCGTGGTTGCTAAAAAGGATTATTCCACAGCTTCTAACATAATTTAGAATAATCTAACTGATTATTCAGATTACAGATCAAGGAATTTCTTCCAAGTCTTCATCTCTTGGAAAAGGATGTCTTCAAACATCATCTTACGAGAAACTGGAAGTTGCCTTTGAAACCCATCTGTTGAATCTGTCTCTGTAGAAGACTCCGAGAGAATTCTAGCACCATCCATTTGATTTGATTTGATAAATGTGTAAATGACTTAGTTTGTGTGTGTGCATGTATTTATATTAAGCCTCGGGGAAGCTAAAGAGACACTTGACTGTTCATCTCATGCACGAATATCAATAGTCATCTGTCTTTCCTTCGGATCTCGAATCTAAGCTTTTCATATTTATTTATTATTTTCATTTATTCAGGGAGAATAATTTTTATTTTAATTTATATTTATTTGCCATGTCATAAGCAGAAGAATATTTGTCTTTTTGATAAAACAATGTGTCTACTGGTCTTTATAAAACTACTGGATATATTTCAGAACTTTTTGACTTCCAGTAAATATTATCATAAGACGACATATCCTCTTCTGATTTTCTTTAATAACCGCTTGGATAGCCGGCCTCTTTCATTATATTTTAAAATTTTGGCGTACCTGACACTCAACTTTTAACTTTTCAAAAACTCAACCGGAAACATACTGACACATGTCTTTATGTTTCCATTGACGGCTCTAAATTTTTAATATTAACCGCCTCTTCCTTCTCATTTCACCTTTTACGATTTCAGACTATTGCATACTCTAGCTGCTGCTTTCTCTCGCATTCATCTTTACTACATAATCTACTTCGAATTCATTTTATTTGCAGAAATGACTAGAGCTTATACACTAAATGCTTACCAAATCAACTTTGCACCACTGACAATCAAGGATAACAATCTTGTCAAGATGTTCAAGACCATTGAAAAATCTGGTCTTAGAAGATTTCTGAAAGTACCTGCTATTATATACAAGACTATCCTCCTGGACTTCTATGCTAAAGCAACCATCGAGGATGGGAAAATCATTTACTCCCAAGGAGGTACATCCATCTCCATCGATGCTGCATTTTTGGGATCAACTTTCTTTCTCCCACTCTCAGGTACCTCTGACTTTTCTGATATTTCTAAGGAGGAAATGTCTACAGCCTTTACCTCCTTCTCAGCTTTTGGAGAGGAACTCTCTCCCTCTTGCTTCAAGAAGCTTCTCAAGATGGAATATCAAGTGCTTGCCGACATCGTGACAAAGGCACTTTTGGTTAAAGCTGGTACTTTTTATAAGCTGACCAAAGAAAAAGTTCAAGTGATGGTAGCTATCACTTCTGATATTAAAGTGGACTGGAGTCAATTTTTGTTACGAATCATGAAGGACATGATTGTAAGGATGGGTACTGGTTTTGCTGTTCAGATCAGCATGATGTTGAAGGATGCTGGTTTTCCTCTTACTTCTGAACAGGATGGTTCATCTGTTACTATGGCCGATGCTGATAATGTACTTGCTCTAAGGCCTAAGCCAACTGTGGTTGAATTTGTTGCTCTGAGAAAGGAGATCAGTGACACTCAGACTGAGGCTCAAGGACCTCAAAAGAAAATCAAGAGGAAAAGAGTGGTTGTTTCTACTGATTCAGATTAAACAGTATCTGAGGAATCTGCTGCTCCAACCAAAGCCTCACTCCCAGCCACCCCAAGCAAGAAGAAAGCCTGCACAACCCTCCGCCTCAAGAAAACTGCAGTTGTTGCTGATTTAAACAATGTCCCTCCGAGACAAGTGTTTCCAGAAGCTACATCAAACAAACCAGAATATCTCCCCGTCTCCAAACCAGCAGCCATCTCTACTGCATCCACCTCAACTTTTGTTCCGAATTTAAGACCCACATCTGGAGTCGTTATTAGAGAATCCACTGCAGGGTCTTCTACCTTTAGACCCGTGTTGACTGCCTCTCTTTCAGATAAAGGCAAGGAAAAACTTGTTGCAGAACCGCAAAATCATGGCGCCAAGTCATCTGTTCTCACTGCTATTGATCTTCACATGGAGGAGATTGAAAAATCTGCCAGTGAAGACATGACTTTTTTTGATGATTGGCCGAATGTCAGAATTTTCAACCCAATCACTCATTTGAAAACACCAGATGTTTTTGCGAAACAGAAAATTTGATCGAGGCAATGAATAGAAGAAGCTACATTCTCGAGCAGCTGAAATGCCAGAAGCTGGAATCTGTTTTAAAGACTCTTAAGTCAAATTTTGACTCTATGATTCCCACTGCTGCTCAGGATCAGAATGTGATCCAACTTTTGACTGATCAACTAACATTGATGAATGAGCAACTTCTTGCTCAAGAACAGGCCTTTGGAGAGCCTGTGCAGTACCAAGTAGGCTTCATTCCAGACTTTCTTCAGAATAAGTCAGTTGAGGAAAGGACCACAGCTCCATCAGAAGCTAAGGTCTCCAGTACTCCTGCATCCCTGACGATGCCTACTCAATCCTCATCTTTGATTCCGTTTGTGAACTGGCTTCAGTTGATGAAGTCATTCAATCTATTGTCCTTGTTGCTTCTACTGCACCAGAAATTGTAAAGGCCCTCTAATTTCGTGTTTGAAAATTTGCGGAAAAATTAAAAATTTTCTTTTTAAATAATTAAAATGTCTCGTTCATAAGATAAACTGATAAATAAAGTTTAATGTTCGAAATAGCAGTGGAAGAAATTATTGTTTTTCAAAATAACAATTTGAAATAATCCAACAACGATAAAAATGTTTGATCATAAAATGATAAATGCTGAAAATGAGGTCCTCGGGTTCCACTACTGCCGACCCAAGCTAGCTTACTCGTTCCCGCCCTCGGTCCCGACATCATCAGTACCTACAACAATCAAGTCTAGTGAGTCTAAAGACTCAGCAAGTATATATCGTACATAACAAGTAAATAAATAATAAAATCGCATGCAAAGTAAAAATATCATGTCATGAGGCATAACGTAAAATATCGTGCCATGAATAATTATAATACGTGCATAACTGAACTGAAAATCATAAGTAAAAATGTTTGCTCCATAGAGCCCTATGATAAAATAACATGTCGTAGTTTTGCTGTTGAGATTATGTTCTACGCAAGTGGCCCCATGAACTGCACTGAACTGAACCGGTAAGTGACCACCGGGTGAAGTAATGAGCGTCTGATCAGACTAATGCCACAGTATACTGGGTGGAACTGAACTGACCGGTAAGTGACCACCGGATGTAGTAATAATCCCATGACAGTGAAGTGGCCACAAGCAATATCGCATAAATCTCAAAAAATGAATATTTTATATATTTTTATGCACGTAAAATAATTAATCACATAATTAAATATCTTGTAATAATTTTACCACATGGGTTGGATCGTTCTTAGGCTCGCTGCGACCTAAATCTCACATGAAAAATATGCAAATGGTTTAACTTGACCAAACTTTGTAATTGACTCCGAAAACGAGACAATTATGCCCAATGACTTAGTATTTAATCCTGACTCCGTGCCAACCCGAACCAACACCGAACCATCATTTAGTCATGATTAAAATACACCTAAAATGATGAAATAATGCTCCTAAAATTACAGTACTAGAAATTTTGGTGAATGGAGGCCAAAACATGGAACGCTCTTTCGAGAGTCACTTTGGCATATTGCACCGTAAATTCTCGTACGACCTCTAAACTTGACCAAATCGCGAAGCGCCCAAAACATGACCTTCCTAACATGATGAGATACTGTCCAGTCCAAGGCCATAGGCTAAAAGCCAACCAAGAACCCGAAATTCACCTCTGAAACGCAGCACACATGCTGTCAAAAATTACAGCAGCAGCGTTTGGTTTCCTTGCGTCGTTTGCGAGGCTAATGGCCATTGGGGCTTGAACCACCAACCAGAACCTCTTACCAACATCTTAAGGAATGGTTTGAACCATGGATAAGGGCCCTAGGCCAGCCACCATTCGCACCACACCTGAAAAGAGACCATACTCCCAGCCGAGAGCAACAAGCTGCACGCGTGGGATAATGCTATCGTTTTGATGTCATGGACCGTTCCAGTGGTCATTTGATTGACCATAGCACGAACTAGACATCAAGGGCTATGGTATGAACCATGGCTAAGGGCCAGAGGCCAAACAAGATTCACACCACACCACAAAAATCGGACTACACTTGCTGTAAAAATGAAGGGGTCGTAGGGAGGGGGCTGTTCTTGTTTCTTTGATTTAAAAAAAACCGAATCCACCATGGACCAAGCCTCGAAAGGGCGACTTGGTCACGTCTTAGACATGATAGGGAGGTGTTCTAACCATGGCTATAGGCCCCTATGGCAGCCAAGATCAGAAACTCTCCCTTGACTAAAAAAAATGAAAGAAATCAAAACACAAGTGGCACTAGGAGAGAGTTGCTGTCCTATCCGATTTCCAGCATGCATGGGGCTTGATTGAATGGACCAATATGATCCTAACATGTCCTAGTACATGTCTAGATGCAGCCTAGGGAGCCTCGGTTCAAACCAACCACCTGTACTCACAAAAACAAGCAAACCGTGAAGCAAGGGAAAAACCAGAAAATTCTGCACATGAAATTTCGAAAAATATAACTCATGTGTTTCGGTTTTTATGCAATAAATTCATGAGTATGATGTTTTTAAAATATACTACTATGGCTTGATTGAGGAGTGAAAGAAATATAGACATGCCTTGGTTTTGTTTTGACGAAAACAAAAGAAATGCAACGACGCGGCGCGGAGGAGACGGAGTGCCCTTTTTCTATCTTGTTCCTCTCGATTTTTCACTCTACTTTCCTCTAGCTAGAATTCGATTATTCTCTACTGAAGGGGACTGGATTTTCGAGAGTATGCAGGAGGAAAAATGGTTAGGGAATGAATTGAAAGTTTGCTAATAGATGGGAGATTAGAAAGGTAAGGTAAAATCTTTTCTATCCTAAAGTTGAGAGATACAGGGGATCATTGATATCAAAAGATTTTTGAGGGATGATCAAGGGTGCACATGGTCGAATTTAGGGTCTAGGTACAAGGGAGAAAATAGCTTAATTGAGTTATTTGTTGGTGATTTAAAAAGTTCGGAGAATATCTACCTAGCAAAGATTAAGGAAGATAGTAAAGAATGAGTTGTAAATTAACAAAAATTAAATCCTTTAAAAAGAGGGGATGGTCGATTTTTATTAAGTGGGGGAAAATATTTCTTAAGTATTAATTAGTGGAGATTAAATGGTAACAAAAATCTTGCTATCAATGAATTTGTGAGATAAGGAAAAATATGGATGATATCAAAGAATAAATTGCCCAACTAATTAAAATCTTTCAAACGGGAGAGGGTGACCGAAATTTTAATTTAAAATGAGTGTAGGGGATTGCTTAATTAATATTTATTGAAGATTTAGTGTGATAGAATTATTTCCCAAGAAAATGGATAAGGAAGGAATCAAGGAAATGAGTTGTTAAACCTTTCAAATCTTCCAGAGGTAGTGGCCGAAAATTTTAAATAAAATGGAAGGGAAGTTATTTCTTAAATGTTGTATTTTAAATCTCTAGAGTTTTATCTACCCCTTAAATAAATTTAGTGAATTAATAAATTGATTATGATATAACCTTATCTTGCATGCATGGCTAAATATTTAAATTTACTTAAATAATTCCTTAAACCTTCTTTCACAATAATTTAACTTATTGTTTATCTTAAATAAATTTCAGGAATATTTTCTAAATAATAAAATTTATCTCTTTACTCCAACTCCAGTCCGGCCTCACTTAATTAACCGAAAAGCTAATAATCAAACTGCTGCATAAAATAAGTAAATTTAAAGAAAAGAATTTAAATACTCATGCAATAAAAACCAATTAAATACTAGAATTATGCATGGCTTATACGTAGTCTAATTTACGGGTTCTACAATCCTCCCCCCTTAAAAGAAATTTCGTCCTCGAAATTAAAACTCACTGAATAACTCCGGATAACGACTCCTCATCTCTGGCTCAGGCTCCCACGTAGCTTCCTCCTCTGAATGGTTGAGCCATTTGACCTTCACTCGCTTAACCAGCTTGTTCCGAAGCTTCTTCTCCTGTCTGTCTAAGATCTGCTCTGGTCTCTCCTCATAGGACAGGTTCGGAGTAAGCTGCAACGGCTCGAAGTTCAGAACATGCGAAGGATTTGTCATATACTTCCTCAGCATAGAGACGTGGAATACATTGTGTACTCCGGCCAGATTCGGCGGAAGAGCAACACGATAAGCTAGCGTCCCAACTCTGTCGAGGATCTCAAATGGTCCAATGAATCTCGGACTGAGCTTTTTTTTCTTCCCAAATCGCATGACACCTTTCATAGGTGCCACCTTCACAAAGACATGGTCGCCCACGGCAAACTCTAGGTCTCTCCTCCTCTGATCCGCATAACTCTTCTGTCGACTCTGAGCAGTCCTCATCCTATCACGGATCTTGACTAACACATCGGCAGTCTGCTGAATAATCTCCGGGCCCAACCCTGCTCTTTCTCCTACTTCATCCCAGTGAATAGGAGATCTACACTTGCGGCCATACAGTGCTTCACCTATAGACGACTGAAAGCTGTTGTTATAGGTGAACTCCACTAATGGCAAGTTCGACTCCCAACTCCCCGAGAAATCAATAACACAAGCACGGAGAAGATCCTCCAATATCTGAATAACTCGCTCTGACTGCCCATCTGTCTGAGGATGGAAAGCCTTGCTAAACAGCAACTTCGTACCCATGGTCGAATGCAAACTCTTCCAAAACGAGGAAGTGAATCTGGGGTCTCTGTCAGACACAATAGAAACGGAAATGCCATGCAGTCAGACTATCTCTCGGATATACAACTCTGCATACTGAATCATGGTGAAAGTCGTCTTAATAGGCAAGAAGTGAGCTGATTTGGTAAGACGATCTACAATCACCCAGATGGCATTTGATCCTCTGACTGACTTCGGCAAACCGGTCACGAAGTCCATGGTAACATTCTCCCACTTCCACTCGGGAATAGGAAGAGGCTTGAGCAAACCTGCTGGTCTCTGATGCTCCGCCTTCACTAACTGACAGGTCAGATACTCGGATACAAACCGTCTGATGTCCTTCTTCATTCCCGGCCACCAATACAATAACTGCAGATCTTTGTACATCTTTGTACTCCCTGGATGGATAGAGTACGCGACATGTGGGCCTCTGATAGAATATCTGCTCGGAGAGAATCACTGCTAGGAACCCACATCCTGTCTCGATATCTCACTATGTCGTCGCTCACTGTATACAAGACACTGCCCTTGGCCTCATCTCTCTGCTTCCACTTTGCCAACTGCTCATCTGCTGACTTACCACTGCGAATACGGTCTAGAAGAGAGGACTGAATAGTCAAGGTAGATAGACGGGGAACTCTACCTCGAGGATAAGTCTCCAGATCAAACCTCTGCATCTCAGTCTGAAGAGGTCTCGAAACGGTCAAATGAGCCATCACTGCGACTTTCATGGTCAAAGCATCAGCAACTACATTAGCTTTACCCGGGTGGTAGCTAATGTCACAGTCATAATCCTTCACAAGCTCCAACCAACGCCTCTGACGCATGTTCAGCTCCTTCTGCGTAAAGAAATACTTGAGGCTCTTGTGGTCGGTAAAGATCTGGCACTTCTCTCCATACAAATAATGCCTCCAAATCTTCAAGGCAAAAACCACGGCGGCCAACTCTAGATCATGGGTAGGGTAGTTCTTCTCATGAGTTTTCAACTGTCTATAAGCATATGCTATCACCTTCCCATGCTGCATCATTACTGCGCCAAGACCGAGCTTCGAAGCATCGGTATACAGAACAAACTCACCGGGCCCTGACGGCATGGCCAAAACTGGTGCTGAGATAAGAGCTTGCTTCAAAGTATCGAAGCTCTTCTGACAATCATTGCTCCACACAAACTTAACATTCTTCTTGGTCAATGCTGTAAGTGGAACTGCGATAGATGAGAATCCCTGAATGAATTTCCGATAATACCCTGCCAGGCCAAGAAAACTGCGGATCTCTGATGCATTCTGCGACACAACCCAATCTCTGACTACTGCAACTTTCGCTGGGTCTACCTCAATACCACTGCTAGAAACAATGTGGCCTAAGAACGCCACCTTCTCTAACCAGAATTCGCATTTGCTGAACTTTGCGAACAACTTATGCTTCTGCAAGGTCTGCAACACTGTGGTCAAATGCCTGCTGTGATCCTCTTGATTCTTCGAGTAGACGAGAATGTCGTCTATGAACACTATCACAAACTGATCAAGATACGGCTGAAACACGCGATTCATGAGATCCATGAAGATCGTTGGCGCATTCGTCAAACCGAACGGCATCACAAAGAACTCGTAGTGGCCGTAACGAGTCCTGAAAGCAATCTTGGAAACATCGGCGTCCTTCACCCTCAACTGGTGATAACCGGAACACAGATCAATCTTGGAGAATACCGAAGCTCCCTGCAACTGATCAAATAAATCCTCAATCCTCGGAAGTGGGTACTTGTTCTTCACTGTAACCCTGTTCAACTCTCGGTAATCAATACAAAGTCTCATAGAGCCATCCTTCTTCTTCACAAACAAAACTGGTGCGCCCCATGGAGAAAAACTCGGGCGAATGAACTCTTTGTCAAGAAGTTCCTGAATCTGTTTCTTAAGGTCGGCCATTTCTGTCGGTGCTAGTCGGTACGGTGCTTTCGAAATCGGAGCCGTACCTGGCATAAGCTCAATAGAAAACTCCACCTCTCGCTCGGGTGGCGTACCAGAGACGTCCTCAGGAAAAACGTCTAAGAAATCTCTAACAATCGGAACATCTGAAGCTGACTGACTGGGTGCCTCGGGGACAGATATAAAAGTAGCTAAAAATGCACGACACCCTCTATGCAAGAGCTTCCTAGCCTGGACATAAGGAATAATGCGTGGTAAGGGAAAGTACCTGTCTGGCTCAAATAAGAACTGTGCCATCCCAGGTGGTCGGACTAGAACAGATCTCCGCTGGAAGTCTATCAATACTCTGTTCCGCAATAGCCAATCCATGCCTAATATGATGTCAAACTCTGGCATCGGCAACACGATCAGATCCGCATAAACGAGGTTGCCATGAAGCTCAAGATCTATATCTCGGATCACATTGGTAGCTGCCATCTCCTCACCCGAAGGCAATACTACTGAGTAGGCTACATCTAGCCCAACGGTCTTGACCTTGAGGAAATTAGCAAAGACCTCCGAAATAAACGAGTGAGTAGCCCTGAATCTATCAAGGCTTTCGTAGCGGAACCAGATATAAAAATTCTCCATGAAAGGTTGGAACACTAAGCTGAACGCGATAATCACAAGAACTAACTTATAGACATGTAAAGGTCAACGTTCTCCTAACCTAATCCCGAAAATAATACTGAGTAGAGCATGCAATCTTATCGCAATTCTAAGTTCAAAATCTTAATCCCGATTCCCAAAACATTGAAATTCAAATATAAACTTAAAGATGTAAGATACCTGTCATAAGCATGGTTTCTAGGTTCGTCTCCGTAGCATGGAGAGCAAAAACTCTGCCTTGGGTAGGCAGATTCCTCTGAGGGCACTGCGGCAGTATGTGGTCTGGGCTACCACACTTGTAACACTTCCCTGAGCCATACATACACGCTCCAGCATGGCGGCGTGTGCATTTAGGACAGATTGGATGCTCAAAAGTCTTAGGGACTGCGCGTCCTCGCTGCTGCTGGCCTCTGTTCCGGGGTGGGCCGTGGAAAGGCCTCTTATTCTGATGTTGCTGCTGAGGAGGAGGAGGTCGGTGTGGTACTGGAATCGGTCGCTTACCCTGGCGATCCCTCTCAATGTTGCGCTGGTCTTGGTCTGCAGCTAGAGCTCTGGAAACGGCAACATCATAAGTAGTAGGGCCAGCCACCCTAACATCACGGCGCAAGATCGGCCGTAAACCATCCAGAAAGTGTCTCAACTTTGCTCCAGCATCATTCGCAATTAGGGGCACGAAATGGCAACCCCTCTCAAACTTACGGACGAACTCCGTAACAGTCAGATCTCCCTATCTCAGGGTCATGAACTCCCTGGTCAATGTGGAACGCACTTCGTCAGTAAAATATTTGGAGTAAAATACCTCCGTGAAGCGTGTCCAGCTCAGCGTAGCCAAGTTCAGGGCTACTGACACTCCTTCCCACCATAAGCGGGCGTCTCCTCCGAACAGATATGTGGCACAACGAACTCTGTCCGCATCCCCAAGCTCCATAAACTCGAAGATAACCTCAAGGGACTTGATCCAGCCCTCGGCAATCATGGGGTCCGGTGTCCCTGAAAACTCCTTTGGACGCATCTTCATAAATCTTTCATAGACAGCCTCGGGCCCTGTCGGCCTGGCTGCTCCAGCATTGTTCCCCGCAAACTGCGCGAAGAACTATGTCATCCCAGCTAGCATCTCGGCATTCATGTCAGGTGGAGGGGGTGGAGGTCTGTGTCCTCCCTGTCTCTCATCCTCCCTGTCCTCATGACGAGGCTCCTCATCTCTCACTCGCTCAACAAGGCGTCTAGGAGGCATACTGTTCCATACATAACACATACGTAACCAACATGCATAATTCCATAATCTATTTTAAATTTAAATAAATACTGAACAATTAAAATCTGAACGTAAAAAAATTTCATGAAAACATGCCTGTTAAAATAATTCATGCTTTAAATAAAATGCATAAATGTAAAACTTACAGACCGACGACGTGACTTCATGAGCTTCTTGAGGTCAGTAGTAGTACAACCCTATACAGAATCATTGCTCTGATACCAGCTGTAAAGGGCCTCTAATTTCGTGTTTGAAAATTTGCGGAAAAAATTAAAAATTTTCTTTTTAAATAATTAAAATGTCTCGTTCATAAGATAAACTGATAAATAAAGTTTAATGTTCGAAATAGCAGCGGAAGAAATTATTGTTTTTCAAAATAACAATTTGAAATAATCCAACAACGATAAAAATGTTTGATCATAAAATGATAAATGCTGAAAATGAGGTCCTCGGGTTCCACTACTGCCGACCCAAGCTAGCTCACTCGTTCCCGCCCTCGGTCCCGACATCATCAGTACCTACAACAATCAAGTCTAGTGAGTCTAAAGACTCAGTATGCATATATCGTACATAACAAGAAAAAATGTTTGCTCCGTAGAGCCCTGTCATAAAATACCATGTCGTAGTTTTGCTGTTGAGATTATGTTCTACGCAAGTGGCCCCATGAACTGCACTGAACTAAACCGGTAAGTGACCACCGGGTGAAGTAATGAGCGTCTGATCAGACTAATGCCACAGTATACTGGGTGGAACTGAACTGACCGGTAAGTGACCACCGGATGAAGTAATAATCCCATGACAGTGAAGTGGCCACAAGCAATATCGCATAAATCTCAAAAATGAATATTTTATATATTTTTATGCACGTAAAATAATTAATCACATAATTAAATATCTTGTAATAATTTTACCACATGGGTTGGATCGTTCCCAGGCTCACTGCGACCTAAATCTCACATGAAAAATATACAAATGGTTTAACTTGACCAAACTTTGTAATTGACTCCGAAAACGAGACAATTACGCCCAATGACTTAGTATTTAATCATGACTCCGTACCAACCCGAACCAACACCGAACCATCATTTAGTCATGATTAAAATACACCTAAAATGATGAAATAATGCTCCTTAAATTACAGTACTCGAAATTTTGGTGAATGGAGGCCAAAACATGGAACGCTCTTTCGAGAGTCACTTTGGCACATTGCACCGTAAATTATCGTACGACCTCTAAACTTGACCAAATTGCGAAGCGCCAAAAGCATGACCTTCCTAAAATGATGAGGTACTTTCAGTCCAAGACCATAGGCTAAAAGCCAACCAAGGAACCCGAAATTCACCTCTGAACCGCAGCACACATGCTGTCAAAAATCAGCAGCAGCGCTTTGGTTTCCTTGCGTCGTTTGCGAGGCTAATGGCCATTGGGGCTTGAACCACCAACCAGAACCTCTTACCAACATCCTAAGGAATGGTTTGAACCATGGCTAAGGGCCCTAGGCCAGCCACCATTCGCACCACACACGAAAAGCGACCATACTCCCAGCCGAGAGCAACAAGCTGCACGCGTGGGATAATGCTATCGTTTTGCTGTCATGGACCGTTCCAATGGTCATTTGATTGACCATGGCACAAACTATACATCAAGGGGTATGGTATGAACCGTGGATAAGGGCCAGAGGCCACCCAAGATTCACACCACACCACAAAAATCGAACTACACTTGCTGTAAAAATGAAGGGGTCGAAGGGAGGGGGCTGTTCTTGTTTCTTTGATTTAAAAAAAAACAGAATCCACAATGGACCAAGCCTCGAAAGGGAGACTTGGTCACGTCTTAGACATGATAGGGAGGTGTTCTAACCATGGCTATAGGCCCATAGGGCAGCCAAGATCAGAAACTCTCCCTTGACTAAAAAAAATGACAGAAATCAAAACACAAGTGGCACTAGGAGAGAGTTGATGTCCTATCCGATTTCCAGCATGCACGGGGCTTGATTGAATGGACCAATATGATCCTAACATGTCCTAGTACATGTCTAGATGCAGCCTAGGGAGCCTCGGTTCAAACCAACCACCTGTACTCACAAAAACAAGCAAACCGTGAAGCAAGGGAAAAACCAGAAAATTCTGCACCTGAAATTTCGAAAAATATAACTCATGTGTTTCGGTTTTTATGCAATAAATTCATGAGTATGATGTTTTTAAAATATACTACTATGGCTTGATTGAGGAGTGAAAGAAATATAGACATGCCTTGGTTTTGTTTTGACGAAAACAAAAGAAATGCAACGACGCGGCGCGGAGGAGACGGAGTGCCCTTTTTCTATCTTGTTCCTCTCGATTTTTCTCTCTACTTTCCTCTAGCTAGAACTCGATTATTCTCTACTGAAGGGGACTGGATTTTCGAGAGTATGCAGGAGGAAAAATGGTTAGGGAATGAATTGAAAGTTTGCTAATAGATGGGAGATTAGAAAGGTAAGGTAAAATCTTTTCTATCCTAGAGTTGAGAGATAAAGGGGATCATTGATATCAAAAGATTTTTGAGGGATGATCAAGGGTGCACATGGTCGAATTTAGGGTCTAGGTACAAGGGAGAAAATAGCTTAATTGAGTTATTTGTTGGTGATTTAAAAAGTTGGGAGAATATCTATCTAGCAAAGATTAAGGAAGATAGTAAAGAATGAGTTGTAAATTAACAAAAATTAAATCCTTTAAAAATAGGGGATGGCCGATTTTTATTAATTGGGGGAAAATATTTCTTAAGTATTAATTAGTGGAGATTAAATGGTAACAAAAATCTTGCTATCAATGAATTAGTGAGATAAGGAAAAATATGGATGATATCAAAGAATAAATTGCCCAACTAATTAAAATCTTTCAAAAGGGAGAGGGTGACCGAAATTTTAATTTAAAATGAGGGTAGGGGATTGCTTAATTAATATTTATTGAAGATTTAGTGTGATAGAATTATCTCCCAAGAAAATGGATAAGGAAGGAATCAAGGAAATGAGTTGTTAAACCTTTCAAATCTTCCAAAGGTAGTGGCCGAAAATTTTAAATAAAATGGAAGGGAAGTTATTTCTTAAATGTTGTATTTTAAATCTCTAGAGTTTTATCTACCCCTTAAATATTTTAGTGAATTAATAAATTGATTATGATATAACCTTATCTCGCATGCATGGCTAAATATTTAAATTTACTTAAATAATTCCTTAAACCTTCTTTCACAATAATTTAACTTATTGTTTATCTTAAATAAATTCCAGGAATATTTTCTAAATATTAAAATTTATCTCTTTACTCCAACTCCAGTCCGGCCTCACTTAAGTAACTGAAAAGCTAATAATTAAACTACTGCATAGAATAAGTAAATTTAAAGAAAAGAATTTAAATACTCATGCAATAAAAACCATTTAAATACTAGAATTATGCATGGCTTATACGTAGTCTAATTTACGGGTTCTACAGAAATAGCTCAGGCTGATGATGTGGTCCAACCAGAAGCTCAACCAGCAATCCAACCAATGGCAGAATCAGATGCTGCTCCATCTTAATCACTGCCAAATATGGAGATATTTTCTGCTGAACATCAAGCGGAAATAGGAGCTATTTTGAAAATTCCATCTGAATCTATCCAGCCGCTGAGCAACTGGAAACCACTGAAGCTGCTCAACCAGAAGAGAGTGCAGCTCTATAACAAAATACTGCTGTTGGAAGAACTTCTGCAGAACAGACTACTGCTCTATCTATTGCTCCACCAGAAGATGCCCCTTCTACTGCTTTGATTATCCCTCTTTCAAGATCACCTGCTCATATTGCTCAACTTGAAGAGAACAGACAGCAATTGCTCAAAAGAACACCGTCCCCAGCAGAAGCAATGTTTGATCTTGAATTCGAGATAGATATTCTGAGAAGAAATCTTGATAATATGTCAAATATTGTTAAGCAGTTGTCTTTTGAACATGCTGGTGAAGTTAGTGCCACCAGATTCTTCCGAGACCGCATCTCAAAAGAAGTCTCTCGCACGACAGAATCATTGGCCAAACTGCAAGTAGAAACCAGCCTTTTCAGACAAAATGTTGTCTCAAGTCATTCCAACATCTTGCTTGGACAGGCCGACATCATTAAAACTGTCTCTGATCATGATTCAGCTATTCAATAAGTCTCCAACAAAGTTGAAGCTTTGGACTCGAAACTTGAAACTATTGATGCCAAGATTGAGTCTCAATCTCAATCTATTCATGATCTAAATGAACGAGTTTCGAATCAAGCACCATTTCTAGAGATGCTGAATAATGGCATTCTTACTCTTACTGGCCGAGTGGATGACTTACTCACTCGAGTTCTAGTAAATGATGCCAAAAAGGGGGAAGCAGAAGGAAGGTAAGAAGAAGGCAGATCTAGAGGTCATCATGCAGAATCTTCCTACAGTACTTATGAGGAAACGATGTTCAGAGACATCGGTACTTATGATTAAACTCTTTTGAATTATGTTTTACTACTTATTTTATTATCGATTATTTTGCTATCAATTGCTATCTGCTTATTGTTACAATTGTTGTTTAGTGAATTCTAAGTTTTGGCATCAACGCAAAGGAAGAAATTGTTAGACTTAATTTTATGGTGGTGATGAGAGTCAAAACCAGTAGGTCGCGATAGCTATAATCAGAAGACAGTATAAAAGCAGAAACTCTCGCATCGCATTAATAAAAGCAGTATTCTTCGAGCACTTAAACGGCTTAAAAAATCAGAAGCAGCACTTAGCTTTAAAAGCAGAACTTAGCTTAAGCAGAAGTAACTTAACGTCTTTACTTGATCGTTACAATCTTAAATGTTATCGTTACTTTACCTAGTACTAGCATTAATTGCACCATTAATGCTGTACAAAGACATTTAACGCTCCTTACTAGTTTTGGTATGTAACAAGACTGATTACTTCTGAAGCTTTTTTCAGGACCATTTTTAGGTATTAAAGCTGATCTTACTCAGGAGTCACAGAATCTGCTTTTGATTATAGACGTTGGACTCAAAGTTTTCTATATATATAGAGGTCAATCCTTTATAGAAGAGAACGTTATTATTATTATCAACGCAACGATTATTCCAATGTGAGTTTTGAGCTATCATCAACTACTTATCTTCAAGCTCAACATACAGAAAAGCAGCACACGCTTCATTATCTATATCCGATCCTCTGAGATCATTTTGTGCTACTGACTGTTTCGTAAATCTCTTCAAGCTAAACACTTTACTATTTTATTGAGAAGATTTTATAATCTGGAAAAGAGTCTTTTCAGAACTTTGTTGTATTGTTTTACCGAGTTGTGTAACTAAGAGTTTCAGTAGGCTAAGGTACCGTTTGGTTCATGGTATAAGATATATAGTATGGAGATAAGTAATATTTTGTAATAATAAAATAAATAGAAAATGATAGTTAATATAGTATTTGATTTAATTGATTTGATTGATTAAATTTGAGATAATATGATATTACGATTTTGTCATTGTTGAAAATATTAATAGAATATTAATAATATTATTTATTAAGGGTAATATCGTAATTTTATATTATTGATTTGATTGATAGTGAGATTAATTATTACGAATTTGATTGATTTGAAATAAATAATTAATAATTTGATTGATCGAGATAAATAATACTTGTACAAAACAAGTGATATGATAGAACTATTTATATTAGTACTTACAAGTACTTGAACCAAACAGTACCTAAGGGTAAGCCCTACTGAAGTGGGTGTGTACAAGTGTTGTACTGTAATATCCAAAATCTTTTAGTGATACCTTCTGCAAACAGAAGAAGGGGAGACGCAGAAGATTTTATCTTCGAACTTTCAGAAACAACCACTGTTCAATTGCCTACTGTTTTTTATTTCTCATCGTATTCCATTGGATCGTTTCAGCACTTATTATTGTGATCTGCTGGATTTATATTTGAACAAGACCGGCTATAATCTCTACATGATTCTAGCACTCTTTACAAAATTCGTCCAACAAAGGAAAGAGTTTATTCACCCCCTCTAAACTCCTTATCGATCCCCAACAGTATATTCTATGACTGACTTCTCTCTCATAAAAAAATATAGAAAAAAAATTTAAAAAAGAGAGGAAAAGAAAAATATTATACAAATTGAATAAATATGTGATCGATGAGCGTAAAATCAATATGACTAAGTTAAAATAAAAACTCAAAGGAAAATCAAGAAAAAATTATAATGACTAGATTATGAATTAATGGATTTCTTATCTTTTGATTAATTTAGCCTGTTTGTCTGTCTGCATTTCGAAAACTATTTTCTTGAGTGTTTAATCTGTATTCAAACTCCACAAGATAAATTGTTTCCATCAAAACATTTATTAACATGTGAGAACATGAAATTGATACTCTTACTAGGAATTTTTTATGGCCATATATATATATATATATATATATATATATATTTATATAACAGAAAATATTATTTGAATTGATCACTCACTTTATTTAATAAATTATAATTATAGTAATTTTTATATACTTTGACATTCATTAAACTGATTTTAAATATCTGGATAGTTTTTACTGCATTTCTGCTTAGATTAATCAATGTGTTGTTTCATTTTGTTATTAATGCTTAAATTACTGGGAAATAGCAATAAGCTGGTTCGGCGGTATGATTAATATTAAAAAAATTATATTTATTAAATTTTTCGAATAATATTTAATAATTTAAAGTGAATTAAATATTTAAATTTATAAGTTTTATAAAAATTTGTACAAAAATATATGTGTTGTATAATTGTATTATTTTTTTATCTTTTGACAGGATCGGAAAAACAATAATTTTGGATAGAAAAATGAGAATGAGATGATACTTAAACATGTATAGAGTTGATTTCATTGTCTACAATATTGATGAAAAGCTTGGGATAAAATTCTTCTCACAATTGATGTCAAATTGAGTAACAAGTGAAAGTAATACAGATGGAATTACAGTTTTACCAAAATTGATTGAATCTATCAAAATACTTGGTAAAAAATATAAAAATTTACCACAATTCAAAAACTCAATTATGAACAACATTTGTTTTATGTAGAAGAATCAAATTTGTTCGCAAGATTGACAAAGATGGAGTATAAGATGCAATAAAGACGAGTCATTGATGAAGAAAAAATTGCACCAATTATATATAGAAAATAATATTATATTTTCTTTTGTCTCCCCAAATTGACATATAAATAGAAGTGTATTGTGATAAAGGAAATCATCACTCATTTTATAAACAAAACTTTGCGTTCATAATTTTTCTCTCTTTAGTTTTTTACTTAATAAAATTGCCATGCTAAATATATATTCCAAGTTCTTCATTTCCATCATGAGTAGCTACTCTTCCAAAGTCGAAATGAAAAATAACACTCTTGTTATGATAATAAAGTAATATTCTTTAATCATCATTTATTATTTATGTTATATTTACTTTCTTTTATTTAAGCATTTATATACCCTACTTATAAGTGAAAGTTTTCGATTTATTGATGTCATATGTTATACTAAATTCTTGATACCATTTAAATATTAGTTTGGTATTACCAACAATTTAAAGTGGTTACTTTGCTTTGCTATATATGAATATTATCATAATATAAAATTTTTTGGTACTAATAAATGTATGTTAGGTATTACAAACCATTTAAAGTGGTTATCTTGATTTGGTGTTTACAAATATATAACTCAATAAATACTTGACAACATTTATAATTTTTGATAAATATAATATATTAATAAGAGAATAATATATAACAATAATATAAATGGTGATTATTTAATATATTGAAACCATTTTATTAAGTGGATTCTAATTATGTTCATTTATTTCAACTTTAGTTAAATGCCAAGAGTAGATCCTTTCATCTCGATTATTTAATTTGAACATATAAAAATCATCACCTAAGGTTAAAATAATTGAAATCACAAAACAAAAATATATTATAGTGGACTTGTAATTACCTTATCTTTTCTGTGGATACGATATTCGGACTCACTGAATTATACTACTCGTGGACAACCTGCTCTTGGGAGTGCAACAATCAAATTGTGGCATTATCTCTTGGAAGAGTTTCAAGTAAGACACCACGTCGCATTCAATTACTGAGACCGAATACATATATGCATCAGCTACAGCAATGGAGGCTGTTTGGATGAGAAAATTTCGTTCAAGAGTTGATTGTCATTATGCAAGAAGTTGATCCAGTCTCGGTCTACTGCAACAACACCGGTAATGTGGCGCAAGCAAAGGAACCGAGTTCTTTTCAACTATCCAAACATATACTGAGGAAGTTCCACATAATCCTAGAGATTGTGGGAAGAAGAGACATAATAGTAGAGAGAATCGCATAGGCATAAAACGTTGTTGATCCACTGACGAAGCCCTAGCCATGATCATTGTTTGAAAAGCATCGTGAATCAATGAGTTTGAGATCTCTATGTGTAGTTGACTATATGGCAAGTGAGGGATTATTAGAAGAGAAGCCCAGCGAGCTAACTTGTGTTTTGAGTTTTATTGACTGTTATGTAAAAACAATATTTATTTTAATATTATGTTATAATTTTATCCAATTATGACATTTATTTTATATGTATACTCATGAAAGTTACATAAATAAAGTCATTGAATATACAATAGGTATCATGAGGTCAGCCTCTCAACATAAGATCATGAAACTCATTAATAAGCATATTATATATTCTAAACTGGTTCATAGTCGATTCAGCCACCTAAAACAAGAATAAATGTCACTCGAGTTTGAGACTAGCATTTGTGATGTAAACGTCATGTTTTATTGGTAAATGTATAGATGTCTGTCCATTCATACAGATGAGTGATCATTTGATTATGCACTGAACAACTCTCCATCAGGTTTCCAAGTAGTTATCATTTATCGAGTGAAATAGTCCGTGGTTATGGTTGTATATTATTATTCCTTTGATGGGACAACGTGAAAGCTTGTTTACCGACCTTAGGAGGTTCATCAGGTGACGAGGTTGGGCATATTTTCGAAATACGTAGGAGCCAACACTTTGTAGTCAGGTATTCATTGTTTGCCAACGGTTGAAGATATCTTATGTGATCTGATGAATTATTAGTGCGTGGAGTCTCTGGCCAGATCAAGACATATGCTTTAGGAAAATATGTTTTCCTAGTTGCACATACAAAGTCAATATTTTTACTCAAAGATATACCACATCGTTATTGAATTTCGTTGCAACTCTCGATATACCAATAGTTCAAGATTCGATCGGAATATATGAGTTTAAAGAACTGTACTGTACATTAACCATAATTTATTGTTTTTGCAAGAACTGTCAGTGATATCTAGGGGATCATGTGACGATACTACTAGACGATCTTACTATTATCCGATGAGTGCAATCAGACTTGAGTTCTGACATAAACGATAAAGAGTTGATGAAAAGAATGAGGAAAATTAAGGTAAACTCGAATAAGAATAAATGATTCTGAATTACAATAAAGTTTTGAACCCACGACTATCTGTATCTTTGAACTAGTGAGGGTCAGACAGTATCATATTTTGTGTTTCCGTTGAGATAGTAATATTCAAATAGTTGAATTTGGCGACTGTAATTTGATGGAGATCAAACAGATATATTATAAAATAGTTTATAAGTGAAAATCATTATTAGAAGTTGTAAAAGTTAGCTTAACAGCTAATTAAGTGATGAGAGTGAAACTACATGTTTTATTGATTAAATAAAGGCTATTTAATTTTATATATGTCTATATATGTGTGTATATATATGTCATGCATTGTCAAGAATTGACATTGGATGATATTTTCAAGAAAAAAAAATACCACATTAGTATTTTAAATAATGAAAATAAAGAATAAGGATAAGATTATAATTCTAGAAAGATTGAGATATTGTATTTATAGATATAAATTATCATATGTTTATAACATAGCAACACAATAACAAATACACAATACAATATTTACACCAAAATCTCTCCCTGTAACTAAGGAAATTTTCGGCCACCCCTATTTTGGAGGGAAGCAATTTTCGACCACCTTTTTCCACCATGCCGTGGCTGGATTTATAAAATTTCAACGACTTAATCTCGACGTAAATTTCGTTTAGATTTCTAATGTAATCTATACGAGGAATCAAGTTTCTGATCGTAACCTTGATTAAACGATCGAAGGAGGAAGATCCGTTCGTAGATATTTACAAGTAGAGCTATATCCGTTTAAAACTTAGAATAATTGGATCTGACGTTAAATACGCAAAAGTAAATTAGATCTAAACACTCTATGGATTATTTATATCATATTTTACATCACATGACGCCTAAGGATTGTTTTGAACGTCAAAACTAAAAATTTTAAGCTTTCGGTACGTCTTAGATGCGAGAAAACGGTACACCAACAAAACCAATATAGATCAAATAGGTTTCAAGCCAAAACGTAGACAAATCATGGGAGAAGTTGGGCACAGATCATGCACGTACCCTTTCGATAAATTAACGTGAAAGAACAAAAAACGTCCAAAAAAATTCAAAAATCAATGAACCTTATTTAGCACATAGCAAACAAGAAAAAATAACACTTTGGGTCAAAAATAATATACACTAAGGTTGTAGTCATCCAATAGAACAAATAAAACAAATTCAATAACTCAGCTCACTTCTTACAAACAAAAACTCTACACATGCTTCTCAAGGGACAAATCAAATTAATTTTAGAAAACGAAACCATGCAAAAATTATCATTTCAAGTGTCCCAAAGTCAGGATATTTACCAGCTTGAAACGATATAGATCACAGTATCACTCAAAAATGAGTGCTGCTCACGATGTGGAGTGGGTTTCAGAAACGATTGACCCAGGTTGTCTGGTCACTGCAGCTAAGATATCAGCATATCCCATCACGCCAACTAAACTATCTTCTATTTCCGCCTCCCTTACCCACACATGGGTTGCACGGTGTGACAACATTTGTGCCATGACAGCGGCCAATGAGCTCGTCACCTTACAGGTTAAAGGAGCAGTTCTACCACGATACATGGTCCTACCAACTCCAAAATTTGAATTGGACGAATTACAAACAAAACCCATACTTCTGCTACTGAATGTTCTCGACCTAGTTGCCTCACCACCATTGGTTAAATCGGTCTGAGCAGCCATTTCATTAAGCGCAGTATCGGAAAAATTTTCAACTCCCATAACAAATTGTCCAGCTGATAAATTAGCCAGTGCCCAAGCAGCAGCCAAGTAGTCACATTTCCATAGTCTAGATACGAAATTTCACCAATGATCTTACTTTGGCCGTCTTGTGTTTGCTCCACAACTGCCACAGCACAAGGTTCACGGAGAAGCTTTTTGGTGGAATTGATTGCTGGGCATGATGCTTCGATGCTGCTATAATTTGGGTTGACTGCTTTGAGTGTGGAAATAGAAGAAAGAGGTAAAGGGGCCAAGGCACCAAGGCAACCAATGAGGAAGCGAAGTACATCTTCTCTTGATAGGCAGCAAAATTTGTCCTGGATGGAGGACGTTGAAGATGATGATGGTCGAGTAGCATTACCAACAGTGTTCAAACTGTTGGATGAAGAAGGATCTACATTTTTTAGCCACTTTCCATTGTAAAAATGGAAAAGCGCTTGCTCATTCCTCTCCATACTAAACTCCTGGGGACAAGGACTCGCTTCACACCTTGTTTCATCATCTCCAAAGCATCTATCAATCTGCAAACAAGGAACCACTGGAGATTCTCACTTTTGGACATCCACGTGAAGTTTTACAGGCAATAAAGTCTACGTCTAATTTTTTATGATATGATTAAAAATAATGTGCAACATTTGGATTCATATATGTGTACCCTTTTGATGTGCGAAGCAATAAAGAAATATGGCACAACATGAAAACCCAAAAAAATTGACCTCATGGATTCAAAGCAACTAAAAATTTTCAATTTTTACACATGACAGAATAACCTTACATTTGAAAACCACAAGGTTTCACACAGTAAGAAAGGAAGATATTTAACCCTTATGGTCGCATTTGAACTGGGAAACTAAGAATAGGAATAAAAACAGACATCATATCTTTTAAATCACTGGAATTTTGAAAAATTAGAAAAGAAAAGCAGATGGGACAGGAAGTTGATTATAAAAAAGAAACTGGGAAGGAAGGGGAGAGGTGACCAACCTTGTGCCAGGATCAACAACCTTGAGAGCGGAGTTGTTGGGGACCACAACCTCGGAAACAGGGGTTTTAATGGCTTTATCCTGATTAGACAAAGAATCTTCTCTGGACAAGAATGCCACAATATCCAGGGCATTGAGGATGCCAACAAACCTTTGTTGCCTTGTTTCAGCATTCTCCATCACACTCTTTTGTGATTTCTTCTTCCACACCAGAATGCCTCCTTCCAAGGATTCCCCAATAGCGCCGATGGCAGCTTCCAGTGTCTCCGTATCAGCAAACTCGCATAGCTCAGGCTTTCCCACTGTAAGATCTCCCACCACATGGTACAGAAACACTGATGCCATCCTCTCTCAGTAATCCAAAAACTAGCTATTTCGTTATTGTGGCCTGATTTAATCTTTAAATTGCTCCACTGATTTCGGAAACGATGATTACAAAATTCTCCTTGTCCAATCAATTTTACTCCAGATCAGATAAGAGCAGAAATGTTTATGTTGATCTGGCTTTATATCAGTTTCAACTCATAATATTAAAAAAGCTTTGGCAGTATTTTGTTTAATACCATTGAAATTGTTATCACATATGGATTTTGAATGTTGATATGTTGTGAAACAATAAAAAAGGATGAAGAAGTATGATGATTGGTTGAAAAACAGGGGCATGAAAATTCTTTATGCAACAGTCCTTTCTTAAATTATTTATTTGAAATATGAATGATGTATGTTGCAGTTCAAAAATCAGTTCAACAAGGAAAGTTTTCAAAATAGTTAAGTTTAAATTAAGTTCATTAATTTAATAACTTTAGTCGTGTGTATTATTTGTTGAAATAAGGAAAGTAATATTGAAGAATATGTTTTATTTCATTTCCGGAAACTCGTCAACGAAAATGAAACTAAACATTACAATCTCATTTTCATTTTCTTCCTCAAAATAAAAATTCTGTTACGTTTTCACATCACTTGACAGCAGACGTGATCTATATTAGAATAGGTGCTCAGCAAGCCAACTTGTGGCTTGTGCTTTTATTGACTCTAATTTAAAAAAATCTTTATTTTTTATAATATTACAATTTTATTCAATTATGACACTATGTTTTATCAGTATAATCATAAAAGTTTCATAAATAAAGTCCTTGTATATACAAAAGGTACCATGAGGTCGGCCTCGCAACGTAAAATCATGAAACTCATTACTAACAAGTTTCTAGTCGAATCAGCCGCCTAAAATAAGGATAAAAGTCGCTTGAGCTCGAAATTAGCATCTGTGATGTAACCCCATGTTTCATTGGCAAAGACATGGAGATGTTCATTCATACAGATGGGTGATCATATGATGATACACTGAACAGCCCTCACTCGGACTGTCCAAGTGGTTCTCATTTATCGAGTGGAATAGTCCGCGGTTGTGGTTGTACACCATTAGTCATTTGACATGGGACAATGTAGGGGCTATACTTAATAGCATGTACTTTGTTCAGTTTACCGACTCCCTTGAGGGTCATCAGGTGGCGAGGTTGGGTATAGTTTTGAAATACGTAGGAGCAAATGCATTGTATCAGGATTCACTATTTGCCTACGGGTGAATATATCATATGTGATCTGATTAGTTAATAGTGCAAAGAGTCTCTGGCCAGAGCAAAAAATGTGTTTTAGGGAAAAGTGTTAACTTCGTTGCACATACCATACCACAATTACAATCAAAGATAAATCACATCATAATCGAATTTATATGCAACTTTCGATTTAACAATGGTTACAGATTCGATCGGGATATTTGTGTTAAAGGGACCATACTGTACGATAACCATGACTTAAGGTTCTTGCAGTCACTATTAGTGATACCTAGGGGATCATGGGAAGCTGCTACCAAACGCTCTTACCATGATCCGATTGGTGCAATCAGAAATGAGTTATGACATTCTTGATCAAAGAATTGAAAAGAATGGGGCTCATTAGGGTAAGCCGAATAAGAATAAATGTTATTCTGAATCACATGGAGATGTGAACCCACGGCTAGCTGTATCCCTGAACCATTGAGGGTCACAAAAGAATCGAATTATGTGTTCCCGTTGAGAAAGTCAAAGTTTAAGAAGTTAAATTAGGCGACTATAGTTTGATGAGATCAAACATGATGCTTATAAAGGAGTTTATAAGCTGATTCCGTAGGATGGAAGAAATTGAATTTAACTTAATTGCTAATTAAAGAAGGAGAGTAGAACTGTATGTTTTGGTGAAGGAGTTCACTAAACTGGCGGTTGTCTGCCCAATATGGTAAGTGAAAATTTTGATATTCGAAATTTTCGTTTTTCATTATATGAACAAGACTTGTAATCATTTATACATCGCTTCTGCCGGATCGTTGATTGGGTTATAATGAGTTCGCAATCATTTATTTAGAGAATTTGAAATTTACTAATTAAATGTTATAACTAGTAGTGGGGACTACCAATATGTACAAATTTTCATATAATATTCTAAAGGAGTTTAGATTTAAATTAACTAATGAGTTAATTACATAGATTAAATACTGGTCATTTAATTTAATTAATATGTCTATGCATGTATTAAAAATGCATGTGTAAATATATTAATGTTTATATATACATTTTTTAATGGAATATAAAGATGTGTATATATCATGCATTATCAAAAGTTGATAAATACATGATATAATAATAATAATATGAAAATTTTATTATAATAGAATAATAGAGTCCTGGTGAGACAAGGATTAGGAATCCTTGTGAGAGAGGGACTCCTGATGGCACTCTATAAATATACCATAAGGGTCATAATTCATACTGGAATTTTTGCATACCACACAAGCACAAAGTTCACAAAACTCTCCATTTTCTTCAATAAAAGTTTCGGCCACCTCCAATACAAATTGAAACAAATTTTCGGCCATAAGCTTCTACATCGTCGCGCCTCCATCGCTGCAAAGACTCCGGATTTTGGAAATTCGGACGTCACAGTCTTAACCCACAAATCTCTTGAGGTTTTTAGTACAATCCAAGCGATGAATATAGTTTCTGATCATGGACCTAATTAGACGATCAAAAGCCGCAAATCCGTGCGTAGGGATATACAAGAAGGACTATCTCCACTTAAAAGCCGGAAAAGTTTGGAGCCAAGCGTTGTATACGCGCAAATATAACATCTATACACCCTATGAATGTATTTAAACATACGACGCCCAAGGACTGTTTCAAATGCCCAAAATAAAAATTTTTACTCCCGTTGCGTCTTGGGTGCGAAAAAATGGTGCCCTAACAATCTACACTTTTAATTCAAAATTACAAGAGGATCAAAAATACTTTTCATGTTATATTCCGATCAAATGCATTGAATTTTAAAATTTTTAAAAAATTCACATAGCATTAAATTATTTAAAATATGCGATGTAATATTACTAATCCAATTATATCACTACATGATATCGATGGGAACAGAACTTTTGTTATATATACGACCCAGATATTAGGCTTTATGAAATTCAAATTCAAGCACTGAACCCACGGAGGAGTCTCACTCCAGACGTTCAAACATTGTTCAAAAGCTAAGGCCTACTGCTCAAACGTCACGGATGTTCACCCTGGAATCCCAAATGTCCAATTCATAAATTTAAAAATTATTACCATTAAAATTATTCGTTCATGTAAGTCAAGGATGTTGGAAAGTGTTATTGTGACGATGACAAACAACTAATTTCGAATTTACGGTACTTGGGGGAGCGAATATTGATATTTTAGAGGTCATAATCTTACAAATAGAGGCCTTATGCTTAAGAAAAATGAAAAAAAAATAATTACAAGCTATATAATTTATTAAAAGGTCAATACAATCAATATCACGAGTTCTTTTGGCTCTTCTACGTCCATTTTCTTGTATTCAGTTTTTTAATTGTATGATACTTAATTTTGCATGTCCATTTCATTCTTTTGAGAGAGATTTGATTTAAATTAAGGGTGTAAATTAACAAAATCGAGCCGCATAGAAAGAAAATTTTAAGCCACAAATTCAGCTCAAATTAAATATATTCGAGATCGAGTTTGATCGAAACTCAAAAAAATGATCGAATTCAGCTTAAATCAGAAGTTGAGTTCAAATTCGGCTCAAAAAGTTTACACATGTTTGCGAGCTGTTCAAACTATTGCTGAACGTAAGTACTAGAAAGGCTCAAAATATATTTATCTAATATATAATTATACTATAATAATAAATTATTAAACCTCACGAGCACTTAACGAACCATCAAACTAAATAATTTGAACTTGAATTCAAAAATTTCTAATAGGAATAAAATGTTTTTCGAGTTTAAAACTCGCAAGCTGGCTGTACAAAAAGAACTGTATCTTTTGGGTTCTCACAAATTGTGTTGTAGGGTCTTCCAACAAGATACAAGTTGGAAACTTGTTCAAATCACCAAAATGTTAAAGATACAATTGTACGCGACAATCCTTGAAGCCACAAAGCCTAAAAGATGCCCTTAGCGTGTATAGGTAGAGCCCTCAAGGCCAAGAAGATATAGTGAAATCCTTCGGTTAAACAAGTTATAATCGGGAGTTGAAGACGTAATCTTTTATCATTGATCCTCTATAACAAATTCTCTTGTTGTTTATTACCAATTAAATTTCACATTTACATTAATACTCATTTTTTATATTTGATTGGTTCATAATGATTCTTCTACAATGTATACTCAAAATTGTGCAAAATCAATTTAAAATACTAATGTAGCCGAAAAACATAAAGCACCATTCCTTGGGTCTTAGCACATGGCGTTTCTTGTCAACAGAAGACATCCTTAAAAAGTGTTCGATATATATTGTAAGGGTTCTCAGAAAATTTATTCATGCATACCACGTTAGTTAGTTATCTGATTCACTTTATTTTATTTATTGCATCTCATTTTCTTAGTAAAAATCCAAACAAAAATTCCTTCCATAAATGTTTGTAGCAAATTAGTTTGTAAATAATATTAAATTTATTTGAGTGAACTACCTGTTCCTCAGAACAATCCTTACAAAACAATCCTATATTACAATAAGACTAGTTCATTCACAAGGCGATTAACATTTTGTCCATCACACAGCATTCATGTCCGAAGTGACGGACATAGCATATTATCATTAATGTCTAATGCGAAGGCACCTTCTTTGAGGTTTTCTAAAAAGAAAGATGAAAAAATAGGGCTAGTTCACTTGTCTGTAAAGATTCAATTACCAGTTTAAGGACTCCATAACATAAAGAACTAGTCCTATTCACTTTTGCTGGATCGAAAAGGTCTACACTTGGTTGACGGCTTCTTCTAGCTAAGGATTGAGAAAAAAATTCTGAAAGGGGCAGTCTGTTTCAAGTGTTTCACACAATATCAATGCTTTAATGACTTGTTGCATGTGTATTTCACCTAGGAATTCAACTATTAAATCATTTGAATAGTTTATTCGGGGAGGCTGAGTGGATAACATTAACACAAAGGTCATTGTCACAAGTAGGTGAATGAATTTTTGCTGAGTCAAAGTTTCAAACAGATTAGCTCAAAATCGGAATGCTTCTTCATTCAAATCAGCAATCACTCGAGAATCCGACGGACTCTATACTATCTACCAGCAAGAAGTCCAGGAACTACCGGCGATTAAAGGCCCACAAAGAATTTCAGGATGGGATTCAGAAATCAGAAAAATTTAAACGCAATCCAACATAAACCCAGCGATTAACTCAGCGAAATATATCAAAATCAGAAACCCAAATCAATCATAGTTTCACAAATCCGAAATAATATAGAACCAGATCCTACCTATACACGAAGGATCCGGTGAGGAGCTCGGCGAGCACCGGACAAGCGAAAGAACAAACGTGCTGAATCTGAAAATCCGGCGGTGGAATACGAAGAGATGGGCAGAAATCTGATCGTTCTGAGGTCGAAATGGAAGAAGAATAAGAGAAGAAAATCTGAAATGCAAGAAAAAATGGATGAAGTGATCGAAACGCTGCTCTTGCTGTTCCACTGCTTATATATGTTATATAAGGAAATAAATAATTCTTATTCTGTACGAGTACGAGGAAACTAATGATATTCTTTGCAACACTAGTGTTTGACTATCCAAAATCTAGATTATTTCATTTCAAAAAAGACTAGGTTTCTTGTCAGACGGTCTCACGAATCTTTATATGTGAGACGGGTCAATCCTACCGAAATTTACAATAAAAAGTAATACTCTTAGCATAAAAAGTAATAATTTTTCAAAGATTACCCAAATAAGAGATCCGTCTCATAAAATACAACCCGTGAGATCGTCTCACACAAGTTTTTACCTCAGAAAAAAGATCTAAAATATTTATATTATATTGATAATAATGTATTGTGTAGAATAAATGTTTTTTTCCTTATATTGTAGGGCTCTTATAATCGAACTAGGACGTACATTTTTTTTTTATTGAGAGAGACTTATGACAACAAATAAGGTAGCATAATAAATATTTCAATATCAAGGTGTAACGCTCGAAAATCAGTCCACGTAGACCACATGTATGAAAATTATTTAATTACTAAAATATTTAATAAAATGATGTTGGATGCATGAGTGATATATTTTGAGTGACTAAATGATTAACTGTTTAATTTTGTTTGATTTCATAATTTAAATATTTCATACGAATATCGGTAGTTAGTCGAGACGGAGAGCCGGAGATGATTAATGTGTTAAATATTTAAATGTTAAATTTTTATTTTTAGTTAAAAAATATTTATTTTAAATAATTTAAGAATTATGGTATTTTTAAGATCAAATTTAAATTAATTAGTGGGAGCAATGAATTTTATGTAAATTATAAAGGATTTTGTTGGAAATAAATATTTTTAAATATTTTAATTTGAGGTCTAATGATTTTATAAATCTTAATTGGCCTAATTTATTAATTAAAAATTAAGGTTAATTAAGCTCATTAATTAACTGTTTAGAAAACTTTTTAAAAATCTATTTTAAAAAGAGTTCCCCACATACACCCCAAAACACCTAAACACACACACACACACACTGACACACACACACACACACAATTACGTGAAGTGAAGGAATCGGCCGAAACAAAGGAGTCTTGGGCAAGGAAGTTTCGATTATTTTCTCCTTCATTCTTCGATTTTCTTGCTCATTCTTCTTTCCAACAACGATCACCTGACTCCCTTACATCTCAGGGTGGCTTTTCGATAGGGCTTTGACGAGAAAAAATGGTAGAAAAAGGGTAGAAATCGTCTTTCATTCGTCACCGACATTCCACCGCTTCGATATTCGTATTTCGAGCGTTTTATACACAAAGGCACGTTTCTAAATTTTCTTTTTGCACCATTAAAATCATAATATGCGTGTTTTATGTTTTAAAGCATCAAAATTATTTGACGGTTGGATGAATGTTCTTCAAAGTTTTGACGTTTTTGCACTCGTTTGAGATGGGTTATGATTTATAAAGGACATGTTGCCGTTAGTGGACATTAAAGGATTGTAAAAAGTTTCCTTTAAGGGGCAAACAAAGGCTCGACAGTAGCAAAGAAAGTGTATGTTGGAGGCTTGAAAGTTAGGGTTTTCCTTGCATGTTTTGGGATGTTTCCATTGGCTAGGTGGTAGGGTGTGAAGGGGCTGGTGCGGCTAGTCAGGGGATGGTCCAGTAGGGTCCAGGAGGGTGGCTGGTGGACTGGAAGTGGTCTGATCCAAGGTGGCTCAAGGGTGGCTCGAGAGTTTTAGGTACGCGGCTTGGTTTGGGATAAATAGGTTAGAAAATGGCTAGGGAAAGAGATGGGGCTGGAACCATTGTTCATATGGGATGGTACATGACTCACGGGGGTAGTTTAGGGGTGAAAAGTCTAAGTTTAAAATTTTAAAAGAAAATAATAAGCTTTGAATTTATTCGTGTTTAAAATGCTTCACGATTTAGCTATTAAGTTGAATAAATCGAGAGGTTCGGGTTTACGTCTAAGAAAAATATTAAAAGTAAAAAATAAGATTATATGATGCAATGGGATAGACTCGTGTCAAGAAAAGTAAGAAAAGTTAAAATTGAGAAGTTCGAGGTCCAGGGGTAAAATGATCATTTTATGTCCCGGGTAGTTCGAAATGTCTGGCAGTGTCCCAAAAAATCACAATGCATGCTAAATTATATATTAAAATGTTTATGTTGAAAATATGAAATTTTATGATATATGCAAAGGTTGTACGATATTTCCCGAAAAATGCTATTTTTGAAGGACACAATATTTTATAATAAAATGAAAGGAATAATATTTTAACAGATGTGAATTGACTGTGGCATAAAAGATTAAATGGGGATATTGTGAGGAAAAAGGCCATAGAGGAAGCCCGGTTACGGGAGAAGACCCCAGAGGAAGCTTCGACGATCGTATTTTCATATTTGGCCACGGCCCATTGATGATATGATATATAATAGTCACTTCCAAGGATCAAATTTAACCCGAAATGATATACGATGATGAAATTCTTTAAGATTTAATGATTTACATAAAAGTATGATTTTTAAATGCATGTGCTTGTATATGTATTATTTGTTAGGTATTGTTAGAACGTGCTGAGTCATTAGACTCACCAGGTTTGGATAGTCACAGGTGAGGATGATTTTGAGGGAGGCGCTGACGCTTGAGTGGATCGTGGCCGGCGGTACTGTAATGTCTGGTTACTCGTACAAATGATAATAATGCATTTATGTCATTTAATATATAGTTATTTAGCTCATTATGTTTTACATGTTGATTGAAGCATCGATATTGAGATTGAATATGATGTCTAGATTGTCCATGATGTATTGAGAATGAATATGTGTTTAAATAGTGATAGTAAGATGTGTAGGTAGAAGTAGTGTAATGAAGTTGGTAGGAAATGAGATGAAAATATGGAAGTTTTTACGAGTTTTAGCATAATGATTAGAATATGTATCCAAATTGTGTGAGGCCATATCCATTAGAAAGATAAGATATAAGGTTACAACTTTCATGTTTTGAGTTTTGTCCAAATCATTGTGGAAGACAAGCCAAAAACGCTCCGAAATTTGTTGGTGTATCGTTATTCCTACAATGACACATTTTGGTAGATTGAGTAGAACGTTTTACTCAGACCTCCAAATGCCATGATACTAATTGGAGATGCAAGCCAAGACATAGGGCTACAACTTTCATGTTTACCACGTTTTCCAATTTTTAAGGGAAGAGACGTTTCTGGAGCGATCTTTGAGAAGTCTGTGTGCAGGGAGCAGAAGCGCCCGCGCTGGGGCGGTCAAGGTGTATGTCTATGTGTTTAATGATACAGAATATGTTGTATATAAGGATAAGACTATATGTACATATTGTTATTGTTGCTTGAGTGTTGGTGTATTCAAAATATAGGGACATCATGCCAAAATTTTTATAAACCGTCGTATTAATGCCCTTGTTTAAATTGCTTCATAATATAGATATATCATTCAAATCCTATTTTGATTATGGTAAACATGTCAAGTATAAGGTAAGGTTGTGACAGGTACACTCCGAGGGACTTTTATCTTCCACATTAGCTTAGTGTTTAAAGTTATGAAGAAAAATTTTGAGAATTATTTTATTAAATGTTTTATGCTTTATTTTGAAGTTTAGTGTTTGGATGCATTTAAGATTTTTAAATATTAGTTTTATGTTGGATGGTTTTGAAGTTAGAAGAAAATGTTTATAAAAAATAAAAAGTTCTCTAGTATTTTTTTTAAATTTTAAAGTTAAAAGTAAGGGACGAGTTGGTATCAGAGCCAAGGATCCCGTAGGTTGTGTTACTGCCACTCCGAGAAGCCCAAGAAGTCAAGCCTCAAGTCTGTGAGTTTTACTGCTTCAAATTTTTTATGCTAAATTTTTTTTTACTGCTTTTATGATATAAAAATTTGGTGGTTGCATTTTTTCCTAAACTAAATGCATGTTGGTTAGGTGGTTTGAACGATGTACAACCATGTCTCCCAGACGCGTTATTCATGTGCAAGAGGAGAGACTTGGGGAGAATTTGGTTTTTGCATATCTCGAATTTTGCACTACCTAAGATTAAGTTGAGGGGAATTGAACTTGGTGATTTAGGGCTCGTGTTTCAAATTCTACACTGTGTAGGAAGAGAATTTCGAAGTTGATGGTGTGGGTTGAATTTTAAGTAATCATGAACTTAGAGATTGAATTATAATAATTTAAAATTTTGAGGGACATACTTGCAAGTTTAGGAAATTATGGGGTCATTGTAGTAATTTTTGAAATTTATGAAAAGTCGTTTTGCATTAAATTCGATAATTTGAGGGGCTAGGAATGCGATAATTTAGACTTAATCGAATAATCCGAGAAATTTTGGATTTAAATTGAAATTTTCAGAAAAATAAAGGTTCTAATTGAATGTAGTCGGCAAGTAAATTACCGATTAGGGGCTACATAAAGAATTTTGATTGAGGAAGTTAGACAAATATGTAAGTTTGGAGATGTCCTAGAAGGAACAAAAAAATTTGGTATTAGCGATTTTGATAAGAAAGTAAGATTTGTCAAATTAATAATTTTTTAGTATTATAGTAGATTATAGAGAATTACAATTGTATTTAAAGTGTTATAAGGTGTAGAGGCCTAAAAATCCGTACTTGAAAATTTGCGGAAAAATTAAAATTTTTCTTTTTAAAATAATTAAAATACCTCGTTCATAAAATAAACTGATAAATAAAGTTTTATGTTCGAAATGGCAGCGGAAGTAAATGTTTGTTTGTAAAAATAATAATTTAAATTAAACCAGCAACTTGAAAAATGTTTGATCATAAAATAGTAAATGCTGAAAAAAATGAGGTCCTCGGGTCCCACTACTGCCGACTCGAGCTGGCTCACTGGTCCCCACCCTCGATCCCGACATCAACAGTACTTACAACAATCAAGTCTAGTGAGCTTAAAGACTCAGCATGCATATATCGTAAATAACGAGTAAATAATATAGTAAAATTTGCATGGGATAAAAATATCATGTCATGAGGCATAATGTGAAAATAACTTGTCATGAGCAATTACAATACGTGCATAACTGAACTGAAAATCACAGTGAAAATGTTTGCTCCTTGGAGCCCTGTAATAAAATAGCATGTCATAAATTTTCTGTTGAGATTATGGTCTACGCTCTGAACTGAACTGAACTGACCGGTAACTGGCGATCGGACCGGTAACTGGCGACCTGATTTAATAATGTACATCTGATCAGACTACTGCCACAGTATACTGGGTGAAACAACTGAACTGACCGGTAACTGGCGACCGGATTTAATAATGCTCCCATAACCGGTAACTGACGACCGGACCGGTAACTGGCGACCGGATTTAATCATGATAGTAAAGTGACCACAAGCAATATCACATAAATCTCAAAAATGAATATTTTGCACGTAATATAATTAACCAACATAATTAAATATGAACAATTTCGATCTTCTTGCATTAAAATCATGTACTTGCGATATTTAAAAATACCTATGTGGCTTGATTGAAGAGTGAAAGAAGATATAAACATGCCTTGGTTTGTTTTGACAGAAAACAAACGAAACAACGACGAGGCGCGACGGAGATGGAGTGCTCTTCACTTTCTCACTTAATTCCTTTAAATTAAGCATGCACCATAATTATTATAATAGCGTAAAAATCGTAAACGTGATGCATGAACATTTAAAAATATCATGATTTGTGCTCAGGGCGCTGCTAGGACTAAAATCTCACCCCGGGTGCAAAATGATCATTTTGTCTCTGGAAATCCAAAAATTATCGTTTCAACCCTGGACCTCTAAAATTTACCCGAAGCTTACCAAACTCCTTAAAATATCCCAAAACATTATTAAAAACATTTCTAGACGTAAACTCGAGCCCAATTCATAACTTAACCGAATTGTTTTAAAACTTGAACCGGGGTCCCGGTTTTAACCCGAATCGACCCGAAACACACTCGATTCTTCTCCAACTTTTGCACCATAATAAACCACTCATCCTAAGCCATTTGCTACCTTATTTAAGTCCTCAAATTATCGGCCAACACCTACCCCACTACACCAACTCTCGGCCTCCCCCATTATTTCAAAACCGAACACATGTCCTACACCACTACAACTCCTCTCCAACATCTCGGTCCACTCCTCTACAACCATTTGTCCTACCTTTAAGACTCACCATTAGGACCCTAATGACCCTTCTAAACCAAGCTAAAACCAAGCAAAAAGGCTGCTGTACAGATTAAATGTAGGAACCGATCGAAACCATTACACCCCCTCCCGATCACTCGAACCACCCAAGCCCCAAACTCTCGGTTCTTCACTCGTGTACGTCCAGCACATTTACTAAACCTCATGACAGCAACTTGTCACCACCAGCGGCCTCTAGACACTAAAGAATCACAGCCCCTTGCACCAAATTCAGAAAAAAAACGTGAGTATCATGCATGCTAATAGACAAGTCCATGAAAACTTAACCGAAACGTAGTTACGGAATAGATCGAGTGATGAACATGCATAAACATGAATTTTCGATGTATATAGGACGTGAATGATGAGAAAGTAAGAGATACAAGCGTGCCTTAGGGATGATTGGAGAACAAGGATGATGAGAGGAACCCGTATGAAGTTTTCTTGCAAGAACAAGTGGAACGCCGAGGCTTGCTTGATGGAGTTTTTTCTGAAAACCGAGAGGAAAAGTGCAGCTGAGGGAGGTGTCGGCTAGTGTGCTCTTAGGTTTAGGTTAATTAGTGATTTAGGAGCTTAATAAATAATAAACAAATGGTTAATGGGCTCTCAATTATTAATTAAAAGTTTTAAAAAAAGATTTAAGCCCAATAAGTCCAAAAGTGGGCCCATAAATCCAAACCCACTCCCGAAAAATATATCGTGTTGAAAAGGTTTTGAAAATAATAGGCGAACCATTAAAAAGTCCCCCGATTCGATAAAATTTGCGTACTGAAAAAAATAAAATAAAATCTGCAGGTAGAAACATCCAAAAATTCCCATTTTTCAAAAATACACTTAAAATGCTTTAACTTAATTTATAAAAATAATTCGTGAAATAAAAATAATTTTCCTGAAAATTCCTCGGTCTCCGATCCTCGTTCAAACGTGAAATGCACCTAGAAATCCTAATGCGTGAACTTTTAAAATTTCATGAATTAAATTCTATCATGCATGAATTATGCATAAAATGCATAAAAATAATTAAACATAAATTGATGGAATAAACATGCATTTTATGCTTTAAAATAATTTAATAAAATACCAAAAAAATTTAATAATTTGCGTGCATGCCAACTTTTTAAATTATATTTACTAACATGCTAAATTACCACTTCTTAAATAAGTCTTTATTAACTTATCTCCATACTCCATCTCCAGTCCGGCCTCACTTATTTAACTGAACATGTAACAATTAAACTACTGCGTAAAATAAATAAATTTAAAGAAAAGAATTTAAATACTCATGCAATAAAAATCATTTTAATTTAAATACTAGAATTATGCATGGCTTCTACGTAGTCTGATTTACGGGTTCTACATAAGGTATGTCGTGAAACATAAAGATTTCAATATTAAAAATAAGATTTAATCAATAATATTTTTATTTTTGGTTTTATCGTCAGAAATAAATACTTTTTTATTCAACAATTTCAATTGTATCAGAAATTTTGGGAGTTTGTACTTTAAATTTCATAATTTTAGTAAGATATTTGAGGGACAAATGACTGAAGAAGAGAATCAGTAAGTGAAATTCGTTTATATTATGATATTAGGCATATAATTATTGAAGTAATTTTATGAAGAAATCGAGAAATACAAACTAAGAATATCATAGTTCGTATAATTTTTGTAAGCTTCAGTTTATAGAATTTGAGAAAAATATTATTTGGGGACTAAACGAGATAATTGCGAAATTTGAGGAAGTAAGTTAAAAGAAAGAATTTCATTTTTGGGTTGAGACTACGATTGCTATGATTTCAAAGGTCCAAAAATTTCTATTTTTGAATTTGTCGCTAAACCTTGTAAGGATGAAGACATTGGGAAATTGTTTAAAGTAACTAAAAAATAACTTATAAGGTCATAAAATATTTATTTTTGGAGATTATGAAAATGTAAAGTCCAAAATCAGTACACGTAAACCCATGCATTTATTTAATTGTTAAATTATTTATTTAATCTTGAAATGATTTTAACGATACATAATTTATGATTTGCATTATTTTAAATTATTACATGTTTATTTGATTGCACATTAAAACGTTTTCTTGAGTTTTATGTTTCAGAGGAATATTCGATGCGAGATCGGGAAAAGAGACAGATGATGATTTAGGCGATTTATGAATAACGGGGTATATTATTTCTGTCAAATTGGTATTTTAAATTATTTATGAAATTTTAAGCATTTTAAAGTTTAATTTAATTTATTAGGTGATTTTAAGATTTTAAACTTTTCAAAAATACTAATTTGAATTTGAGAATTTTAATCTTGAAAATTTGGTACTTAATTATTTTATTAAATCTTTGAGTGGGATTTAATAATTAGATTAGTATTACTTTATCACTAATTATTTAACTAAGCATTTTTTAGCCCCTAATCACACACACACACACATCGGCACACACACGCACTTTGTGTTTTCTTTTGTTTTTTAGAGTAAAACTAGGGCTTCTAAGCTTTTCTTTCAGCAGCCACCACCCTAGCCTTTTCCTTGCAAATTTCGGTAGATTCACGTTCTTTTTCTGGCAAGAAACGTGCCACAAGTCGTCCCGGATCAGTTCTAGCATCTCTTCGCTTCGATACTCGTTGTATCGTGAGTATAAATCATCAAAGCATGTATAATCTTTCATATTTCTGCATCGATCTTGTCATAGTAAATATTTTGATGCATTTTGTGTGTAAAAATCTGCGTATGTTATGCAAAGTTTGAGCAATGATTGAAACGTCTGCCCTTTTTATTGCTTTAAAAGTACTAGAAATATTTTTTTTAAACCTCCATAGCATCGGCCGAACAACCAAAAATACATAAACTATTTTGGACATCATTTTAAAATAAAACAACCAACTTTATATTTGAAAAATACAGCCTATACTATAATCTCTCAAAAACCTCTCAAAACATGAATAAAAAGTCGTAAAATATTTTTAACATAACTTGAAATCATAAATCATAACTAGTGCGGAAAACTAGCATCGGTCCTCGGGTTATGTGCACCTTCAGTCCAGTCAGATCAACAATCAAGACCTCCATAAACATAACCATCATAATCACATGCATCAATCACATCTAGTGACTCTAAAGACTCAACACGTCATATCCTTGATAACAAGTAATACGTAATACAATTAACATATAACAGTGAAAAATACTTGTTGTAATAGCAAAGCCTGGTGAAGGGTTCGGTTTAAGATTTCATATGATTTTGACTATTTGGTTAAGTTTAAGCATGGTTTAGATGTTTAGAATCTTGATGTATGGTTTATAGTATTGTTGTTTATAGTTGATGTGTGGTTTTATTGTAGCGTCGTTGCGATTTTATTCATGGTAATTTCTATGTTGAGCCGATTGGTATGAGGCTAATTGGAGTGGTTAGATAAGACATAGAGGTGCAACTTTCTTGTTGGGAGTATTGCCAAAATATGAGGAGAAAGCGACTGTTGCGATTCGATTCTAGTTGCAAAGTATTTTGTTAGCTTCAGGGGACAGTGCATCCGCGCTAGAAAAGACACTGCAGCCGCGGTGATTGGGCAGAGGCAACACCGCACCCGCGGTCGTCATTTTCGGATTTTTGGATGAGATGCCGAAGGCATAGCGCACCCGCGGTGAAGAAGGCAGCGCACCCGCGGTCGATGAACAAGTAAAGTCGTGTTTTGAGATTTTAAGTGTGTAAATGCAAGTGTAGACTCTTATTTCCTCATTTCTTCTCCTCACTTCTCAGTTCTTCAGCTCAAGGGAGACCTAGGGTTCTCAATTTCTTTCATTTGGTGCCTTTGATTCAAGCTTCTTGTTGGGGTTTTGAAGTGAGATCAAGAGCATTTCGGGTTCAAGGAGCTAAGGTAAGCTTATGGTATAGTTTATTCTTTGGATTTTGGTGTTGGGGAGAAATATTGGGTTTGTTGATTGTGTTGGTTTTATGGATTTAATGGTATGGTTGTTTGATTATTAAGTTGTTGATGGTTCTATAATTGGTTTATTGTTGTAGGATTTGTACCAAGAGTATAGAATCAAGGTTTCTATTGGTTGTAAGTGGAATTCATTTCTTGTGCTCACATGATAATATATGTATTGTATTTCAATGGTTTTAACATGTTATTCCCTTCCATTTGATTCATGCTATGTATTAATACACTTTGTTATATATTAGAGGCATTTTATGTCTCAATTATGTCAAAGGGAATACAAAAGAAAAGAGTATGCAAAGTGTTTGGTTTAATGTCAAAAAGAGAGTTCAAATGATTTATTGGATTGATAGACTCATAGTCAGAGATTGCATGCAATTAGTTGATCAACGCCCATAGGCTTATATCCCGACAGAGTAATCGATTTATATCGATGGGATATAGGGACAGAGACAGAGATACTATCTAGATATCAATCCAACAGAGAAAAGAGAAATACCATCGTTATTGTTATTCATACTATGATATTCATGTTTCAGAGTTGATGGTATTTAATGATTTCAAAGTCATGTTTTACAGAGTATGACATGTATAGCTTGTTATGTAAGAGTTCCACTTGCTGAGTTTTATAACTCATTCCAGATATTTCATGTGATGCAGATAAGAGCGACGGACCAGGACGTTGATTGGAGCCGGATGTCATATGCATAGAAGATGGAAGGAAGAAGATATTTTGCTATACATGATCAAAATAATATTTTGTATTTTGGTGCAACACTTTATGGATCATGTATATACTTTTGATTGTACATTGAAATGTATTTTAAATCCTTCCTCCCTTCAAGCAAAATTTTTATTTAGAGTTCCGCTGTGATTTTTATTAATTGAGTCGAGAGGGTGTTACATAAGTGGTATCAGGGCAACGTTCTTTGGACCAATGCATATGACTTCGTCTACTTTCAACGGTCCGGGTATGTCTTCTTCGTCATCTAATTATTGTTATCAGTTGATATGTATTATGTGAGCACATTGTAGGAGTAGATGCCTCCTAAGAGAAAGGCTGCAGAGGGGGAGGATAGCTCCTCATCGAGAGTTGTCGACGAGTTCGGCAAATTACTGTAAGAGCAAGCCAAGGTTCATAGTGAGCAGATTCAGCAGTTTCTTCGTTTGCAAGGTTCAGGTCAAGGTAGAGGCCAAGAAAGAGGCCAAGTGGCTCAAGCAGTTGGGACTGATGGGATCTTTACTGCTTTCAAGAGGATGGATCCGCCTGAGTTTGCAGGAAGTACCGATCCATTGGTGGCTGTAGAGTGAGTTAAAGCACTTGAGGCGATATTTGATCATCTCAAGTATGAAGACAAGGATAGAGTTGATTGTGCAGTATTTATGCTAGTCAAAGCTGCACATATTTGGTGGAATGCTACCAAGGTAGGTGTTGATGTTCCGACATTGAAGTGGCAAGATTTCACGGATCTTTTCTACGACAAGTAATTTCCAGATGCACTTCGAGTTCGGAAGGTGACTGAGTTTTTAGAGTTTCGACAGGGAAGTATGAATGTTGACGAGTATATCTTGAAGTTTGAGGAGGGCTGTCTGTTTGCCCCATATATTGCCTCAAATGACAAAGACAAGGGTGCTCATTTCATTAGAGGACTTCGAGCAGAAATCAGGAGGGACATCAATATGTCCAAGGCGGCGACATTTAAAGAGATCGTGGCTAAAGCACTGTTAGCTGAGCAAGATGAGAAAGATATTGCTAGAGAGAGACAGGCGAGGCACCAGGCTATTGTTCAAAGAGGTCAAGGTTCGAGCCAAAGAAGACAAGGCAGTTACAAGGGGAAAGGCAAGTTAGAGCCGAGTTTTAAAGCACCGACAGTTACATTTGATCCTAGAGAAGCCGTTGTGTCCCAAGTGCAGTAGGCATCATTGGGGAGAATGCAGGTTTGGTACTTACACATGCTACCGATGTGGTACTGCAGGCCATATCGCCAAGGACTGTCCGAAGGGATCGAGTAAAGAGAAGGTGCAGGGTCGCATCTTCACCATGACGAAGGAAGGTATAAACCATGATTCTTCTGTGATCTCTAGCACTATTTTAATTTCAGACAGAGTAGCTACGACATTGATTGATACAGATGCTACTCATTCTTTTATGTCTGAACTATTTTTGAGATCTTTGGGTTTAGTTCCTTCTGTTCTTCCCCTCCAGTTTAATGTTATATTGCCTTCTAGAGATGTGTTTTGCCTGACGTCTATTATGTATGCGTGTACTGTTCAAATTGATGAGAGAGTGGTTTATGCCGATTTGATTGTTATTCCGATGGTTGCGTTTGATATTATACTTGGCATGGATTGGCTATCAGCTTACAGTGCAGTGATTGATTGCGTTGCCAAGAAGGTGAAATTTTTAGATGATGAAAATAAGGAAGGTATGCTCGCCAGTGCAGATACTTCGCTGGTCTTTCCTTTTATTTCATGTCGAGGCCAAGAAGTTGTTGTTTCGAGGTTGTGATGGGTTTTTGGCTTCGATTTTTGATACTGATAGAATTATGAAGTTGAATATTGATGATATTAATGTTGTGAGGGAGTTCCCTGATGTTTTTGAGGATGATGTGCCGGGTTTACCGCCGGACAGAGATGTAGAGTTTGTGATTGATCTAGTTCCTGGTACGGTTCCTATTTCCAAAGCTCCGTACAGAATGGCCCCTACAGAGATGAAAGAGTTAAAAACGCAGTTGCAAGATCTATTGGATAAAGGTTTCATACGGCCGAGTTCTTCGCCATGGGGAACTCCGGTTCTTTTCGTCAAAAAGAAAAACGGATCTTTGCGGCTATGCATTGATTATAGAGAAATCAATAAAGTGACGATTAAGAATAAATATCCGTTGCCACGGATAGATGATTTTTGTGACCAACTGCAAGGGGCTACAGTGTTTTCGAAGATTGATTTGCGATCTGGCTATTACCAGTTGAAAGTTAGGGAGTCTGATATCCCTAAGACAGCGTTTCGGACCAGGTATGATCATTATGAATTTCTTGTTATGTCGTTTGGTCTGACCAATGATCCTTCAGTCTTCATGGATCTTATGAATCGGGTGTTCAAGCCGTATTTGGATAGCTTTGTCATTGTTTTCATCGATGACATATTGATTTATTCCAAGACCAGAGAGCTTCATGCAGAGCACCTCAGAGTTGTTCTTCAATTGTTGAGAGAGAAGAGACTGTATACTAAGTTGAAGAAATGTGAGTTCTGGTTGAAGCAGATTTCTTTCTTAGGCCATGTTGTCTCGAAGGATGGTATAGCGGTTGATCCAGTAAAAGTTGAGGCGATACATAAGTGGCCTATCCCTACCACTGTATCAGAGGTACGCAGTTTCCTTGGTTTGGCGGGTTATTATCGTCGTTTTATTTCAGATTTTTCCGAGATTGCCCTGCCGTTAACCAATTTGACGAGGAAAACTGTGAAGTTTGAGTGGTCCAATGAATGCCAAAGTGGATTCCAAGAGTTGAAAGATAGATTGACGACAGCTCCGGTACTTGCATTGCCCAGTGGTTCAGAGGACTTTGTTGTTTATACCGATGCGTCGAAGAAGGGTCTTGGTGCGGTGCTGATGCAACGAGGAAAAGTTATAGCTTATGCTTCTCGTCAATTGAAAGATTACGAGAAAAATTATCCTACGCATGATCTGGAACTGGCAGCTGTGGTTTTTGCCCTAAAAATCTGGAGACACTATTTGTATGGCAAAAAGTGTGAAATTTTCACGGACCACAAGAGTTTAAAGTATTTGTTTTTGCAGAAAGAACTCAATATGCGACAGAGACGGTGGTTAGAGCTTGTCAAAGACTATGATGTGACTATTAGTTACCACCCAGGGAAAGAGAATGTTGTAGTGGATGCTTTGAGCCGTAAGTCGAGTTCTTCTTTGAGTTCTTTGATTCAGAAGCCATTGTTGTTAGACTTGCAGCGAGAAGAGATAGCTTTGGTGGTTCCGGGGACCATTACTCGTTTTTCAGCGTTGGTCATTCGGGCTACATTGACAGACAGGATTCGTAGAGAGCAGGCCATTGATGTTCAGTTGGCAGAGTTGAGAGCTAGAGCAGAGGAGAGAGGTAATTCAGAGTTTGGGATGAATAGAGATGATTTGATGACTTTCAGAGGCCGTATTTGCGTTCCTACTGGTGATGATATTCGGCGAGACGTCTTGACAGAGGCACATACCGCGCCATATTCGATACATCCAGGTGGTACCAAGATGTATCAAGATCTTCTTAGACTCTATTGGTGGCCAGGTAAGAAGAAAGATATTGCCATGTTTATTTCTCAGTGCCTAACTTGTCAGTAGGTGAAGATCGAGCACCAGAGACCTGCTGGGACATTGCAGTCATTGCCGATTCCTCAATGGAAATGGGAGCATATTATGATGGACTTCGTGACGGGTCTTCCCAGAACGCAGAAATGTTTTAACTCTATTTGGGTTATTGTTGATCGGTTGACCAAGTCAGCGCATTTTCTTCGAGTCAAGACGACGTATTCCATGAACCAGTATGCCGAAGAGTACATCGCAGAGATTGTTAGACTTCATGGTATTCCTGTGTCGATCGTGTCTGATCGTGACCCTAGATTTACTTCAGAGTTTTGGAAGAGTTTGCACAGAGCTATGGGTACACGGTTAGCTTTTAGTACAGCATATCACCCCAGAGCGACGGTCAATCAGAGAGAGTTATTCAGATTTTAGAGGATATGCTCAGATCTTGTACTATCGATTATCCTGGTAGCTGGGATTCCAAATTGCCTCTTGTTGAGTTCACGTACAATAATAGCTACCAAGCGACAGTTGGCATGGCACCATATGAAGCACTTTATGGCAGAAAGTGTAGATCGCCCTTATATTGGGATGAGATTGGTGAGAGGAAGATGTTGGGTCTAGAGTTGGTCCAACAGACAGCTGATGTTGTTGCGGTTATTCGAGAGAGAATGGAGACAGCACAATCTAGACAGAAGAGTTATGCTGATGTGAGACAAAGGCCGTTGCAGTTTGAGGTTGGCGACCATGTGTTCTTGAAGATAGCACCTCTTAAGGGTGTGATGCGGTTTGGCAAGAAGGGAAAGTTGAGTCCGAGATTTATTGGCCCATTTGAGATCTTGGATAGAGTTGGTGATCGAGCTTACAGGTTAGCCCTACTGCCAGATCTTGATAGAGTTCATAATATTTTTCATGTCTCCATGCTCATGAAGTATATTGCAAATCATTCCCATGTTCTTCGTCACGAGCCATTGGACTTGATGCCGAATTTAACGTACCAAGAGATTCCGGTCCAGATTCTAGATCACAAAGTTAAAGTGTTGAGAAATAAAGAGATCGGCATTGTTAAAGTCCTTTCGAGGAATCATTTGATTGAAGAAGCCACGTGGGAACCAGAGGATGAAATGAAAGAGAATTATCCTGAGTTGTTTGTGCAGTGACGTCAATTTCGAGGACGAAATTCCTTTAAGGAGGGGAGATTGTAATAGCCAAGCCTGGTGAACGGTTCGGTTTAAGATTTCGTATGATTTTGACTATTTGGTTAAGTTTAAGCATGATTTAGATGTTTAGAATCTTGATGTATGGTTTATAGTATTGTTGTTTATAGTTGATGTGAGGTTTTATTGTAGCGTCGTTGCGATTTTATTCATGGTAATTTCTATGTTGAGCCGACTGGTATGAGGCCAATTGGAGTGATTAGATAAGACATAGAGGTGCAACTTTTTTGTTGGGAGTATTGCCAAAATATGAGGAGAAACGATGTTGCGATTCGATTCTAGTTGCAAAGTATTTTGTTAGCTTCAGGGGACAGTGCACCCGCGCTAGAAAAGACACTGCAGCCGCGGTTATTGGGCAGAGGCAACACCGCACCCGCGGTCGTCATTTTCGGATTTTTGGATGAGATGCCGAAGGCATAGCGCACCCGCGGTGAAGAAGGCAGCGCACCCGCGGTGAAGAAGGCACCGTGTTTTGAGATTTTAAGTGTTTAAATGCAAGTGTAGACTCTTATTTCCTCATTTCTTCTCCTCACTTCTCGGTTCTTCAGCTCAAGGGAGACCTAGGGTTCTCATTTTCTTTCATTTGGTGCCTTTGATTCAAGCTTCTTGTTGGGGTTTTGAAGTGAGATCAAGAGCATTTTGGGTTCAAGGAGCTAAGGTAAGCTTATGGTATAGTTTATTCTTTGAATTTTGGTGTTGGGGAGAAATATTGAGTTTGTTGATTGTGTTGGTTTTATGGATTTAATGGTATGGTTGTTTGATTATTAAGTTGTTGATGGTTCTATAATTGGTTTATTGTTGTAGGATTTGTACCAAGAGTATAGAATCAAGGTTTCTATTGGTTGTAAGTGGAATTCATTCCTTGTGCTCACATGATAATATATGTATTGTATTTCAATGGTTTTAACATGTTATTCCCTTCCATTTGATTCATGCTATGTATTAATACACTTTGTTGTATATTAGAGGCATTTTATGTCTCAATTATGTCAAAGGGAATACAAAAGAAAAGAGTATGCAAAGTGTTTGGTTTAATGCCAAAAAGAGAGTTCAAATGATTTATTGGATTGATAGATTCATAGTCAGAGATTGCATGCAATAATTAGTTGATCAACGCCCATAGGCTTATATCCCGACAGAGTAATCGATTTATATTGATGGGATATAGGTACAGAGACAGAGATACTATCTAGATTTAAATCCAACAGAGAAAAGAGAAATACCATCGTTATTGTTATTCATAATATGATATTCATGTTTCAGAGTTGATGGTATTTAATGATTTCAAAGTCATGTTTTACAGAGTATGATATGTATAGCTTGTTATGTAAGAATTCTACTTGCTGAGTTTTATAACTTATTCCAGATATTTCATGTGATGCAGATAAGAGCGACGGACCAGGACGTTGATTGGAGCCGGATGTAATATGCATAGAAGATGGAAGGAAGAAGATATTTTGCTATACATGATCAAAATAATATTTTGTATTTTGGTGCAACACTTTATGGATCATGTATATACTTTTGATTGTACATTGAAATGTATTTTAAATCCTTCCTCCCTTCAAGCAAAATTTTTATTTAGAGTTCCGCTGTGATTTTTATTAATTGAGTCGAGAGGGTGTTACACTTGTACTTAAAATATCATTTTCATGAAGATGCATAAACTTCAAATATGAACATTTTTCGTAAACCTTTTTATGATGCATGAACTTTAAATTGAAACATTTTCATAATGATGCATCAACTTTAAGCATAAACATTTTCATGACATGCATAACATAAACCTTAACCTTTCTTTTTTCCTCGACATGACATAACATAAAACATTTTTCATGATCATAAACATTTTTCCATTTCCTTTTCCTTTTCCTTTGTTGAATTCAGATCGTTAATTGTGACTTTACTCAAACCTCAAAAATTCGATGGATCCATCTACATGAAACCGCAGTACTGGGCGGTGGGGGACACCAGCAACACTCTCACCGGTCAACTGGGCCCTGGCCTATCCTCTTTCGAATAGAATACGATCGTCGGGGCTCCCTCTGGGGTCTTTTCCCATAAATGGGCTCCCTCTGTGGCCTTTTCCCCTCACGATATTCCATTCTTACCGTTACCACATACCGTTAACACATTCGTAATGATGAAAATACAATCGTCGGGCTCCCACTGGGACCGTCACCCTCACGATATCCCCAAAATTATCGAATTAGTCACAATTACTTCACTTTCTTCAACGTTTACATTCTCATCACTTCATAAAATCATGCATAACATAACATTTTGTTTTGAAACCAAGCATGCAACATGTCTTTTAAATGTCTTCCTTAAATCATAAAAATCTCATAGACATTTAAAAATCATAATTTAATCATGAACATTTAAAAATAATCATAATATCATAAAAACAGCATTTAGGGCACTGCCATGACGTTTACTAATTTTAGGTGTAAAAAGACCGTTTTACCTCTGGACTTGACATTTTATGTTTTTGACTTTTTTCTTGATTTCTTGACTCTAACATGTCCGAAATAATTATTTAAGCTTACATAAATTTTTCCATAATTTTATTTAGCCTAAAACGAGGACTTTTAAATTAATATTTAAATGTGACGTATTAATGCGTTTTAATCCCGAATTAAGCCAAACCTTAATATAAAATTTCCAAATTAAAAACTTAGACTTCTAAAAATAATTTAAGCTTAAATATAATTTTCATAATTTTATTAAGCTTAAATCTAGGCATTTCTCTATTCGTTTTTAAACATAGGCGTACTTCCCAGTTTTGACTCGTATGAACTCGAAACTTAATCAAACTTTACCAAACTTGAACCAAAGCTTAATAACACCTAACTAACCCATATACAACAAAATTCCAGCCCATTAAGTCCCTTGAATATGCCTAGGAGGCTACTGAATTTTTCTGAACAAGAGTCCTAGTCCTAATATGATTCGAACCTAGGCTAGCTTCGCCTCCGGCCCTTAACCACCATGTCCAGCCTCTACCCATCCCTCCTATGCAGCCCAATTAAGTCTAGTGGACCCTCCCTAACCGCATCTAGCAGCCGTGACCCTCAAAGACTCCTAGTCGAAGAGTCCTTTCCCTTAAGGAGTCTATTTTCGTTTTTATTCCTTCCCTATTTTTTTCAGCCTTTAAACATACACCTAGGGACCCTTAAACATGTGGAAAAACATCCCTTCAAGTACCCCTACCATGGCAGCCCCTTTGTGCATCATTATGAAGAGTTTTAAAAAAGAAAAACTCTTGTTTTGTGTATGTATAACCATAAAAATGAAAATATAAAAGTTGTATCATGTTTTTCATGCAATCATGTATCAAACACATAATATGGTGTGAAAGATGAGAAAAAAGAGATTAAGGCGTGCCTTTGCAGTTATATACGCACGAAAAATCGTTGACGTCGAAGAACGGAGTGAAACGTTGGCTAGCTTTTCCTTGAACCCTTCAAAAATCCCTTCAATGTGTTGTGTGTGTAGTGTCGTGTGTTGTGTGTTTGCTGCTGCAAATTTTTGTATGGGTGGAGGGCAAGTGGCGTGGAGAAATAAGAGTTTAGGGTAGGGTTTAGCAATATTATATAGTTAATTATTTCACTAACAAGGCTTTAGGCCTAATAAGCTCATAATTAGGCCCATTAGTCTTAATTAGGATTTAATAAAATATTATCAAAGTTTTTGTTTAAATAAATTTGTGAATTTATTAGCCGGGTTGCCAAAAAGCTCACATTTTTATTGAAAAACCCACACCGATAAAATTTACGTCCCGGCGTATAAAATCACCTCAAACCACTTATTTTCAAAAATAAGAAAAAGCAACACTCATATTTTAAATAATTAAAAAAATTATTTAATAAATACATTTTCTATTTTTCAGCCCTCGGTCTCCATTCCTCAATTGCAACTCGAATAATCTTTAAAAATACATTTTAATGCAACCATACAGAAATGTATATTTTTAAACATGCAAATATGCACAACATAATTAATTTATGCAATTAAAACATTTAATAAAAATACAGGAGAATTTAATAATTGCATGCATGTGGTTCGCGCGGACCTTTAAATTTTTCGAGGCGTTACAATCTCCCCCCCTTAAATCGAATTTCGTCCTCGAAATTTACTTATCCTTAATAACCCAAAGTTTAGACTTAGTTCGAGTATCCCAAAAATCTACGCTTCCGTTGCGCTACTCTGATAAAACTTAAATTCTAGAATGTCCTTACGTCTCCTTGATCCCAATTAAAGTTTCCTTCTAAATCTTTATTTTCGAATTGCGACTTTAAAGACCCATAATGATTTAATGTTGTTACTATTATAACCTCGAATTTCAACTTTCCTTAAAATTCCCAATATTAAAAGATGGATGACCATATGTATCGTATATTATTTTCCTTAAATTTAGGGATGTAATCGAGTCGAGTCGAGCCGAGCTCTTGAATGTTTGAGCTTGGTTCGTTTATAATCGAGCCGAGCTCGAGCTTTATTTAACGAATATATACATGGCTCACGAGCTTATTCAAGCCTTTATCGAGCCTAAACAAGCTTAATAAATATGAATTATACATTTAAATTTTCATTAAATTAATTAAAAAGTAAATTACATATTTAAAGAAAATATATTATTCTTATTAAAATTTGTAAATTTATTTTAATAAATAAATCTAATAGATTTGTCTATATATTTCATAAATAATATGCAAAATCAATAAATCAAATATCAAAAGCTATTATTTTTCATCTAAAAGATTACTCATGAACTTACCAACGAACATGTTCACGAGCTAACGAGCCGAATACTGTAAAGCTTGAGTTTGGTTTGTTTATCTTAACGAGCCTCATTAAACGAGCTCAAACGAGCTCTTATCGAATCGAGCTTCGAATAGCTCACAAACGGTTTGGTTCGTTTACTTCCCTACTTATATTATACCCAAAATGTTTATCAACTTATCATATTTCAATCTTAAAATCCCAAACACATCCACTAATGTTTAGATTTTTCAAGCCTAATATGGATTCATCCTTAAAAACCATTGATTAACATTCCTTATAACATTCTAACTAAGATATCCCAAGGTTCTAAATATTCTTTCTAGCCCAAATCATCAAAAATTTATATCAATTAAACCATCAAATTATCGCTTATTGCTAAATTAGTTCCCAAATTCCTTAACAATTGCAAAAATCAATTCTTAATTTTCTCAAAAATTATCTTAATTGGTCCTTAATTTCAAAAATCCTACGATTAACCCATAAGCTCTTGGCATTCTTAATTCTTCTATACGGGTTTTCTATAACATAAATTTCGATAATTTAAACTTATTTACCCAAAATCAATTGCTATAACCCATTTTACCTTTCATCAAAGCTTAAAATCCCAATTTATACCATTTCTTACTCCCGAAGTCGTTACAAATCCTCGAATCATTATTCCTTACGTCTACTTCCTAAAAATTAATTCAATTAGTAACCGTGAATGATAGATATTTTCTTAGAAAATCTACGTATCCCAAAGTATTCATAATATTCACAATTAACTTATGACCCAAACAGTTGAATGTCAGTACTAAAACCCAAAAATCAACATAGTCCAATTCCACCACGAAGCCAACATGCGTTGAAATAAAATAATTTCTTATTTCATATCATATCACGTATAAAAATTCTAAAGCATATAAAACAATTATCATCATAATGTTATTAAACATGTGACGTGAACTTATAAGCCATTTACTTATGCAGGTAACATCATAAAATCATATAAAGCATGTAAAACTTACAAATTGAGGCTTGACGACTGATCTTTCTGGCGCTGATGGTGGCACAACCCTTTACAGGACCTTTGCTCTGATACCAACTGAAACGTCTGCCCTTTTTATTACTTTAAAAGTACTAGAAATTTTTTTTTATAAACACTCAATTTTCGGCCATACACATAAGCCTCATGAAAATATTTTTATAAAATATTTTATCCTTTAAAATAAAACATCATCCAACTAGAATTTTAAAATCAAGTGCAATAGTCATAAAATAAAATCGTCAACTGTTTTACCAAACCTAAAAGGCAATATGTTTGAAAAGTATAGCCCATACTAAACCTCTCAAAAATCTCTAAAGCATAAATAAATAGTCTTAAAATCTTTAATATAAATCATGGTTCATGAATCGTAAATGCCGAAAAAGTAGAAACGCTGGTCCTCAGGTTGTGTGCGCCTTCAGTCCAGTCAAATCATCCGTCAAGACCTCCCTCAACCTCACCTGCATCCATCACACCTAGTGAGTCTCAAGACTCAACACACCATTATCTTTATAGCAAGTAATACGTAATACAGTCAACATATAACCGTGAAAAATACTTGTACTTAAAATATCGTTTTCATGATGATGCATAAACTTCAAACATGAACATTTTCGTAAACCTTTTTAAGATGCATGAACTTTAAATAGAACATTTTTATAATGATGCATAAACTTTAAGCATAAACATTTTCATGACATGCGTAACATAAACCTTAACCTTTTCCTTTTTCCTCAACATGACATAACATAAAATATTTTTCATGATCATAAACATTTTTCATTTTCCTTTGTTGAATTCAGATCGTTAATTGTGACTTTCCTTAAACCTCGAAAATCGATGGATCCATCTACATGACACCGCAATACTGGGCGGCGGGGGACACCAGCAACACTCTCACCGGTCAACTGAGCCCTTGCCTATCCTCTTTCGAATAGAATATGATCGTCGGGGCTCCCTCTGGAGCCTTTTCCCATCACGATATTCCATTCTTACCGTTACCACATACCGTTACCTCATATTCGAAATGATGAAAATACGATCGTCGGGCTCCCACTAGGACCGTCACCCTCACGATATCTCCAACATTATCGAATTAGTCACAATTACTCCACTTCCTTCAATGTTTGCATTCTCATTACTTTATAAAAATCATGCATAACATATAATTTTGTTTTGAAACCAAACATGCAACATGTCTCTTAAATGTCTTCCTTAAATCATAAAAATCCCATAGACATTTAAAAATCATAACTTAATCATGAACATTTCATAAAAATTTTAAATGACATTTTAACCCCAAAACATTTAAAATAACATTTTGGCATATTAAATAAACATATAAAATTCCTAAACATTTAAAATATTATTTTAACATATAAAATCCCATAAACATTTAAAATATCATTTTAACATAAAAAATTCCATAAACATCCATAACTATAGAAAATAATCATATTAGCATATAAAACATCATTCAGGGCATTGCCATGACGTTTACTAATTTTTAGGTGTAAAAAGACCGTTTTACCCCTAGGCATAAAACTCCTCGATTTTGACTTTTTCTTGAATTCATTGACTCTAACATGTCCCAAATAATTATTTATGCTTACATGAATTTTTTCATATTTTTATTTAGCTTAAATCGTAGGATTTTGAAATTAAGGACCAATTAGGATAATTTTTGAGGAAATTAAGAATTTGTTTTGCAATTATTACGGAATTTGGGGACTAGTTTTTCAATAAGTGAGGACTGAATGGGTTAATTGATAAAAGTTTTTGATGATTTAGACTTTTAAGAATATTTGGTACCTTGACATATCTTGGTTATAGTGTTATAAGGATTGTTGATCATGGGTTTTTAAGGATGAATCATTACTAAGCTTGAAAAATCTAAGCGTTAGCGGATGCTTTTGGGATTTTAAGGTTGAAATATGATAAGTTGATGAATATTTTGGGTATAAAATAAGGAAAATAATATGCGATAGGTATGGTTATCCATCTTTTAATTGGGAATTGTAAGAAAAATTGAAATTCGGGGTTATAATAGTAAGAGCACAAAGTCATTATGAGTTTTTTTAAGTTGCGAATTGCAAAATAAGGATTTAGAAGGAAAATTTAATTGGGATCAAGGAGACGTAAGGACCTTCTAGATTTTAAGTTTTATCATAGTAGCGCAGCGGAAGCGTGGATTTTTGGGATACTAGAATTAAGTCTAAACTTTGGGTTATTAAGGATAAACGAATTTCGAGGACTGAAATTCAATCTAAGGGGGAAGATTGTAACGTCCCGAAAATTTGAAGGTTCCACGTGAACCACATGCATGCAATTATTAAATTCCTTTGTATTTTTATTAAATATTTTAATTGAATGAATTAATTATGTTCTGCATATTTGCATGTTTAAATTATAATTTTCTACATGGTTGCATTAAAATGTATTTTTTTTGGGTTATTCGAGTTCCGATTGAGGAACGGAGACCCGAGGGCTGAAAATTGTAAAATATTTTTATTAAATAGATGTTTTCAATTATTTAAAATATGAACAATGCTTTTTCATATTTTTCAAAATAAGGGTGATGATTTTTTTTATTTTTGAAAATATAGGGTTTTGAGGTGATTTTATACGCCGGGGCGTAAATATTATCGGTGTTGGTTTTTCAACAAAAATACGAACGTTTTGACAACCGGGCTAATAAATTCACAAAGTTTATTAATCAAAATTATTTTTAAATCTTTTAATTATTTTAATTAAGTACTAATGGGCCTAATTAATTACCTAATGGGGCTAAGCTTGGTTAGTGTTTTATTTATCTATTTAAAGTGCAATTTCTCCCCATTAACTCCTAAAACTACACGTCCCACTCCCCTTCCCCACTCAAACTCTTTCTTTTCTTTCAAAAACACACGGCACACACAATCAAATTGAAGGAAAAAGTTGAAGGTTTCAAGAGAGTTTCAAGCCAAGGTTCTTGCCCGTTCTTCGCAAATCGTCGACGAATAATCGTGCAGTTTAAAACGCAAAGGCACGCCATATTCTTTCTTTCAAACATCTATCACACCATAGTATTTTATTTAATGAATTTTTGAATGAAAACAAGTCACACAATTCACAATTTTCGTAACTATGCATATATGTGTTCTAAACTCTTGATTTTTCACCCAAAAACATGTTTGTTATGTTGTCAAAGGGGCTGCCATGAATTAGGATGTTAAGGGGCAAGTTTTACACAAGTTTAGGGGACTTAGAACGCACTGAAAACGCTGCAAACGAGAAAGAAAACAAGCAGGGGCCAGGTTGCTGTCATGGGGTTGAGGGGTACGGTTTTGATCATGGGGAGCTTGGCTTGCTATTGGCTTGGGACCATGGCTAGCTAGGGTGGTGGTTGGTTCAAGGGAAGAGTCCTAGCCACGCTAGGACTCGACACCATGGGCTGGCGAGGAGTCCTAGCAAGCTAGGACTCCACCCGAGAGCAAGTAAAGAGTGGCGCAGGTTATTGCTGATGCAGGGAAGAAAGAGGCTCGGCCAGGGGCTTTGGGCTGGGCTAGGCTAGGTCCTTAGGGTCATAGGAGGGTGCACAAGGGTCGGGCCAGGGTCTGGGACGGCTGGGCTGGCTGCTTGGGCGAGAAACATGAGGTAGGTGCATGGTAGAAAGGGTTGTGCATGCGCAGCTGCTACATTGTTCAGTGGCTCGCTGCAGGTGGGCTCGAGGACTTGGGCTGGTCTGGGTATGGTATGGGCGTGGTCCAGGGAAGTTTAGGGTCATGGGTGGTCGGTGGTTAAGGGCTGGTAGAGTCCTAGGCGGCTAGGAGTCCCAATGCAACAAAGACACTACAAACACACACACGTGCAGAATTTTAGGTCGAATTCCAGGACGTTTTTGGTTGGGCTAGGGCTGGTTGTTTGGGCTGGGCTTGGTCAGTAGGGTCCCTAGGTGGGTTGGCTAGGTTTTGGCTCAAGGTGGCTCGGACGTGGATCGAGAAAATTGGGAGATGGCTCGGCGGGTTCGTCGATGTGTCAAAAATGAAAATTAAAGAAGAAAAAATTGAGCCATGGGTCCACGGGCGTGGCTCATGACTTGGAAGTGAAGAATAAATCTTAAAAATGTTATGCTTAAAATTTGGGATCAAAATAACGAGTTTTGGATTTATTCAGGATTTAATCGCCGCACGAAACGTTAATTAAACGAGTTAATTGAAAAGCCTAGTTTTATGCCTTATAAATTTATGAAAAATTATATTTAAACTTAAATAATTATTAAAAGTCTAAGTTTTCAATTTCGGAATTTTATATTAAGGTTTGGTTTAATTCGGGATTTAAAACGCATTAATACGTCATATTTAAAGATTAATTTCAAAGTCATCGAATTAAGCTAAATAAAAATATGAAAAAATTCATGAAAACTTAAATAATTATTTGGGACATGTTAGAGTCAATAAACTCAAGAAAAAGTTAAAAGCGACGAGTTTTACGTCTAGGGGTAAAACGGTCTTTTTACACCTAAAAATTAGTAAACGTCATGGCAGTGCCATGAATGCTGTTTTATGTGCTAGTATGATTATTTTCTATAGTTATGGATGTTTATGGAATTTTTTATGTTAAAATGATATTTTAAATGTTTATGGTATTTTATATGTTAAAATGATATTTTAAATGTTCAGGGAATTTTATATGTTTATGATTTAATATGCCAAAATGTTATTTTAAATGTTTTGGGGTTAAAATGTCATTTAAAATTTTTATGTAATGTTCATGATTAAGTTATGATTTTTAAATGTCTATGGGGTTTTTATGATTTAAGGAAGACGTTTAAGAGACATGTTGCATGCTTGGTTTCAAAACAAAATTATATGTTATGCATGATTTTTATAAAGTAATGAGAATGTAAACCTTGAAGGAAGTGAAGTAATTGTGACTAATTCGATAATGTTGGAGATATCGTGAGGGTGACGGTCCCAGTGGGAGCCCGACGATCGTATTTTCATCATTTCGAATATGAGGTAACGGTATGTGGTAACGGTAAAAATGGAATATCGTGAGGGTAAAAGGCTCCAGAGGGAGCCCATTTATGGGAAAAGGTCCCAGAGGGAGCCCCAACGATCGTATTCTATTCGAAAGAGGATAGGCCAGGGGCCAGTTGACCGGTGAGAGTGTTGCTGGTGTCCCCCGCCGTCTAGTACTACGGTTTCATGTAGATGGATCCATCGACTTTTGAGGTTTAAGGAAAGTCACAATTAACTATCTGAATTCAACAAAGGAAAAGGAAAAGGAAAAGGAAAAATGTTTATTATCATGAAAAATGTTTTATGTTATGTCATTTTGAGGAAAAAAGAAAAGGTTAAGGTTTATGTTATGCATGTCATGAAAATGTTTATGCTTAAAGTTGATGCATCATTATGAAAATGTTATATTTAAAGTTCATGGATCATAAAAAGGTTTACGAAAATGTTCAGTGTTTGAAGTTTATGCATCTTCATGAAAACGATATTTTAAGTACAAATATTTTTCACGGATTATATGTTGAATGTATTACGTATTACTTGCTATAAACATGATGGTGTGTTGAGTCTTTAGACTCACTAGGTGTGATGGATGCAGGTGAGGTTGAGGGAATTCTTGACGGATGATTTGACTGGGTTGAAGGCACACACAGCCCGAGAACCAGCGCTTCTACTTTTTCCGCATTTACGATTCATGAATCATGATTTATGTTAAAGATTTTAAGATTATTTATTTATGCTTTTGAGAGATTTTTGAGAGGTTTAGTATGGGCTATACTTTTCAAACTTATTGTTTTTTAGGTTTGGTAAAACAGTTGACGATTTCATTTTATGACTATTGCACTTGATTTTAAAATGCTAGTTGGATGATGTTTTATTTTAAAGGGTAAAATATTTTCTTGAGGTTAATGTGTATGGCCGAAAATTGAGTGTTTATAGAAAAAAAATTTCCAGTACTTTTAAAGCAATAAAAAGGGCAGACGTTTCAATGATGCTTGGAACGAATTTGGAACAACTTTTGGATCTCAAAAATCGAATCTACTGTCATTTCGAATCTTGTGAATTTTTGGTCGGTTTCTGGAAAAACTTTCAACATATAAAACGTAGTACTTTTGAATATCTTCAATTTGACAGTAAATTCGTAATTTTCGGACAAGAGACAAGTGAGTTTTGATCATTCTAGTTTGAATGCTCAAACTATGTTGCTATCAAAATGTGTTCTTCATGTTTTCTTGAGATTTATTGGTTGCAGGCTCTGTTGGGAACCATCGGGTGGTCATTGCTGCGTTTAGGTATGTTGTGTGTTGTGATCAGATGCTAAGCCGTGTTTCGTTTCGGGTCGGTAAGGGTTTGGTTACAATAGAAGTCATAGGAAAGTGAATTATGCAGAATTTTGGGTTTAGGTCGCACAGGGTTAGCGCCGTAGCGCTGTATTTCGAGCACCGCTGCGCCTGTGCTTCGTACCTTGTAACGCCGTGGCGCTGGGATGTAGCGCCTAGGCCCTTAACCAGTGCTGCAGCGCTACACTTCATGCGCCTAGGCGCTGGTCCAGGGATTTTGAGGAGCTGTAGATTTAAGTGCTATTGCCTTGTTTGGGTATTAATATGTCGTTATGACCAAGCATGGGGAGGGTTAGGTTAGCTGATACGAAGCTTGAATAGGAATCATTGAATTATGGTTTAAGAAGGGTCTTTGTCTTCCATTGCTTTGGAAATGTTCATACTTCATATTAATATTGTTTCGTGGTTCGATGTCATGGTTTAGTATGATGATTAAACATGGTCAAGTCCCAAGTGGTCTAGAAAGTCATAAGTTATTTAAATTAATTCGGTAGTAAGTACGATTGGTACAGTTAAGTTGTGGAATTTAAGTTTTATGAATAATGTGTTAGTGTAGAACCCGTAAATTAGACTACGTATAGGCCATGCATAATTCTAGTATTTAAATTAAAATGATTTTTGCTGCATGAGAATTTAAATTCTTCTCTTTAAATTTAATCATTTTATGCAGTAGTTTAGTTGTTATCTTTTCAGTTAAATAAGTGAGGCCGGACTGGAGTTGAAGTATGAAGATAAAATTTAATAATGAGAAAACATTCCTAGAATTTATTTAAGATAAAGAATAATTTATTTTAATGTAAAAGAAAGTTAAGGAATTAATTAATTAATTTGAGATAAGTAGTAAATAAATTCTTTATGCCCAATAATTTAATTAAAAGCCTAAAATAAAATTATGTGACCAATTGAGATAAGTTAATCTAGACTTATTTTATTTAAGAAATTACAATCTAACATGATAGTAAATTTACCTCTAAATTTAAGGATTTAGCCATGCATGCAAGATACTTTCTATCCCAAACTAATTTATTAATTCACTAAAATATCTAATGGGTAGATAAAACTCTAAAGATTTAAATTTCAATAATTAAGCAATATTTCCCTCCATTATTAAGCATAAAATTCGGCCACTACCCTTAAAGGATTTAATTAATTTTTCAACTCTCCATTTTGATATCTTTCTTTATCCCTTCTTGGCATAGATAATTCCTTCAACTTTAAATCCTCAGTAATTATTAATTAAGCAATTTTCCTACCCCATCTATTTAGTAGAAAAATCGGCCATCACTCCTTTCTAGATTCGAAAATATTTGACAACTCTTTTCCTTGATTCTTTCTTTATCCGTTTTTCTTGGTAGATAATCCCTTCAATTTAATTCATCAATAATTATTAATTAGATAATTTTTTTATCCCATTTTTTTAGAGGAAGTCGGCCACTTCATGATATATTTAATTGAGTTTGTCAACTCACCATTTTAACTCATTTCCTTATCTTTTCTTGGGAGATAATTCCCCCACCATTTTAATCCCCACTAATTAATAATTAAGAACATTTCACCCCTTTATCTAGCATATTTTCGGCCCTTTCAAAAGATTGGACATTTAGTTTGACAACTCATCATTTGATATCATTTCCTTAATCTTTTCTTGGTAGAATAATTCCCTCAATTTTTAATCTCCCATAATTATTAATTAAGCAAAATCCCTACCCATATTTGATAGAAGAATCGTCCATTCACCATCAAATCCCCCTCAAATCAAACAATATCAAATCATCTCCCTTATCTCTCAACTCAAAAGATAGCAAGATTTATTTCCTCCCATTTATTTTGCAAACTTTCCCTTCACCCTCCTAGACATATTTCTCTCCTCCATTTTCGAAAATTCTGAACATTTCAGCACTGAAAATCGTGAGTCTCCTAGCAAGAAACAAGAGAGAAAAAAAGAAAAGCAAAGCAACTCCATCTCCGCCGCGCCGCGTCGTCGTTTCGTTTGTTTTTCTTTCAAAACAAACCAAAGCATGTTTATTTTTTTATTTACTCCTCAATCAAGTCATATTATTATTTTAAAACATCATGTGTGCATGAATCATGAAGGAAAAACCGAAATTTGTTCAAGTGCTTTTTGAAAATTGTGTGCAGAATTTTTCAGGGTTCCTTGTGCTCCTCACGGTTTCGGCTGTTTTGATGGTTTCAGGTGGTTGGCTCGACCTTAGGCTCCCAAGGCTGCCCCTGGATATGTGCTAGGGTGTATTAGAATCATGTTGGTCCAGTAGTTCAGGCCCCATGCATGCTGGAAATCAGATATGACAGCGACTCTCCCCTAGAGTCACAATGAGTCTCGAAACTTCGGTTTGCTGTCAAGGGTGATGTTTCTGATTTTGGCTGCCCTAGGGGCTGTATCCGTGGTTAGAACACCTCATTATTATGTCTAAGACGTGACCAAGTCGTCCTTTTTGAGGCTTGGTCCATGATGGAATCGGTTTTCAAATAAAAACAAGAACAGCCCCTTCGACCCCCTTCATTTTCTGCATGTGTATTTTATGGTGTTGGTGTGGATCTTGGTTGGTTTTTTAGCCCTTATCCATGGTTCATATCATACCCATTGATGCCTAGATCATGCCATGGTCAATCAAATGGCCACTGGAAAGTTCCTATGACAGCAAACGAAGCATTTTCCCCCACGCGTGCAGGTTTGCCTCTCGGGTGGGAGTTTCGGGTGGTCCATGGTGTTGCTTGGATTGTGGCTGGCCTAGGGCCCTTAGCCATGGTTCAAGCCACACCTTACGGTGTTGGGAAGAGGCTCTGGTCGGTGGTTCAAGCCCCAATGGCCGGTAGTCTCGAAAACGACGCAAGGAAACGAAAGCACTGCTGCTGTATTTTTTTTGACAGCAAGTTGATGCTTCAGCTCAGAGGCTCGTTCGAGTTCTTGGTTGGCTTTTAGCCTATGGACTTGGACTGGACAGTACCTCAACCAGTTAGGAAGGTCATGTTTTTGGCCATTTGTAATTTGGTCAAGTTTAGAGGTCGTACAAGAATTTACGGTGCAATGTGCCAAAGTGACTCTCGAAAGGGCGTTTCATGTTTTGGCCTCCATTCACCAAAATTTCGACTTGTACCAATTTAGGAGCATTATTTCATCATTTTATGTGTATTTTAATCATGACTAAACGATGGTTTGGTGTTGGTTCGGGTTGGCACGAAGTCATGATTAAATACTAAGTTGTTGGGCGTAATTGTCTCGTTTTTGGAGTCAATTACAAAGTGTGGTCAAGTTAAACCATTTGCATATTTTTCATGTGAGATTTAGGTCGCAGCGAGCCTGGGAACGATTCAACCCATTCGGTAAAATTAATACATGATATTTAATTTCGTTTTTTAATTACATTACGTGCAAAAATATAAAATATTCATTTTTGAGAATTATGCGATATTGCTTGTGGCCATTTCACTATCATGAGATTATTTATCACCTGGTGGTCACTTATCGGTTCAGTTCAGTTCCACCCAGTATACTGTGGCATTAGTCTGATCAGACGACCATTACTTCACCCGGTGGTCACTTACCGGTTCAGTTCAGTACAGTTCATGGGGCCACTTGCGTAGAACATATTCTCAACAAAAAATTATTATTTCATGACAGGGCTCTGCGGAGCGAACATTTCACTTATGATTTTAAAGTTCAGTTACGCACGTATTATAATTACTCATGTCATGATATATATTTATGTTACTCCAGACTCATGACATTTTACCTTGCATGCAATTTTATTATTTATTTACTTACTCGTTATTTACGATATATGCATGCTTGAGTCTTTAGACTCACTAGACTTGATTGTCGTAGGTACTGATGAGGTTGGGACCGAGGACGGGGACCAGTGAGCCATCTTGGGTCGGCAGTAGTGGAACCCGAGGACCTCATTTCAGAATTTACCAAATTTTTTTTTGCTCAAACATTTTATCTTTCGTTGGATTATTTTAAATTGTTATTTTGCAAAAAAATATTTACTTTCGCTGCTATTTTGAATATTTAACTTCATCTATCGGTTGAACTATGAATGAGACATTTTAATTATTTAATGAGGCATTTTAATTATTTAAAAAGAAAATTTTTAATTTTTCCGCAAATTTTCAAGTACGAATTTAGAGGCCTTTACAGTTAGTATGTGCAGCAGTAGCCCAAGCGAGTTCGAACGAAGCCCTTAACGCTATGTAAGCATGTTCGACGTGCAAGAAGAAAAGAAAATGTAATATATTTTTTGAGGTATACGAATTGTCTCGTGACCAATTATGTTACGGGTTTAGAGTCCGGAGAACGTTTCTGAGGACCTCTCCACCCCGGTAAAAAATGACCGGGTTTTGATTAGGAATGGGAAGTGGTAAAGCATCATCAGGGACTAATCTACCCAGTAAAGCATGATCGGGGATCTTATGTATGTGGGAATGGACGTTCGGTCCGAAAGGCTATGATGATCCCTGCTAGCCCAGTACTATAGTTTAGTCTGATCAGGTTCATTATGTTATGGGTCACTTGCTTTGAAACATATCTCTACGCAAAATGATTATGTTTATGCATGTTTAAGTATGTATGATGCAACACGTTTATGAAAAAGTTTATAAAATGATGGCACGTCTATGTTTATGTAAGTATGTTTAGATTTTAAGTATGTATGTGCTACTTTATAATGCATGTGGTTTTATTCTGTATTACTTGCTATTCTCATCTTATACATGTTGAGTCTTTCGACTCACTAGACTTGATCAATGCAGGTGAGGACGAGTACGAGGAGATGAGAGGTGGGGACTAGTGAGTTGGCTCGGACTGTGCGGAGGCTAACCCGAGGACCGCTTATGTTTTCAAGAATTTTATGCATGTTAAATTCATTTACTCTGATTTTAATGAAATTACTTAATATTTTTTAAACAAGTACTTTTTACAAGCTCGTTTGATTTGTGACATTGATGACACAGAAATAGTTTGTACTCATTTATATTTAAAATATTTAGTTAAGAATTTTATTTATATTCATTTTGAAAGATTATTACTCATTTAAGAAAAATTTTATTTTCCGCAATTTTTACGTAGTTTTAAAGTACGGTACGTTACAGTTGGTATCAGAGTCATGTTCTTGTAAAGGGTTATGCCTACTGCCGGTTGCGAGAAGCTCACGACGTCACGCCTCAAGTCTATAAGTTTTAAAATTCTTTTATGTAGTAAGCATCAAGGTCACGCTTTCAACATGTACATGTTTAAGCTCGAATTACATTTATCTTATGATATGGATATTATGTTCTTGCATGTTGGTTTACGTGTTGGGTAAATTTTGGAACAGTATGGCTCCTAGACGTATGATCGTACATGGAGCAGGTGAAGAGGATAGAGAGGCTCGGGATGGAGAGAGGGCCACTCCTCCTCGTTCACCGCCTGATATGCAGGCACAGATGCTTGCAGGGATGACACAATTATTCACACAGTTTGCGGAGAACAATGCTGGAGTAGAGACGGGAGCGAGGCCCACGCCAGAGATGGTGTATGAGAGATTCAGGAGGATGGATCCAAGGGAGTTCTCGGGGACTACTGACTCGATGATAGCTGAGGGATGAATTAAGTCCATCAAGGTGATACTCACTTTTATGGAGCTGCAGGATGCAGACAAAGTCAGATGTGTGCCACTTTTCTGTGGACAGGGGACGCTAGATTGTGGCGGGAGAGCGCGTCTGTGTCAGTTAATTTGAAGACCCTGACTTGGACTGGTTTTAAAGAGGTCTTCTATTCCAAGTACTTCACTGAGGAAGTACTGCTCCCGCCTGACCATAGAGTTTATGACTTTGCGACAAGGCAATAGCAACGTAGCAGAGTTTGTAAGGAAGTTTGAGAGGGGATTTCACTTCGTGCCCCTAATTGCGAATGATGTCTGGGAGAAGCTGATGCAATTCATTGATGGATTACAGCCAATCTTGCGCCGTAATGTTAGAGTTGCTGGTCCTACCACTTACACTATTGCCGTATCGAGAGCCTTGGCTGCAGAGCAGAACCAGAGGGATATTGAGAATGACAGACAGGGCAAGTGGCCCTATCAGGCACCTAAGCAGTATCACTCACAGCAACAACAGTTTAAGAGACCTTTCTAGGTACATTAGGGAAAGAGGCCGTTTCAATGACTGCCGAAAGGCAAAGGTCCTATTCCGCAAAAGATGGCTACTCAGAAGCCTGGTGAGTATCCAGCGAGCCCGAAATGCAACCGTCATCATATGTGACAATGTTTATGGGGTTCGGGCAAATGCTTTGAGTATGGAGCCAGTGATCACATGCTGAAGGACTGCCCACAGTGGAGGCAGCCGATCCAGGGGAGATTTTTTGCCATGCATTCCGAGGAGGCGAACCCAGACATGACTCTACTGACTGGTAACCTTAATTCAACATCGTATTATTTTTGCCATTCATGCTTCAAATTTTACTTGTGATTAATAGTATGATGTTTTCGTATTTCGTAGACTTTGGATAGAGATTTCTAACTATGCATGAGGTAAAGATTAGTATTTTGGAGTATAAAGTTTTTGTATTGTGTTAATGTCCCTCAGAAAATATCTTCGTAAAAAGAGTAGCCACGAAGGCCATGTTAGATTCCGGGCCACTCACTCTTTTATCTCAGAGACATTCGCTAATTATTTGGATGTCAAGTCCATTGGACTTGACGTGAGCTACTCCGTGACAGTCCCATCAGGGGGAAGTTATCAGCTACTAGCGTGGTCAGAGATATCGATCTTGAACTACAGGGCCACCTAGTTTACACCGATCTAATTGTGTTGCCAATGCCAGAGGTTGATATTATCTTGGGGATGGACTGGCTAATGAAGAACATAGTTCTAATTGACTTTCAAAGAAGATCAGTGTTGGTAAGACCATTGGGTATAGAGCAATTTCTTTTTGAACAAGACAGGTGGAGAAGCTTCCATTGCATGATCTCTTGCATGCAGGCACAGAGGCTTACACATAAAGGGTGTCAGGAATTATTGGCCAGTATTATTTCCACTCCTGACGCACCCACCCCATCGATATTTGATGTACCAGTTGTCAGAGACTTTTCCTGATGTTTTCCTTGACGACGTCACATGCCTTCCACCAGAGAGAGAGGTGGAGTTCGCCATTGACCTTGTGCCGGGCACTGTACCAATCTTTAATGATGTGGGTGCATAGTGTTGATTCGATCAAAGAAGATATTATCACAGAGGCATATACATCTCCGTATTTCATCCATCCATGGGGTACCAAGATGTAAAAGGACTTATAGATGTTGTATTGGTGGCCAGGGATGAAGCGGGACATTCGCCGATTTGTATCTGAATGTTTCACTTGTTAGCAAGTGAAAGCAGAGCATCAGAGGTCAATAGGATGCTTAAGCCGCTCCATATTCCTGAGTGGAAATGAGAGAATATCACCATGGATTTCGTTGTTGGTTTGCCGAGGTCAGTCAGAGGATCTAATGTCATTTGGGTTAACTTACTAAATTGGAACACTTCTTACCCGTGAAGACGGTTTTCTCCATGACTCAATATGCAGAGGTCTATATTCGAGAGATAGTACGATTGCACGGGATCCCAATTTCTATTGTGTCTGACAGAGACCAGAGATTCATATCGTCCTTTTGGAAGAGTTTACATACAGCTATGGGGATGAAGATGCTAATCAGTACGACATTCCACCCTCAGACATATGGCCAGCCTGAGCGAGTGATTCAGATATTGGAAGATTTGTTGCGAGCATGTGTAATCGATTTCCATGGAAATTGGGAATCAAAATCTATCCCTAGTGGATTTTACCTACAACATCAGTTTTCAATCATCTATAGGTATGGCTCCCTACGAAGCACTATAATGAAGGAAGTGCAGATCGTCAATTCATTCGGATGAAGTCGGTGAGAGATCAGAACTTGGCCCAGAGATTGTTCAGCAGACTGTAGAAGTAGTGGTCAAGATCCAAGACAGGATGAAGACCACCCAGAGTCGACAAAAGAGTTACGCTGACAAGAGAAGAAGGGATCTTGAATTTGCCGTAGGAGATAACGTATTCGTGAAGATAGCACTTATGAAGAGTGTTATGAAGTTTGAGAAGAGAGGCAAGCTGAGTCCGAGACACATTGGGCCATTCGAAATTCTTGACAGAGTTGGGACACTTGCTTATCGTGTAGCTCTACCACAGAATCTGGCCAGAGTACACAATGTGTTCCACGTTTCGATACTGATGAAGTATATGGAAAATCCTTCGTATATTTTGAGTTTTGAGCCGTTGTAGCTTGCTCCAGATCTGTCATATGAGGAAAGACCTGTCTGAATTCTAGACAGACAGGAGCAGAGACTTCGGAACAATGTGACCAAGTTGGTCAAAGTCCAATGGCTAAATCAATCATTGGAGGAGGCCACTCGGGAGGCCGAAGCAGATATGAGAAGTCGTTATCCAGAGTTGTTTGGTAAGATTTAATTTCGAGGACAAAATTTATTTAAGTGGGCGAGGAATTGTAGAGCCCAAAATCAGTACACGTAAACCCATGCATTTTGATTTTAACGATGCATGATTTATGATTTGTATTATTTTAAATTATTACATGTTTATTTGTTTGGACGTTAAAATATTTTCTTAAGTTTTATGTTTCATGCGAATATTCGATGCAAGATCGGAAAATAAATCGGTGACGATTTAGGCGATTTATGAATAATGGGGTATTTTATTTCAGTCAAATTGGTATTTTAAATTATTTATGAAATTTTAAGCATTTTAAAGCCTAATTTATTTTATTAGGTGATTTTAAGTTTTTCAAAAATACTAATTTTAATTTGGGAATTTTAATCTTGAAAATTTGGTACTTAGTTATTTTATTAAATCTTTGAGTGTGATTTAATAATTAGATTAGTATTATTTTATCACTAATAATTTAACTAAGAATTTTTTTAGCTTCTAATTAACCCCCAATCACACACACAGACCCATCGGCAAACACACACACACTCTCTTTGTGTTTTTTTTTTAGAGAGAAAAACTAGGGTTCTAAGCTTTTCTTTCAGCAGCCACTGCCCCAACATTTTTCCTTGCAAAATTCGATAGATTCATGTTCTTCTTTTGGCAAGAAACGTGCCACAAGTCTTCCCGGATCGGTTCTCGCATCTCCTCGCTTCGATAATCGTCGTATCGTGAGTATAAATCATCAAGGCATGTATAATATTTCATTTTTTCCGCATCGATCTTGTCGTAGTAAATTTTTTGATGCATTTTGTGTGTAAAAATCCATGTATATTATGCAAAGTTTGAGCAATAATGCTTGGAACGAATTTGGAACAAGTTTTGGATCTCAAAAACCAAATCTGCTGTCATTTCAAATCCTGCGAATTTTTGGTCAATTTTCTGGAAAAACTTTCAACATACAAAACATTGTATTTTTTGATATCTTTGATTTGACAGTAAATTAGTAATTTTTAGACAAGAGACAAGTAAGTTATGATCATTCTCGTGTGACTGCTCAAACTGTGTTGTTATCAAAATGTGTTATTCATGTTTTCTTGAGAACTATTGGTTGCAGGCTCCTTTGGGAACAATCGGGTGGTCACTGCTGCGTTTAGGTATGTTGTGTATTGTGATCAGACGCTAAGCATTGTTTTGTTTCGGGTCGGTAAGGGTTTGGTTACAATAGAAGTTGTAGGAAAGCGAATTATGCAGAATTTTGGGTTTAGGTCGCGCAGGGTTAGCGCCACAACGTTGTATTTGGAGAGCTGCAGCGCCTGTGCTTCTTACCTTGTAGCTGCCGTGGCGCTAGGATGTAGAGCCTAGGTGCTTAACCAGCACTGCAGCGCTACACTTCAGGCACCTAGGCGTTGGTCCGGGATTGTGAGGAGCTTTAGATTTAAGTGCTACTGCCTCGTTTGGGTATTAATACGTCGTAATGACCAAGATTGGGGAGGTTAGATTAGATGATACGAAGCTTGAATAAGAATTGTTGAATTATGGTTTAAGCAGGGTCCGTGTAACGTCCGAAAAACCAAACCTACGTAAACCACATGCATGCAAAATTATTTTAATTGCTTAATTGTTTTATTTAATTGATTTTAAATGCTTACATGATATTTATTATATGATTGTAGGTATGATTACATGATTAAATGATTATATGACATGATTTCATGAAATTGAAGGATTTTACCCGAATATTCGATAATAGGCAAAGGAAAGGAGGCCGGGGATTACCAAGACGAGAATAGTTATTTTTCATTAAAAGTTTTCAATACTTCCTAATATGATTAAAATGATTTAATTTTTCTAAAAATGTTTGAGTTTAAATTATTTTACGAGTCGAGCTTGATTTTTCCTAGGAAGGCGGTTTTGGGCAAACAAGGAGTTTTAAAAGATCAAAAATATAATTTTTGGGAAATTAATTTTGTAAAATTTTATGTTTTCATTAAATAAGTGTTATTGGGCCCAATTTAATTATTTAAAGTAGGCCCAATTATCCTTAATCTTGCAAGCCCAAAATCAAAGCCCGTTAACATGTTGATTAAATTATAAATAAGGACTCCTAGGCTTTCTAAACTCATAATTCATCTTCAATAAGCCGAAAATTCACTCCCACAAACATATAATTTTCGAAAACAAGGAAGGAAGGAAATCGAGGGTTCTTCGTCGTCCGGTCGTCCAACTTCGCACCCTCGCCGACGATTGAATATTCGAGCATTTTAAACGCAAAGGCACGTTTTTTAAACTCTTTTCAACATCATACAAAATCATAATATGCATGTTTTAATTGTTTATGTATAAAAAATATGTTTGTACGATTGGTTCAACGTTTTGTCAAATATTTTCAAAGTTTCAACGATTTAATGCTTGGTTTTAAAAAGTTTTGAATCCAACGAGTACGCTACCAACATAGGATGTTATATGAATGAATTATGGTTAAAACATGATAACATTAAAGGTAAAACATGCTAGAAACAAAGGGGAAAAACCAGGAGAGAAGCCAAGGGTTTTTGGGTTTTGCTTGATTCATAAGGACTCGGCTAGGGTGCATGAGGCGATGGGGCTCAACCAGGTCTGGAGGATGAGTCATAAGGGTCATGGTTAGGTCCTAGGAAGAGTACTATCATGGCTAGGACTCGTGTATCAGGGCTGGGGAGGAGTTCACAAAAGTTAGGACTCTCCCCAAGAAACTCCTCAATCGGCTGCTGCACATGGGGGCTGCGGCTCGGTAGAGGCGTGGGCTAGGTGGTATAGGCAGTGGCCAAGGACGGTCCAGTGAGGGTTAGGAAGGGCTGGGCTCAGTGGTGGCCTGGGTAGAAGCCTCCACGCATAGATAGCAGCAGCAGCGTGAGAGGAGAGGCGTGCAGCTTGTATCTTCGGGCAGGGCTTCGTGCATGAGTCTAGAGGTCTGGGCTGGGCTTGGTTGGGTTTGGGCGTGGTACAGGGTTGGTTAGGGTCAGGTTGGTTCGGTGGTGGCTTGGCTGGAAGTGTCCTAGGTTGGCTAGGAGTCTTGGACGAGAAGGGTAGCATGCGCGCAACAAAGGGCTTGTGCCAGGAGGCATGTGCGTGGTTTAGGGTTATGTTCTATGGGTCAGGGTCGGTCAGTAGGGTGCCTAGATGGGTTGGATTTGGTTTGGCTTGAGGTGGCTTGATCGTGGATCGACTAAATTGGGAGATGGCTCGGGTTGTTCCATTAAGGGTCAAAAACAAAAATATAAGAAGAAATATTGGAACCATGGGTCCATGGGTGAGGTTCATGGCTCACAAGCATAGCTTAGGTAATAAAAACTCTATATTTAAAGTTTGGGAAGAAAATATTAAGTTTTGAATTTATTTGGGAATTAAACGCCTCACGAATCGTTAATTAAAAAATTAATTAGAAAGCTTAGATTTAATCCGAATAAAACTATGAAAAATTATATTTAAGCCTAAATAATTATTTGGGATAAGCCCATTTCATTAAAAGTAAGAAAAAGATAAAATCGAGAAATTTTACGTCTATGGGCAAAACTGTCATTTTACACTTGGGAAATACGTAAAAGCTTGGCAGCATTCAGAAGGATCATAATGCTTGTTAAATAATATTTTATGATTTAAAATGATGATTTTTACGAAGATATGATAATTTTTATTTACGGTAAAGCTGTGTAATTTTTACTGTTTAAAATGCTATGTTTTTTGGGAAGTATGATATGATATGCTTTTAAAAAAAATGAAAAATATTTTGAGGGATGCGAATTGACTGTGACAAAAGATATATGATTTTGTGGGGATGTCGTTAGGGAAAAAGGCCCCAGAGGGAGCCCATTTACGGGAGAAGGCTCCAGAGGGAGCCCATTTTTGGGAAAAGTCCCAGAGGTAGCCCGTCTATGGGAGAAGACCCCCGAGGGAGCCCAACGATTGTATTTCCACGGTGGAGCCTAGTGCCCACCACCATGGGCCATGTGGAACTTAAGACTTATCAATCGACCAAAGGATAAAAGCTATTCACTTTCGAGGATCAAACTTCACCCAAAATGATAAAGGATTGAAAGCTTTACGATTAAAATGATTTTATCGTATATGATTTATTTATGCTTAAATGATTTTTAAATGATTTATTTATGCTTAAATGATTTATTTATTCTTAAATGAATTTTTTAATGATTTTAAATGGTTTATTTTTGCTCAAAAGCTATTTTAAATAAAAGTATGATTTTTAAAATACTTGTCATTGTAGATGTATTATATGCTATTCATGTTTAGAACATGCTGAGTCATTAGACTCACTATGTTTGTATGATGCATGATTTGATGATATTATGGGAGGCGCTGACGATTGAGTTGATCGAGTGCTGCAGTACACTCTCGAAGGACCTTTATGTTTCTGCACTAGCTTGATTGATAAAAGATTTAAAATATTGTTGTTAATGATTTATTAGAGATATTTTTATGCTTTCATTGTTAATTGATCTTTTAAAGGTCGACGTAGGATTTTTGGTTAGTTGACGATTTATGATTTTTATGCACTCAAGATTTCAAATGTTAAACTATTATGATTAATAGTATGATAAGTTATATTATTTAAGATTTTCGAGTTTATGATTTATGGAAAAAAATGTCGAGGTCGTTTTAGTCTGTGTCTTCCATTGCTTGGGAATGTTCATACTTCATATAAAGATTAGTTTCGGGGTTCGATGCCATGGTTTAGTATGAAGATTAAACATTGTCAAGTCCCGAGTGGTCTAGAAAGTCATACGTTATTTAAATTACTTCGGTAGTGAGTACGATTGGTACGGTTAAGTCATGGAATTTAAGTTGTATGAATAATGTGTTAGCATGTGTATCAGTAGCCCAAGCGAGATCCAACGAAGCCCTAAACGCTATGTAAGTATGTTTGACGTGCAAGAAGAAAAGAAATTTTTTTATATTTTTTTGAGGTATGCGAATTATCTTGTGACCAATTATGTTACGGGTTTGGAAGTCGGAGAACGTGTCCGGGAACCTCTCCACATTGGTAAAGCATGACCGGGTTTTGATTAGGATTGGGAAGCGATAAAGCATGAACATGGACCAATCCACCCGGTAAAGCATGACCGGGGATCTTATGTATGTGGGAGTAGACGTTTGGTCGAAAGGCTGTGATGATCCCTTCAGGCCCAGTATTGTGGTTTACTCTGATCAGGCACATTATTTTATGAGTCACTTGCTTTGAAACATATCTCTACGCAAAATGATAATGTTTATGCATGTTTAACTATGTATGATGCAACACGTTTATAAAAAAGTTTATAAAATGATGGCAAGTTTATGTTTATGTAAGTATGTTCAGAGTTTAAGTATGTATGTGCTACTTTATTATGCATATGGTTTTATTGTGTATTACTTGCTATTCTCAGCTTATACATGTTGAGTCTTTCACTAGTAGAAAAATCTCTTTTTACTTCGCGTATTTAATGAAGTAATAAGGTAGTTAATTTCCGAAGTATATGGACGTGAAGTAATAGATGTACCTTTTACTTCGCATAATAACCGAAGTTGTATGATTGAAAATACTGAAGTCTTTGGCCGGTTTTCGAAGGAAAACCGGTCCAGAATTGGACCGATGCCGAAGTAAGAAATGTGTTTTACTTCATCGATTTTTGTAAATAGTGAAGTAATATATTATGTATAACTTCATCTTAATTATTATTTAGCGAAGTATTTTATAATATTTTACTTCACAATTTACATTGAGTGACGAAGTAATTCATCTGAAAGACTTCGTAGTTATGTATTTTGGTGAAGTAATAGATACAAACAACCTCACAATTTATCCTATTTGTTGAAGTAAATATAATCTATAACTTCAACATTTATCCTATTTGTTGAATTATTTTATATTATGTTACTTCACAATTTACATTTAGTGACGAAGTAAGTGGTTCGTAAGACTTCAATAATTTGTATTTTGGTGAAGTAATTGCTCAAAACAACTTCGTTTTTACAGAACAATGTTGAAGTAAATTAATTCTATCACTTCGTCTGATATCTTATTGACGAAGTATTTATTATTATGTTACTTCACAATTTGCAAATAACAACGAAGTTTACATGTTACACTTCATTATTTTTTATTTTGATGAAGTAATTGTTAAAAAAAGACTTCGCAATATATGACTTAATACACTAATATAATTAAATTCATAAATTATCCATCTAAAAATGATGAATATCCACGAATCCACAATTACATATTCATCAATCCACAAATAACCCAAAAATGTATCCACAAAACCAAAAGTATATCCAAAAATCCACAATGACAAACAAAATATTTATCCCAACATACACCATCCATTTAAGCACCTACATAGGAGTAAACAAATTCACTCCATTCACTTCTGACCTCGTCATATTGAGATTGGGTGTAATATTGGTTCTTGATGCATCCTGCAAACTGAAATTTAAAAAAGAAAATACATTAGATTCTTCTATTTCAAATAAAAATTGACAGATATAAAATATATCAGTACTGGTAGAGGTAGGTTTCATTTGAAAGTACAAACTTATTTCATTTGCATATTGAAATAACACCGGATAAAATTCATAACATGTCACCACTCTCCAAGCTGAGATAGCGCCTGTTGTTTCCATCTAGTCTACATGTCAAAGCTCGTATTTCGTATTCGTAATTTTGCGGAATTATTAAAAAATTTCTAAATAAATAATTATCTTGTCCCATTTAATTAAAGTAAACATGTAAATATTTTTAATTTTAAAATAACAGCGGAAGCAAATATTATTTTCAACCAACAATTTAAAAATAATTAAACGTAAACATCAATTTAAAAATAATCCAACGTATTAAAACTGAGTTTGAATAATAAAAGGTGCATAAATTAAATCATGAGGTCCTCGGGATTACTACTGCTTTCCCAAGATCGCTCACTGGTCTCCGTCCGCGGTCCCGACCTCATCAATACCTACAACAATCAAGTCTAGTGAGTCTAAAGACTCAACATGTATATATCGTGAATAACAAGTAAATATATCATAAAATCGTATGTAACGTAAAAATAACGTATCGTAAAGTGCATGGTGAAAATCGTATCGTGAATAATTATAACCACGTGCATATCTAAAAATCATACGTAAAGCTTTGCTCAATAGAGCTCTGTCATAACATATCATAATTTTCTGGTAGAGATAATGTTTCTAAGCTAGTGGCCCTATAACATAGCATAAGCGCCTGATCAGACTAAACCACAGTATACTGGGCGGTAGAGATCAATCACAGCCCTTGGACTGGACGTCCGTACCCATACATAATCATAAACCGGTCGTAAGTCACCGGGCGGAGAGGTCCTCGGTTGCGCCTACCGACTTCCAAACCCATAAGCATAAAGTGGCCACAAGACATATAGCATATATCTCAAAAATAAACATTTTATATTTTTATGCACGTAATATAATTATAACCTTATTTTTACCGGATGAGTTGAATCGTTCCCAGGCTTGCTGCGACTTACTACTAATATGTGACACATGAAATAAATCTTAACTTGACAAAATCTTAACAATAGAACCAAAAACGAGACGATTCGGACCAACAACTTGATTTTTAACCATGGCTTCGTACCAACCCGAACCAACATTAAACCGACGTTTAACCATGATTAAAAATACTCCAAACATACTGAAAAATATGCATAATAACTGTAAAACACGAAAATAGGTGAAAGGAATCCAAAAACATAAAACGCTCTTTCGAGAGTCATTTTGGCACCTTTCACCGTAAATTCTCGTACGACCTCTAAACTCGACCGAATCACGAACGGCCAAAAACATGACTTTCCTAACTCATTGAGGTACTGTCCAGTCCAAGTCCATGGGCTAAAAGCCAACTAAGGACTCAAACCACCTCCTGAAACCGAACTCATAGTTGCTGTCACCAACAGAATTTACAGCAGCTGCTATTGCGCGTGTGAGGGGAAAAATTCGAAATTTCATGACCATTGGCTTGAACCACCAACCAGAGACTCTTACCAACATTCTAAGGCATGGCTTGGACCATGGCTAAGGGCTAAAAGCCAACCACAACCCACGCCATTACCTAAGACAACCGAAGGTATCAACCGAGTGCACCAAATCTGTGCAATGAAATGAATTGAGTTGTTTTACTGTCGTGGGTCGTTCCAGTGGCCATTTTATCAACCATGGCTCGATCTAGACATGATGAAGTGTTGTATGAACCATGGCTATAGGCTAGGAGCAAACCATAATCCACACAAATCCAAAAACCGAAAGGGCATATACACAGAATTTGAAGAAACCGAAATGCATTTGTGTTGTTGTTGTGAAATTCTGAAGGATCCGTGTACCAGGCTTTGAAAGGACACCTTGGTCACGTTCTAGACATGTTAAGGGATGATTCTAACCATGGCTACAGTCCCTAAGACAGCCAAGATTCGAACTCCCACTTTAAACACCCAATGACAGAAACTTTGACACAAAACTGTAACTCATGGAAATGTTGCTGTAAATTCTTTGTTATGCTTGTATGGACTTGAACCATTGACCCAAAAACATCCTAACACATTCTAATTTATTCCTAAATGCAGCCTTGTGTGCCTGGAAAACGAGACAACCTCCTGAAGCACCAAACAATTCAAAACCGTGAGTCACAAAGAGTAAGCCGAAAAATCTGTGCAGAAACTTTTGTGTTGTTGCTGTCAAAATTTCGTTTTTACCTCATGAATCCTGAACATATAATGCTTAAAAATATTTATAGGACTTGATTGAAGAGCAAAGTAACAATATATACATGCCTGGAAATTGTTTTGACACGAAAACAAACCAATACGACGTATACGAGCGACGGAACGGAGTTGGTTTCCTTCTTTCTAATTCAGCATGCTGTTGCACGATTTTTAGCTGTTGTTCTTTCTGTAATTTCGAAGGTAAGGGAGTGTGTTTGATAGACAATAGAGATGAGTATTATAGGAGGTGTTAAATGGGTATTTAAGTTCATTTAGTTGAGAGTTACAAGTGAAGGAATAGAATGGGATTTGAATTGTTCTTCCAATTCTCTAGTTGTAGCCGATCTTATTTTCTCACCTTGCTGCTAATTTACGGCTTCAATAGTTTATTGTTTCTGATATTTTCGAGTATATAGGATGTATATGATGTTAGGGGTGAAGGTGTATGATAAAGGAGGTGTTAAAGGGCTATAATACACATTAAGTTGGGGGTTACAAGTCAAGGAGGTGAATGGTTATCAAATTGTTTCTTCCTCTCCTTGAGTTGGCCGATTCTTTTCTTCAACCTGATGTATATTTTCATTTAATTACCAGGTAATAAGTTGAGGAGAAATGATGTGTATCATAGTATTTGAATTACTATTAATTAGTGATTTAACTATGAGGAATTAAATCCACCTTAAGGGTCATTGAGGATGGTTTGAATGGTTTACTACATCTTTGAATTGTATTGACCAAACTCCATGGTATTTTATGGTTTAAATTTGTATTTTAATTGTTTAAGATTTTAAACCCCCATTATATATATTTTAATGCATTAACCAATTAATTTAGTTTAGAATTTTGCTTAGAATCTTGCATTGCATTCATGACTTCAATTTTAAATATTCCAATGTTATATTTAAATTTCTTGAATATGTTATACCTAGATTTATTTATTCCCACTTGCTTACATATTTTAATTTAAACTTTAATTAAATATTGAATCTAAGAGAACTTATTTAATTACTTAGCTCCAATTAATTCATTAAATCCCAAAGACAATCTTTTTCTTTAACTTAAATTATTCTTTGACTTAAATTAAATTTAGGAATATTTTTCTTATTATTAATCTTATCTCAAATCTCCAAACTCCGGTCCGGCCTCGCGTATTTATCCTGAAAAAACAATACTAAACATCTAACTTTAAAATAAATAATCATGATTTAAAACTTTATATTTAATTTAAATAATAGAAATTATGCATGGCTTATACGTAATCTGATTTTCGGGTTCTACACTACATCCATTACAGATTACCCCAATTGCATGAAGACAATTGCACTTACTAAACCAGAGATACTAATCTCTGTTGAAGCCAACGCAAGAAAGAGATTGGAAAAGAATAATGCAGCTCACGAAAAAACATATTACATAAATCAGAAAGAAAATTGTCAAAAGACAGAAGTACTGAAGATCATTCAATCAACACCGATAAATGAACTACTCAAGCAACCACTGGAAAGAATAAAAAAAATTCATTAGCAGTAATGCAAAGAAACAAAACAACAATAAACTAAGTGCAGTAGTTGTTGAGTAATTTATTTAGACTACTAAATGCATATGTCAAAAGCCAATCAACAAGAATCAAGCAAACAAAATAATGGTACAGAATAGAGTACATATCCCAGAAACCACAAATAAAAAAGAAACCATAAAATTGAAAATTATTAAATCATGACACGACGTTCTCCGAATAATCAAATAATAACAGAAGACATGAAGATGACAACTTGGATATCTAAAATATCACTAATATAAAATATATCACAATGACAACAATTCATCTCAAGCAATTATCTCAACAATAAAATATATCCCAATGGCAACACATTATCTCAACAATAAAATATATCCCAATGACAACACAATATCTCAACAATAAAATATATCTTAATGGCAACAATTCATCTCAATCAATCAACAAATTTATCCCAAGAAGAAACTCACCATCTTCTCCAACTGTGGATCATCGCAATCGACTATCTCTTTCATGTACCTCATAACACAATATCCACATTCAACCGAACCACTTTGTTTCAGATTACCATATAATGGAATTGAAAGTTAATGCAACAATCACAATATAATTAATAACCACTACCAATTCATGTATTCATAAATAAATACGATACATACCGTCAATATTTTAAAACCTGGCCCTTTAGAAATACCCTTCGAGGCATTGTACATCTTCACCCCACTACATTTTAAAAAGTAAGAAGTTATTTTTTTGCATATTTATAAGTTAATGTATTCAAAATCAACATAAGCTACTACCTACTGTGTCACAATAGTTTTCCATGTATCATCTCAGTTCCTGTTAGACGTAGAATCCAATAAATATATCATGTTCTTATCTTCGTTGACGATTGTCAAGATCCAATGGTACCTGAAAAAATGAAATTACAACATTGACTATCATGAAGTAGAAATCTATAAATAACTAAATTCTTACCCAGTGTTGTATGGGATGAGGCAGATGCTATCTCTACACACTGCTTCCAACTGGTCAGCAATATGTTGTGATAATTCACGGCCATCTGTTCGGGCATGTAGGTATATTACCGGGATCCACAAACGAAAAAAAATCAGCCTTGTCTTTTTTCTTCAAATATTTGTAGAGGTGACTGCATGATATAGATGCACAAATATATCGTTTAGAAAATTTTCAAAATATAAACAAGTACCACAAAAATTATTATATAAATGCACAAATATGGTAAGTTAGACATTATATATACCCCATGTAAACTAAAATTTGTCTGGCACCTATCTCCCTCATCTCCATAAAGCGTAAGATATCTTCTCTTAGCAACCGTATGCTTTTAGGACGTCCAAACATGGCGTCCTCAAACTCAATGTATATGGTATCCGATTCATTCAACAATCTAACAACATGAGAGTAGATATACTTGCACGACATGGGTAATGTTTTCTCAATTTCTTTGAACTTGTCGCGCTGGACCAGGAACATCCGCAAGCGCAAATGATTGAGATTTCCCCTTCCTCTACAATTTAAAATATTATTCATACAAGTATTTTAAAATAAAACATTGTTCGAGCAACATATCTGACAGTTGCAAACACAAAGTCAAATGAAAACCTAAAGTACCTTTGTCGTTGGAAAAATAACCAACTCTTTAGGCCAACCAACAATGACTCCAACAGCATCATTGATGATTGTTGGTCCAAACTTAATTGGGATCGGAAGCTGTGCTTTTTCATCTAAGACAACATCAATAGATACCTTGAAGTTCTCTTCCCCAAGTGGAACATGGTGAATCATAACATTTGGACCTCCTTCTGATATTATTGTGCCATACCACGTTTTCGCATTCTTTTACAGCCAGGTGACATTTTTTCCCCTTTCAAGAACAAAAAGACATGATATATTTTTATATGGAGGTGAATAGAATTTAATTGACATTAAATTCAGAGACATACAACCTTCATATTTGAAGTTCCGCAATCATAAACTTCTTCCACATCATCTGACAATTTTGAGTCTTTCACTCCTGAAAACTTGTTTGATGCTACACTCTCAGAAGATCGATCATTGATTAATGGAATCACAGCAGCAAGTTGAGACCTCAGCATCTCCAATTCAGCTTTCAAACTTTTAGTCTCCTCCGATTGTGCTTTTACATTTTCAATCACAGCTTTTGAGATTGTTTCTCTCTTCTTTCTTGGAGTTTTAAAGTATACTTGTGGTTTTACGAAACCTCCCACACCTCGAACCCTTCCATAGTGTTCTTGGCTTCCTAAGGCAGCGGTTAACACGTCATTCATTCCAGAAGATTTGAACTCTCCTTTGCCTTTCTTTTCCAACAATTCATCCTACAGTTGGAGACATGACAAATCAATTCACAAACTATAGTGTTATTTATCTAGGCAATATGGCGATTGAATAAAACTAAACATTTACAATTTTTTCAGCTACTTCTGATGTCTCCGAACATGTTATGTTGCCAGATTTGTCTTCTCGAGCTTTACGCCAAAGCACAGATCTATCAACTTCCTCATCTTCAGCAACCAATTTTTTGTTCCGCTACAATTTCAAAACTCATATGTTTAATAACATGAAGAACATGCTAAAAATTACAAATATATTGCTCTATTTCTTACAAGTTCAGCCTCCAAGCTGATGTAACCCTTGCGAGACATTCTGTGGTGAAATTTACAATGCATGGTCCGTTGTTTTTGTTTTTCATGAGTAACCTGCATCATTATGTTGGCTCAGTTAAGTATTGAATTTAATAAATTCGTGAGGAAACATCCCATGATGGATCCAGTCTCGCATCCACAAATGCTTTCCAATCCGCTAGTGGGAGTTGATACTGACTTGGTGGAGAAATCAACTTTTCAGGATTATCTTTGTTCGGCCAAAAAAATCTACTAGTCAATTTGTTTTTGAAATCTCGCCACTTCTGAGATGCTGAATTCATCACAGCATACTCACTTTGTGGCGCTAGTTCAAAGACATTCTGCAACAAAAACAGATTAGTTAGAGGTGAAAGTATGACTGTAAATTCAAATTGAAGCTTGTACTTACCGAAATCTCTTCCCACAGTTTTTGTTTTATGTTTTCTGGAACTTCAGGCCATGAATTTATACTGATTGGCACCATGGCTCTAGCAATAGAACCAATGTATGATTGTAAAGTCCTTCCATTTGCATTGTATGCTGGCCGCCCCATGTCATCATAATCAATCTTTGCTTTTTCCCCCCATCTGGCAGTAGCAATTAGTTTACCCATCAACGTAGGGCCTCGCTTGTTCCTGTGCACATCTACAGGATGTTCTTCTCCATCAGTAAGTACAGGGTGCTCTGCATTAGTAACTTCATTTAGCTTATCATCATGTACTCCTTGTATCATCTCAGCTGTAGCATTTGTTTCCTTTTTTTTTGACGACCCATTGAGCCTTTTTCTACATATTTACATGAATGAAACCAATGTTAAAACCTACACAATAACATTAACCATTAAAATAACATAAACAATAAATCTAATAAGACAAGTATAAACATGACATAAATAATAACAGAAACAATAATAACATAAATAATAAACATAACTTGTAGAAACCTGACATAAATAATAAACATGACATAAATAATAGCAATGATGTTATGTTTATAGCATAACAAAAACCATGACATAAAAGTGAAAAACATGATTTTTTCTTGTTTGTTTCCCAGCCACCCTCAGTTTTTGATCTAAAGTAACTTTCATGACCGGAATACAATGAGTATCAACATCATCAATTGGTCGAGAATCGGGAATACTAGTCCAACCATCATCATCTCCCTCGTAACATCGATTTGGCACAAGGAGTACAATTGACCACCCTTTTTGTAATTGGTCATCAATATAAAAGACTTGATTGACTTGACTTGCAAGGACAAATGAGTCATTCTTGTGCCCTATTTTGTTCATATTGACCAAGGTGAATCCACATTCATCATTGTTGATTACTCCTTTGTTATTTGCAACCCACGCACACTTGAAAAGAGGAACTTGAAATTGATGATAGTCCAACTCCCATATTTCTTCAATCACTCCATAGAAAGTCACATCAGTCATCAAGGGATTCTTATCTTTGGCACTACAGACAAGCATGGTGCTAGCAACTAGAGAAACCCCACTATTTTGGCAAGCTCTCTCATCATCCCGTGCCTTTGTTTGGTATAAATTGCCATTTATCACGTAACTACTATACTTAATGACTTGCCCACGTGGACCATGAGTCAGCCATGTCAATGTTGATGTCGTTCCACCATTGCAGCTATCTATTTCAGCATCCACCTGACATTTATACAATTAGAATAGGGTGATTAAAATACTAGCTACAAACTGTTCACCGCAAAATGCATAAAGCAAATTTATCCACCTAACCTTTGCACGAAACCAGTCAATGAACTTCTTATTGTGAGCATCTTGTATCCACCTTTCATCTTTCTCTTTTTTCGAAAACATTGACTTCAGGAAATATTTATGTTCACTGTGGAAATATTTATATAGCAATTTGTGTTGGATATTAAATATTGACAATCACATGGGTGCAGAATTATAGATTAATGCAATACACTTACATAATGTAGGGAGATACTTCTTCTGTATTTTCCAGCACAGTCAAATGTGCTTGTTGAATATCAACTTCTGGCACTATAATTGGTGTTTTGCATGCTAAGAAGCCAGCAATGTTTGATTTGGGATCACGATTTGATTGAGGGACCCCAATAGGATCAAGTTCATTTAGGTATTCCGAACAAAACTCAATTGCTTCTTCAGCTAAATATCTCTGAACAATGCAACCTTCAGGATGTTTTCGACTGCCTACATAACTCTTAAGCACCTTCATGGATATTTCGAACGGGTACATCCACCGGAAGTACACTGGTCCACATAATCGAACTTCTCGAACAAGATGAACTGTTAAGTGAAGCATGACATCGAAGAAAGAAGGGGGGAAATACTGCTCCAATAAGCAGAGTGTAACAACCAAGTCAGATTGCAGCTTATCTAACTTGGCTACATCTATCACCTTGCAACAAATATCTTTGAAGAAGAAGCATAATCTTATGATGGCATATCTAACATGTTTTGGTAACGCATCACGTATGCGTATTGGCAGGAAATGCTGCATTAGAACATGACAATCATGAGATTTCAAGCCAATCAATTTCAACTCAGACAAGGACACAAGATTTTTCAGGTTTGATGAGAAACCTTATGGGACATTTATATCCATTATCGACTGACAAACTTGTAACTTCTCTTTTTTTGTGAATGAGCATGCAGCAGGAGGAAGATATGTTCTTTTTTCACCAAATTTACGTGCCAATTCAGGCCTAACTCCCATTTGAACCATGTCCAACCTAGCTGCCACATTGTCCTTGGTTTTTCCTTTAACATTCATCAAAGTATTAATGAGAGATTCGAAGACATTTTTATCTATGTGCATCACATCGAGATAATGCCTAACATGCAAGTGTTTCCAATAAGGAAGATTGAAAAAAATTGATTTCTTCTTCCAACATTTTCTGAAATCTGTTGATTCAAAATCTTTTTCTTCTTTACTATATTCCAAATTATTGTCCTTTGCATTCTTTCTCTTTTACCTTTCACACTAATCTTCTTTCCGAAAACACACCTTATGTCAGAAAGCTTGTCAAACAAAGCAACCCCAGATAATGGTGTAGATGATTCTCCATGTTCTCCATACCATCGAACTCTTTCATTTGCATCCGATATGGATGAAACCGTGGTAGGAATCGTCTATGACCAACAAATGACATTTTTTTTCCCATTTTCCAAATGCTTTGCACAAGTATCTTCTTTGCATACTGGGCATGCATAATAACCATGTGTAGTACATCCACTAAGGTTACCATAGGCTGGAAAGTCATTGATGGTCCATAATAAGACTGCTTTAAGAGCGAAAAATTGTCTTCGATAAGCATCATAGACACCATCAACTCCTTCCCACAATCGTTGCAAATCTTAAACTAACACATCAAGATAGACATCTATATCGTTTCCTGGCTGTTTAGGCCCTGAAATGAGCATATTTAGCATGATGAATTTTCTCTTCATACACATGTTTGGAGGCAGATTATAGGTGACCAACATAATTGGCCAGCAACTGTACCGACTACTAAGGTTGCTATAAGGATTAATGCCATCAGCTGCAAGTGCCAGCCGAAGATTTCTTGGTTCACTTTCAAAGTCGGGCCACATATGATCCACAAACTTCCAAGATGGTGAATCAGCTGGATGACGTAACTGACCGGGAACTCCTGTGGTTTCTGCATGCCATGTTAAATTTTTGGAGGTATGTAGAGATTTAAACTTGCGCTTAAATCTTGGTATGGGAGGGAAATACCACAACACCTTTGCAGGAACACCTTTCTTCTCAACGTTCTTCTTGGTTAGCTTCCACCGTGACAAGCCACATTTAGGGCAGTTTACGCAGTCTTTATATTGCTTCCTATAAAGAATGCAATCATTGAAACAAGCATGAATCTTTTCATGACTCAACGCCAAACAACTCAATGTCTTTTTTACATCATACATTTTGGTTGGCAGGTTGTGATTATCTGGTAGCATATCCCCAAAATCCATTAGTAGATCGGAAAATAGAGCGTCACTCATCCCATGCTTTGCTTTGGTGTTGTATAGTTTCACAATTGCACTCAACTTTGTGTAATGCTTACATCCATTATACAAAGGTTTCTCTGCATCCTCCAAAAATTCCATAAACACTTCTGGATTTTCTATATAGTTATCATATGCTGCCTCACACATATTAGTGGTTTCAAAGTGTTCGTGATAGTTACCGATTGGCTCCTTGTTGATGCTCAAATTTACTTTGTCACTTTCAGCAGACTCACAGTGCCAAATCCAATTCACATAATTTTGACTAAAACCATGGAAATAAAGATGCCCTCGAATGGACTTAGCTGGTCTTTTTTTAAGATTTTTACATTTGCAACAAGGACAATGAATTAAATTGGGGTCAATACGGGGATTCTCTAAACAACCTCTGATAAACAGTTCCATACCCTCCTCGTACTGTTTTGACCTTCTATCTGAGTGAATCCAAGATTTATCCATTTCAATACAGCAAAATACCAGAAATATATAACAATAAATTTGATCTAAACCTGAAAATATTACATTTAATAATGTCATTTTCAATTTAATTTCTTGAACGCAAAAAAAAAAAAAAACGAAAGAAGACTACCTATTGATGAAAATAAAGCAACATTGTTCCTAATTAATTTTAATTTGAATTACTCTCACACGTGCCGAAAATTAGGAACCCAGAGACGGACAACCAAGGCGACAACAAGAAATTAACCAATATCGTTCCAATCAATACCATACCTCGGGAAACTGGTGACGGACCAACACAGGTAAAGAAATATCGTTCCAGTCAAAATGGAGAAGAAACAAAGGCGCAAGGGACGGCGGTTGTGTATTTTAGTCGCCTCTTCCGTCTCAATGCTTTGAACGGTGGTGCTGGTGATGGTGTTTTGCTTCCCTCTCGGTGAGTGGAACGGAGGTGGTGTTGGTGGTTCGAAGCGAACGTGGTGTATCTCCAGTCGCAGCTTCCCTCTTGGTGCTTGGAACGGGGGTGATAGTGGTGGTGTTGTTCGTCCCGCCTTATTCTCTCTCGGTGGTGGAACGGCGGCGGCGGTGCGTGGAATGGCGGCGGCGCGGCGCGGTTCGAAGCGGAGATGACTGAAATTAGGGTTAATTTTGAAGGAAAATGTGGATCGATCGAAATGAGCTCACGCGTCTGAATTGAAGGAATATATATATATATATATGTGATATAATTGATATTAAATTAATTAACTTATCGGTTCATCTTTTTACTTCAATATGAACTTATTTTCCTTATTTTTTACTTCATCAACATTGATATGCCGAAGTAAAATATAATAAAAAAATACAGTGAAGCCCGAGTTTTTAAACATCCGAAGTAAAAATATTATTTTACTTCGCTTGTGTTATTACTGAAGTTTTTGATAATGTATTACTTCGTAATTTATTATTGCCGAAGTAACGCCTGACGAAGTAAAATCCGATTTTTCTACTAGTGTTTAGACTCACTACACTTGATCGATGCAAATGAAGACGAGTACGAGGAGACAAGCGGTAGGGACCAGTGATTTGGCTTGAACTGTATGGAGGCCTAACCCGAGGATGATTAAGTTTTCAAAAATATTATGCATGTTAAATTCATTTACTCCGATTTTAATGAAATTACTTCATGTTGTTTAAACAAGTACTTTTTACAAGCTCGTTTGATTTGTGACATTGATGACACGGAAATAGTTTGTACTCATTTATATTTAAAATATTTAGTCAAGAATTTTATTTATATCGCATTTTGAAAGATTATTGCTCATTAAGAAAAAAATTTTATTTCCCGCAAATTTTACGTAGTTTACAAGTACGGTACGTTACAGAAAATTTTGAATCCAGGTTCTAATTGACGATCAAGAGTATAGTTGTTGTCAGGAGACATTTATTGCCAATGTTGGTATTTTAAGAATGTTAAACACTTAAATTGATATGTAGGACCTTGAATTATCTTGCATACAATAAATTAAGGAATGACATTTCCAGGTTAAATAAATTACTCTCATTTTTGGGGTTGTGAGGAGCTTTAGATTTAAGTGCTACTGCCTTGTTTGTGTATTAATACGCCGTTATGACCAAGCTTGGGGAGGGTTAGATCAGCTGATACGAAGCTTGAATAGGAATTGTTGAATTATCGTTTAAGCAGGGTCCGTATCTTCCATTGCTTGGGAAATGTTCATACTTCATATAAATATTGTTTCGCTGCTTGATTTCATGGTTTAGTATGATGATTAAACATGGTCAAGTCCCGAGTGGTCTAGAAAGTCATAAGTTATTTAAATTACTTCGGTAGAGTACGAATGGTATGATTAAATTATGTAATTTAAGTTGTATGAATAATGTGTTAGTATGTGCAGCAGTAGCTCAAGCGAGATCCAACGAAGCCCTCAACGCTATGTAAGTATGTTCGACGTGAAAGAAGAAAAGAAAAGTTTTATATTTTTTATGGTATGCGAATTGTCTTGTGACCAATTATGTTACGGGTTTGGAAGCCAGAGAACGTGTCCGGGGACCTCTCGACCCTCGTAGAGCATGACATGGTTTTGATCAGGATTGGGAAGCGGTAAAGCATGACCAGGGACCAATCCACCTGGTAAAGCATGATCGGGGATCTTATGTTTGTGGGAGAGGACGTTTGGTCGAAAGGCTGTGATGATCCCTGCCAGCCCAGTACTATAATTTAGTCTGATCAGGCGCATTATGTTATGGGTCGCTTGCTTTGAAACATATCTCTACGCAAAATGATGATGTTTATGCATGTTTAAATATGTATGATTTCTACACATTTATGTAAAATTTTATAAAATGATGGCACGTATATGTTTATGTAAGTATGTTTAGAGTTTAAGTATTTATGTGCTACTTTATAATGTATGTGGTTTTATTATGTATTACTTGCTATTCTCAACTTATACATGTTGAGTCTTTAGACTCACTAGACTTGATCGATGCAGGTGAGGACGAGTACGAGGAGACGAGAGGTGGGGACCAGTGAGTTTGCTTGGACAGTGCAGAGGCGTAACCCGAGGACCGCTTAAGTTTTCAAGAATTTTGTGCATGTTAAATTTATTTACTCTGATTTTAATAAAATTACTTCATGTTGTTTAAACAAGTGCTTTTTACAAGCTCGTTTGATTTGTGACATTGATGACACGGAAATATTTTGTACTCATTTATATTTCAAATATTTGGTCAAACATTTTATTTATATTGCATTTTGAAAGATTATTACTCATTTAAGAAAAAAATTTATTTTCCGCAAATTTTACGTAGTTTTAAACTACGGTACATTACAGAAAATTTTGAATCCAGGTTCTAATTGGCGATCAAGATTATAGTTGTTGTCAGGAGACATTTATTGCATATGTTGAGATTTTAAGAATGTTAACACTTAAATTGGATATATAGGACCTTGAATTATCTTGCCTACAATAAATTAAGGAATGACATTTCCAGGTTAAAGAAATTACTCTTATTTTTGGGATAACAAATAGATAACTACCTTACGTAAAATAAGTCACAAAACATAGATAGGCATCGAGGAAAGAGTAGCATAATAAGTTTTGTATTTATACGATACTAAGAGTAAGTTATATTGGAAGGTGAATAAAAGTTTTCTTTCCTCTCTAGGGTGTTAAGATTTTTGTAAGTGTAAGGTCATTTGACATAAGCTTGAGTTCCAAGGTTACATTTAAGTGTTTGATTTTATTGGGGGATTTAGAATGAAATCATAATGTGAGATGGTGACTCGATAGACTTGAATCATTTAAGTACTTTGACTACTTGGGATTTTAAAAAAAATTGATGATAGTGTTAAGAACAATATGTTTGGCATATACAAGAATGTTGTTTTAGAAAGTATCAGTCATTAAGGTGTTTTATAATCATAGATACTATATGATGACTATGGATCGAAACTGGTTTTGACAATATGAGTATATTTTGGGGAAATTAAATTATAAGATAAGGACGACTTAAGGTAAAGTCAACTAATTAATTAATCTTTGAGAAGATAAAATAACTTAAGGTAGTTTAGGATTTATAATTGATAGAAGATTTAGAGTTATTTAAATCTTTTATTTGCTTGAGATCAAGAAATTTGGTTTAAATGTATAAAAATGAAAGATGTCATATCAGAGTATACAACGAAAGCGTGATAGAATGCAAAATTTAAGCCAATCAGGTTAAGTATGAAGTTAATGAAGGAGCCTAAGCTTTTTAATAATCAAAACTAAACAAAATTCGAGGACAAAATTTTATTTAAGGGGGAAGGTGTTAAAGATTTAAAAGCTAAGTTTTTATTTTTAGTTAAGAAAATATTTATTTTAAATAATTTAAGAATTATGGCATGTTTAAGATCAAATTTAAATTAATTAGTGGGAGCAAGGAATTTTATGTAATTTATAAAGGATATTTTGATATTTTTAAATCTTTTAATTTGAGGTCAAATAATTTTATAAATCTTAATGGGCCTAATTTATTAATTAAAAACTAAGGTTAATTAAGCCAATTATTTAAGTGTTTAGGAAACCCTTTTTTAAAAAGATTCCCCCACACACACCACACTAAAACACACACACAAATTACATGAAGTGAAGGAATCGGCCGAAACAAGTAGTCTTGGGCAAGGAAGTTTTCGATTTTTTTTCTCCTTCATCTTCTATTTCTTCCTCGTTCTTCCTTTCAATAGCAATCAACCGACTCCCTTGCATCGCAAGGTGGCTTTTCTGTAGGGTTTTGACTAGAAAAAATCGTAGAAAAAGGGTAGAAATCGTCTTTCGTTTGTCACTGAAGTTTCATCGCTTCGATATTCGTATTTTTTTCGTTTTAAACCATGAAAATTATATTGATCAAATTATTTGATGATTGGATGAATATATTTTAATGTTTTGACGTTTTTGCATTCGTTTGAGATGGGTTATGATTTCTAAAGGACATGCTACCGTTAGGGGACATTAAGGGATTGTAAAAAATTTCGTTTAAGGGATGAACAAAGATTGGACAATAGCGAAGAAAGTGTTTGTTTGAGGCTAGAAAGTTAGGGTTTTCCTTGCATTATTTGGGATGTTTCCATTGGCTAGGTTGTAGGGTGCGAAGGGCCTGGTGCGGCTCGTCAGGGGCTGATCCAGTAGGGTCAGTAGGATCCAGGAGGGTGGCTGGTGGCCTGAAAGTGGTCTGGTCCAAGGTGGCTCGAGGGTGGCTCGAGAGTTTTAGGTGCGTGGCTTGGTTTGGGAGAAATAGTTTTGAAAATGGCTAGGAAAAGCGATGGAGCTCGTCGTGGTTCACGAGGGATGTTACAGGCGTCATGAGGGTAGATCAGGGGTGAAAAGTCTAATTTTAAAATTTGGGAAGAAAATATTAAGTTTTGAATTTATTCGGGTTTAAAACGCTTCAAAGTTTAGCTATTAAGTTGAATAAATTGAGATGGTCGGGTTTATGTCTAAGAAAAATATTAGAAGTCAAAAATAAAATTATATGATGCTATGGGATAGGTCGAGTCATGAAAAATAAGAAAAAGCCAAAAGTGAGAAGTTCGAGGTCCAGGGGTAAAATGGTCATTTTACGTCCCGAGTAGTTCGAAAGGTCTGGAAGTGTCCCGAAGAATCATAATACATGCTAAGTAATATTTTGAAATTTTTATGATAAAGAATGATATTTTTATGATATATGCAAAGGCTATACGATTTTTCCCGAAAAATGCTATTTTTGAATTACATGATATTTTATAATAAAATGAAAGGAAAAATTTTTTGAGTGATGTGAATTGACTGTGACATAAAAGATAAAATGAGATATTGTGAGGAAAAAAGGCTCCAGAAGGAGCCTGGTTACGGGAAAAGGCCTAGAGGGAGCCCGAAGATCGTATTACTATCTTTCGCCACGACCCAGTGACGAGAGTTGCTGACGCCCCCCGCCCCTAGGTACTTGATATAGTTAGACTGATCAGCCGACGAGATGATGATAAAATATATGATAGTTTTCTTTCAAGGATCAAACTTCACTCAAAATGATATACGATGATGAAAGGCCTTATGATTTAATGATTTATAATTTATATATGATTACGAGTTTTTATGACAGTTTATTTTAAATAAAAGTATGATTTTTAAATGCATGAACTTGTATACGTATTATTTGTTATTTATAGTTAGAACGTCCTGAGTCATTAGACTCACTAGATTTGCATGGTCGCATGTGAGGATGATTTTGAAGGAGGCATTGATGCTTGAGTGGATCGGGTTCCGGCAGTACACTCCCGAGAGATTTTTATTTTCCGCATTAGCTTAGTATTTAAAATTTTGAAAAAAATATTTTGAGGATTATTTTATTAAAGGTTTTATACTTTATTTTGAAGTTTAAGTGTTTGGATTATTTTAAAATTGATATACGATTTTGTGGGGGACGATTTATGGATTTTATGGTTTTAAGATTTTTAAATATTAGTTTTTATGTTGGATGGTTTTGAAGTTAGAACAAAATGTTAAAAAAAATTCCCTAGTATTTATTTAAAGTTAACAAGGTTTGTCCATAATGAAATAATCATATCAATCTTCATCAACAATATCAATAAATATTGTTATAAAACATCATATAATTAACAAAAAAGTATCCTACATAAATAATTATTAGAAAATCTTAAAATTATTATGAAAAATGTTCGTATAATCTCTAAATATTTTATATACAATATGTTTATACACAAAAAAAATGAAAAAAAATTATATCCACATGAACGTGATTACTAATAATTTATAATGGTGGTTGTGTTTACTCGATCATAAAAGATATAGATGCTACAAGGAAATATAGAAGTGAATTTTAAATGGGCATTATTAAAAGGGCAAATTAGAGTAAAATTCATATTTCAAATTTTGTTTTAGATTTCAGTCTCTCTCAAATATAATTTGGGAATTGATTCCTGACAATAACTAAACTATAGTTTTCACTCCATATAAAACCCGTTTTACGTTTTTATCTTTTGTTATTTACGTAAATATATAAATATATTCTCCTTCAACCAAATCCATTGGCTCCTACTGAAGCAAATCCATCTGCCCGATTTGTCATACTTCCTTCTGGCTTGTAAAAAGGTGATTGAAGGTAAAGATAAGTCTCTTATTCCGATTATATTTTAGTCATTTTGAAAGTAAGTTCAAATGTGTATGAAATTCAATTTGTAGAAAAATGATATTTTGATTTTTTTCCACATTTATCGTTTTTATCTGTGATTAATGAATGTGAGAGTGTTGTTATTCAACCAACCTAATTATTTAGAATTCCTGAGCGATTTGTGTCGAACCTATATGGTCAAGTAAATAGCAGATTTGTTTTTTCATGAATACGAGTATATTGTTGGTCACATGTCATGCATTTTATGTGTTTGATGATTTGCCTTAGTTGTGAAAAGCAATTCATCCGATTATGTTTTATTGTTATGATTTTATTTCGATTAAGTACTTACTTTGACCTACAAAGTATCTGATATGAATTTTCAGATACTTGTTTTTGTCATTTGAATAATAAAATATGCATGAAAATAATTGATTTTCGAGTAGTCAACAAAAATCTAGTCACTGTTGGTAGGTGTGATCATACTGCTTTTATTGATTATGAGTCTGTTTTGATATTGATTTGATTTGAACGATCTTATGCCTTTTTATGCTTCCAACTTGATTTCTTTTGTGCACACTTATTTTTTTGTGACTTCACTTACCTTTTATCAAACAATTTTGAAAACTGCTGGAACATTTCATGTTTTCAATCTTGATTTTGATGTTAACAAAACTTGTTATTTTGTTTCTAATGAATTTACCTAAGTTCGCAGAAAGCTACCGAGCCTAAACTGAAGCTATCGAGACGCAAACTGAAAGCTCCAACCGATTGCCCAAACTGAACTAGTTAAACTGATATATGAAAGACCAGTTCAAATGATTGTCCAGATGATAGGTAGTTCAGCAGAAGACCTTCAGAAACCCGGCTAGCTGATGAAGAGCTCAACTTATGAAGAGCCCAGCTGACCAGTTGAACTAAATTAGTGAAATCAGTTCAGCTGACCATCCAATTGATTTCACCACACCAGTTCAAGACCAGTTCAACTGACCACTTCAGAACATCAGTTAAGAGCTGACCAATTTGCAGAACACGACAAGCTTATCTAAGTGGAATCCAGCTGTGCGTATTAAGAAAGTAATTGTCCAGTCAAAGGACAATAATGAACGTTGCAGCAGAGCTTAAAGTCAAGACGTTCCATAATGAAAGGACAAGTCACAAATATCGAGGAACGGATTCAAATGCAACAAACATATTTGATGAGTCTTGATGTACGGTCACAAAGACCCTATAAATACAAGATCAAAACCATCGAGAAACAAGAGTGTGTGAAAATCATGAGAAAAAAAGAAGGGCATGCTCATTGAATACCAGCGTACAAGAAGCAATCAGCCCAGATATGAGGGAACACTTCAACGTCTTATCAGCATAGATTAGAAGCATAATTCTCTCAGTGTGTGAGAACACTTTCATGTTGTATTCATAGATCAGTTCTCACAAATCACTCACATATACAGAGAGTAGAGCTTATTGATAAGTTGAGTGACTCTAGCACAAAGACGTTAAACTTGTGTATGCAGTCTTTAACACATAGACGTTAAACAAGTGTTGGTTGGAAGGTGATGCCTTCAGTCTAGACTAGGAGTTCAGTTAGGCAGTGGTGTAAGTCCTAAGCTGGGTGGGTTTGTACAAAGTGTTTTCTAAATCAAAATCTTCTAATGGATCCTACCCGAGGTGGTAGAAGGGGTGACGTAGTAGCAGTTGAAGTCTCCGAACATCCATAAACATATCTTGTGTATTTAACTGTTTACTATTATTTTCAAACTGATTTGATCAGTTCTAATTGTTATCAATTCAGTTCTCACTATAACTGAACTGATATATGCAAGAATTGATCTCTCTTATTTAAATTATTCTGTTTATACAAGTTAAAAGGTGTAAGGACCGTGTATCGTATTATCGTAAATCAAACATTGAATATCAATAATTCATGAGATTTTTATGTTATTAGAGAAAATATGTTCTGATAATGAAAGATTGTAGTAGTAGTTGAATTGTATTTGAATAATATGCTAAACCGCAATAGAAAAGTGACACATATGACGGTTTTTAGCATTATTATTTGAGTATTAATTCAAACGAAATGAAAAATGAAACTAATTTCATTAGAAAGCTAATACATAGTACCAAAACTTTGATGTTTTGAGTTTTGTCCAAATCCATTTGGAAATAGGGGCAAAATCATCCCAAAATGTATCGTGTGAATTAAAGTTCTTGCAATGGTACATTACGGGAAAACGAGCTTAACTTTCGCGTCCGATATCCAAATTGAGTGAGGTTAGAGGCAAATGGAAGCAAGACATATATCTACAGCTTTCATATTGACCATGTTTGCTAATTCGAAACCTAGCATTCCGGACAGAACATGGCGCGCTTGGGCGCCACTTCAGGACCGCCCCTGCGCGACATTATCAAGATTTTGGACAGAGCTTGGCGCACTAGGGCATCATTGTTTGACTTTCAAAGCACGGCAGTGAAACTCATATTAGGCATAACCAGGCACGCTAGGGTGCAAATACTTGACCGCCCCAGCGGGCAAGATAAAACTGCTCCGGGCAGATCTCGGCGTGCTAGAGCGCAAATATTTAACCGTCCTAGCGTGCACATTAATATTTATTGTTGTTAAGAATGAAATTTTCAGAAAGCTTCATTCTTTTCCTCTGACTTTCGAAAAAGAAAAGAAAAAATTAAATTCTCTCGTTCGAATCGACTGTGAAACTTGTCAAAACGTGAAACAAATTATATATTTGGAATCCTCGTGTCGAGAGCGTTCATTTGAGGTAAGTTTCTTCTTGATTCAGAACTTTTATTTCTTGAGTTGCTGAAATAGTATGTATTTGAAGTTGAATTTAATATATGTGATAGAATTACCGACAAAAAACTACTATTCAAAGTTGGAATTGAATTATGTTATGATTTCAATTTGATATGAATTTTCAAAGTTTCATAAGATTTTTAGAACTTGAATTGTTGATTCATTGAATGAAATGAAGATATTGATTATGTAGATAGCATTTTTGTACTGAAATCTTAAAGCTACATTGACTAGAAACGAAGAATTGAGGTATATTGCGATCTAGTAACATAGGACATGTATCTGTGTCATATGATATATGTTTGATTGATTTTATTTAGAATATGTGTCTATATGCCTTATTTTTTTTGAGTTGATGTGGACATACATGACATTCATAATTGGATATCGATGTATAACATAAAAATTTTGTTAACACACATCATTTTATCATACATCGCTATATAACATGCACGTTGAGCTATGATCCTTGGATACGTTGATATGATTAGATTTGATTCTGGGGTTTGTGAGCACGCTGCTATGTTTGGTATTACGTGGCCCTTAAATCATATTCATTCTTGGCCTTGATGATTGATTGATTGAGATTTGGGATTTGATGGTGCTTTTCCGACGCTATCATACGATCATCCCTTATACTTGATTGAGGCCGGTGTGCCAGCTCAAGAATTGATTTGATAGCGATTCGATTGGTTCTGATACATGCTCAGTGGATGGGCATTTGACCTGATATCCCCACGACACGCATACATTGCATATCATATATCATTGTGTAGATACATGTTGTATATATTATGGTTGTTCCATACGGAGCCTTGCCCATACACAATGGGGGCTGCTATTGTCTTTGTGAGTGGACAATGGCAGGTACTCCAGGTTATAAGGAGATCGAAGAGGGTACTTTTGGAGGGAGTCACATTTGAGTTGAGGTTTAGTGGTCTATCCCAGTATATATGTGACGTCTGCCCGTTTTTATTGCTTTAAAAGTATTAGAATTTTTTTTAAACACTCAATTTTTCGGCCATGTACCTTTCCCACATAAAAATATTTTTTATAAAATATTTTACCCTTTTAAAATAAAACATCATCCATCTAGTATTTTAAAAATCAAGTGCAATAGTAAAAAATGAAATCATCAACTGTTTTACCAACCTTAAAAGCAATAAGTTTGTAAAGAATAGCCATACTAAACCTCTCAAAAATATCTCAAAAAGCATAAATAAATAGTCTTAAAAATCTTATAACATAAATCATGAGTCATAAATCATAAATGCGAAAATAGTAAAAGTGCTGGTCCTCGGGTTGTGTACGTCATCAGTCCAGTCAAATCATCCGTCAAGTCCTCCCTCAACCTCACCTGCATCCATCACACCTAGTGAGTCTAAAGACTCAACACACCATAATCTTTATAACAAATAATACATATAAAACCACATGCAACAGTGAAAATACTTTTACGTGAAAATAACTTTTCATGACATGCAATCATAAACTTTAACTTTTTCCTTTTTTCCTCATCATGACATAAACCTTTCACATAATCATGAACATTTTCCTTTTCCTTTTATTTTTCCTTTGTTGAATTCAGATCGTTAATTGTGACTTTCCCTGACATGACATGAACATGAAAAATCGATGGATCCATCTACATGAAATCACAGTACTGGGCGGCGGGGACATCAGCAACACTCTTACCGGTCAACTGAGCCTTGGCCTATCATGATTCGAATAGAAATACGATCGTCGGGGCTCTCTCTGGTGCCTTCTCCCATAAATGGGCTCCCTCAGGGGCTTCTCCCCTCGCGATATTCCCATTCTTACCTCAAACCTCATAACCTCATATTCGTAATAATGGAAACACGATCGTCGGGCTCCCACTGGGACCGTCACCCTCACGATATCTACAATATTATCGAATTAGTCACAATTACTTCACTTCCTTCAACGTTTTACATTCTCATTACTTTATAAAAATCATGCATAACATTATGCAACATGTCTTTTAAATGTCAACCTTAAATCAGAAAAATTTATGGACATTTAAATAAATCATAATTAATCATGAACATCTCATAAACATTCAAAATAGTCATAATATCACAAAATAGCATTTAGGGCACTGCCATGATGTTTACAAATTTTTCCGGTGTAAAAAGACCGTTTTACCACTGGACTTGACATTTTACGATTTTGACTTTTTCTTGATTCCTTGACTCTAACATGTCCCAAATAATTATTTAGGCTTAAATTAAAATTCCCATAATTTTATTTAGCTTAAAAGCTAGACTTTTCAATTAATCTTTTTAATTAATCGTTTTGACGGTGTTTTAATCCCGAAAAATCCCAAACTTTAAAATAAAATTCCTAAACTTAAAACTTAGACTTTTGATATTAATTTGGCCCTTATGAACCATGCCTCGACCCCCGTGAGCCATGTTTCAAAATATTTTTTTTTCAAAACCCTAACATGACACATAAATTTCAACCCTAGAGCCAACTTCCGATTTTTACGAGTTACCCCTGGACCATGTTGGTCCAAAACTTGACCAACATCCTAAATCAACCTACTGGACCCTAAGTTCACCAAGAACCCAACCTAAACCACAAAAACGAGCCCCCAACCCCAAACCCATGATGGCCAAGAACTCCCATAGTGACTAGGACTCTTCTTTTTGTGCTTAGGATCATACGCAATGACCTGTCCCTGGACCCAGACCCATGAGCACTCACCTAGGACCCTAAGGACTCATTCAAACCCAGCCCGTTGCTCCTGGCTGCACTGCAGCAACGCCTGCGCACTGCTGCACCTAAGCGTGCAGCGGCACCACTCTCTGGTAGGAGTCCTACCGTGGCTAGGACTCCTTCCCCAGCCCTTACCTCGAGTCCTAGCATGGCTAGGACTCTCTCCTAGACTCCCCCACGACCCTAGTTAGCCTCCAGACCAAAGACAGCCCTTGCCCAGCCGTGGGGTACCAACCTGTAACCCCTTTTCCCTCAAGCAGCAAGTTTAACGGTTGTGCTTGTTTCTTTGATGTTCCAGCCGTGTGTTGTGTGGGTGAGTGGGGCTTTAATTCATACTAAAGTGTTACTTAAACATACCTAGACATCATGGCAGCCCTTTAGGTGTAAAACGTGAGTCATGGCATCAAAGATATTGCATAAAGATCATGCACATGGGAAAAACGAGAACAGCAAAATTCTGGACTTCATGCTTCATACAAAATAACTTAAAAAATATATTATGACATGATGGATGAGAAAAGGAGATATATGGCGTGCCTTTGCGTTTTACACGCTCGAAAATCCGTTGACGACGAAGAACGGGGCTCAACCTTGGCTTAGTTCTTGCCTGCACCCTTCGAAAATCCTCCTCCAAAGTGTGTTGTGTGTGCCGTGAGGTTTGAGAGAGGGGTGGGGAGAGTTTTTCAGAATTAAAATAGGGTGGCCGTGAGAATGACTTGCTTCAGTAGGGTTTTAGGTGTTTGAAATATATTAAATATACTAATTGAATTACTAACTAGGCCTTAGGCCTATTAAGCCTTTAAATTAAGCCCATTAGTTTTAATTAGGATTTAATAAAATATAAAAATAGTTTTGGTAAACTAAGTTTGTGAGTTTATTAGCCGGTTTGCCAAAAAATTCGTATTTTAGTTGAAAAACTAACACCGATAAAATTTACGTCCCGGCGTGTAAAATCACCTCTAAAAACCCCTTATTTTAAAAAATATAAAGACCTCTCAATCATATTTTAAATAATTAAAAATAATTATTTAATAAAAACATTTTACGTTTTTCAGCTCTCGGTCCCCGTTCCTCGATCGCAACTTGAATATTCCTTAAAAATACAATATTATGTATGATTACAATAATATCCCATTTAGCAAGTATGTCATATAATCAATTAGCAATTAAAATCAATTAATTACTCATTTTTCATATTTTCTAGATTTGCATGCAGTTGGATTACGTCGTCTTAATTTTGGACCTTACAATATTTGTATCTATATAACGAGGCATGTCTCGAGGATATGAGTTGTATGTAGTTGATTTTGATGATATGTGAGCTTATTTTCTGATGTGAAATGTTTAGATGATATTTTATTATATACTATTTTTAGTATCATAATTATCGTTGACATGTTTTGAGCTCATTGTAAAGAAAATTTTTGCTCGTTTTCTGCTGTAATTAATTAATCCTAATCAAATTGCATTGTAATAACAATTAGGAGTTAAGGGCCCCACGGTCTATGGTATCAGAGCATAGCTGGGAATGCTCGATTGAGTCTTGTGTACACTTGAATTGGCACAAATGAATTGTGTTAGATTTATTTGTATTATTTGCTCTTGCTTGATATAGTTTGATTAAGTTGTTGATGAAATTGATGATTCGATATGATTTGATGATGTATCATTGATATTTTTTGTGATATTCATACTATATTTTGTAGATGGATCCCACAAATGAAATTTCTATGAGTAGTAGTACTAAGAGAATGGTTGGTGTTGGAAACTAAATTTCGGAGCTTGACAAATTAAGCGTGAAAAGATTGAACAACTGATCAAGAAAATTAAAGGTAATTGAACTGAAGATTAATGCGTATATAATTCTAGGCAGCTGAACTAACCGAAGCTAACTGAACTGTGTTGTCAAATGAACGATCAGTTGAGACTGATTGGTTACAAAACAATCAGTTGAGACTGATCATTTGCACACTCATCAGTTAATCCTATCGGTTAAAGAAAACTAATTTTATCAGCTTTACACGTCATCAGTTAAGGACTCCAAGTTATCAGGAGATCGGAGAGGGTGCTTATGGAGGGTGTCACATTTGAGTTGAGGTTTAGTGGTCTATCCCAGTATATATGTATCCATATACCGAGGCATGTCCCGAGGATATGAGTTGTATGTAGTCGATTTTGATTATATGTGGGCTTATTTTCTGATGTCATATGTTTAGATGATATTTTATTATATACTATTTTTAGTATCATAATTATCGTTGACATGTTTTGGGCTCATTGTAAAGAAAATTTTCGTTCGTTTTTCGCTGTTCTTAATTAATTCCTAATCAAATTTCATTGTAATAACAATTAGGAGTTAAGGGCCCCACAGTGTATGGTATCAGAGCATAGCTAGGAATGCTCGATTGAGTTTTGTGTACACTTGAATTGGCACAAATGAATCGTGTTTTGATTTATTTGTATTATTTGCTCTTGCTTGATATAGTTTGAGTAAGTTGTTGATGAGATTGATGATTCGATATGATTTGATGATGTATCATTGATATTTATTTATTATATTCATACTATATTTTGTAGATGGATCCCACAAATGAAATTTCTATTTATTACTAAGAGAATGGTTGGTGTTGGAAACTAAATTTCGGAGTTTGACAAATTAAGCGTGAAAAGATTAAACAACTGATCAAGAAAACTAAAGGTAATTGAACTGAAAATTCGTAAACTTATATTTGCCCGAACTGAAGATTAATGCGTATATAATTCTAGGCAACTAAGCTAACTAAAGCTAACTGAACTGTGTTGTCAAATGAACGATCAGTTGAGACTGATCAATTAAACAACAATCAGTTGAAACTGATGATTTGCACACTCAGTCAGTTAATCCTATCGGCTAAAGAAGTCAACTAATTTTATCATCTTTACATGTCATCAGTTAAGGACGTAGCCAACAACCGACAGTTTGTACAGAAGCTGTGGGAACGCCGTATTTCAGAAAAGCTATAGTGTACGATTGTCAGAAGAATTTTGACATGGCTATTCAACGGATATAAAGATTCAGATATATTCAATGTTACCGTTGGAATCAAAGCCTATAAATAACTGAGAAGATCAGCTGAGACAAAAATTATGAAGTTAACTAAGTTACCCGACTATCGAGCTATACAATCAGTTTCAAGAACTCTATACATATTATTTCAAAACTCAGTTTTACAAAAGATCACACTTATTATACATATCCATAGCTTTTAGGTTATACTTTGAGCTTCAAGCACAAACATTCATTATTGTTTTATTCGATATTCGTAAGATCATTTGTGATAAGAAATTACACATCAGTTGAGTACTGATAAATTGTATTGATACTCAGAGTTTCAGTCTTGGCATTGTTAAGTCCAAACTGAAGTGAGTTCGTACAAAACATTGTATAGATCAAAGTCTTTTAGTAAATATCTTATCATCGAGATAGAAGAGGTGACGTAGGAGTGTTTGAAATCTTTGAACATCCCCAAATCTTGTGTTGCTTATTATCAATTTTATTCTATCCGTATTTCAGTTATTTCTGAACTTTTATTATGTTAACTGATCGACATTGACAACAAAATTCGCGAATTCAACTTATCACTAAACTGATTCAACCATCGAAGAAGGTGTGAAAACTTTCAAGTGTTTATTCAATCCCCCTTCTAAACAATTTATCACACCCAACTGATCCTAACAAGTGGTATCAGAGCGGTTGAATCTTGTTTCTGAATATTTCTTATCTATAAATCTGATTACCATGTCTTCTTTCAATAAAATCCCAATATTTTCCAGAGAAGAATTAGACGATTGGAAGACTAGAATGAAGGCTCACTTAGCTGCACAAGATGATGATATGTGGTACGTTATCACTGAGGGAACCATGAAAATATTGAAAGCAAATACTGTTGTTGCCAAAACTGATGGTGCACCACATCGCATTGAAAAGCTTAGAGAAGAACGGACAATAGAAGACAAAAGAAAAGCCAATTTGGAAAATGTGGCTAAAGACATTCTGCACAAGACGTTGGATAAAATTACTTTCAGCAAGATAAAGATGTGGAGAACTGTAAAAGAGATCTGGGAGAAGTTGATTCAGCTCTACGAAGACAATGAGAAAATCAAAGAAAATAAACTCTCAGTTGCTTTTTAGAAGTTTGATAATATTAAAATGAAGATTGGAGAGTCTATGAACGAGTACGATGAAAGAGTAAGCAACATTATAAATGAACTGAATCCACTTGGAAAAGTGTATTCAAACAAAGAATTTGAAATGAAGGTGGTCTGAGGTCTTCCTAAGGAATAGGATGTCAAGATCATGGCTATGAGAGAGTTAAAGGACCTGAATAATATTGAACTACATGATCTATTTGCTGATCTCAAAGCCTATGAGTTTGAACTGCAAACAAGAGAAGGAGAGCTTTCTATACCACAAATCACAACTGGTCTTAGTGCTCACAAACTGGAATCAACTGGTTTAGTTGAGAAAACTGCTGTTTAGCTTAGTAATGACACAATGTTATTATTTGTGAAGAAATTTGGTAAATTCATGAGTAGAAACCAAGGTTCATTCCAACGAAATTATCAGAAGAATAACTTAAAGGAAGAACCAAACTCTTGCTTCAACTGTGGAAAGTAAGGTAATTTCATTGTTGACTGTCCAAAACCAAATAAGGACAATAAACATCAACTGATAAAGGAAAGAAATCAGTTGAATACAAAAGAAGAGACATGAAAGATAAAAGATCATTCAAAAAGAAACATGAAGTCCTGCTTGCTGATGAAAGCAAATCGAAATGGGCAGAAACTGACAGTGAAAAGTCAGAGTCGGAGAGCTCGAGCATCTCTAGTGATGATGAAGAAGAAGCCAAGTGCTTAATGGTAGATGATGCAGGACTGGAGTCAACAAGTTAATATGTATTTGACTTCAGCTCTACTGATTTTACACGAGTAGAACTCGTTGACACTTTGAGGACAACTAACTGAAACTGATGAGTCTTTTGAATTGTGGAGTCTGAAAACGGAGATTGCAAAGCAAAAAGCTGAAATGATCGAGAGTCAATCCTTGATTCATCAGTTTAAAAATCAGTTTAAAACAAAAATGACTTGATTCAGGCTTGGAATAAGTTATCAATCACTCTGACTGAATTGCAGGATATGCAAAAATCAGTTTCTGATAAAACTGTTTTAGACTTCAATAACATCGATGAAACTTCTGCCAGTGATACAATGCCAAAGTTGAATGAATACAAAGAAAAATTGTAACATTTACTAATTTAAAAATGCGAAAATATTTTTTTTAAAATCTCACATTTTGAAAATACCCATCTAAAAGTTTTACATGCATGCAACCCTACTAGAAAACTATCCCACTTAAAGATAATCATAAATATTTGACAACTTAAAATATTACATTTTAAAATGGCCAAACTCGACCAACAGAAAAATGTGTAAAAATAACGAGAAAAAATCCCAGTAATCATCATCAATGTATAAAAATGATCATGTCCTCCCAAATCTGGAAAATCATAATTTGCGGAAGAAAGGTGGTCCTTGGGTCGTGCGCACACATCCAGTTCTGCCTACTCAGAGTTCGACACCTTCAGTCCCCTCATAATCATGCTCACCTGCATCACACACGCCTAGTAAGTCTAAAGACTCAACACACCTGTACCATGGATAACAAGTACATATACATAGCACACATCAGTGAAATATACTAGAATCAACATACCTTTCATGAACTTAAAAAAAAGCATAAATGTAAACGTGCCATATGAAATCATAACATGTCAAAAGAGCTCATTGTAACATCATATACTTATACTTTTCCTTTAATTCAATTCAGTTCATTATTTGTGACTTTCTTAACATCGTTCATCATTATAATATGGATCCATCTCCATAAAACCATGGTACCCTGCGACGGTCGGACATCAGTGACAGTATTACCCATACACTGTACCTAGGCCTCATCATCAGCATTTACATATACATTTTAAGTATTTACATATACATCGTTAGTCACAACTAATTCACATCCTTCAAAACATCATCATTTCAATCACTTACAAAAATCATGTATATACGTCAATATTTCTTAAAATCAAGCATGCAACGTATTTTTCATCAATTCATAAAAATCATGTGTGAGATGCAAAAACATTTAAAAAAAAAACATGACAAATATGTGCTCTGGGCGCTGCCAGGATTAAAATCTTACCCCGGGTGAAAAATAACCATTTTGCCCCTGGAAACCCAAAATGACCGTTTTAACCCTGGATCTCTAAATTTTGACCCGAAGTTTATCAAACTTCTTAAAATAACCCAAAACATATTTAAATTTATTTCTTAGACGTAATCTCGAGCCCGTTTCAAAATTTATTCGATTCGTTTTAAAACATGGGCCGGGGTCTCGGTTTTAACCAGAATTTACCCGAAAATTAACCAAATTATTCCGAACTTAAACCATAACTTAACTCCCCTAATCCAGACCCAAAACCAATATTTCTAGACCCTCCTAAGATGCCAAAAACCTAGCCGAAGTTGCTGGAAACCAATCATGCGCATGATCCTCAACCCTAGTGCACCAACTTGAGTTCACTCGATCCTAGCTTTCCCCGACTTGGACCAGCCTAGAACGAGGTCACCTAGGACCATGACCAGCCCAAGGACTCACCCCTGGACCAACCCTAGACCAACCCTCAGCCCCCAAATGTACGCACCACTCAAATTCCAAAAACAACGTGCATAGCTGCGCCCAATTCGGAAAACAATCGACCCTAAAACGAGCCGCCTCCTTCCTAGCCGAGACTAGCTGGTTAAGGGCCTTCCCTAGCCTCGGTAGGACCCTCCTGGATCACACCTCAGCATGGTGCAGCCCTCCCACAGTCGAGCTTCCTCTATTACTCCACAAACACGCATCGAATCCTAATCGATTAGAATAAAAAGCTTCGGCCTTCACTTAAAACGAGCCTCCCATCATCAATTCACCTTAAAACACAACACCCTCGACCATAATATCCTAGCAGTTTGCAGCTCATTGCAACAAATCATAAAACATGAGATGCAAAAAGATATGCATGCGTGAACCAAGAAAAAAAACGAAACCATCACGCTTTGTCATGCAAACAAACAAGACATATACTTAACACATATGACAGCATATACGACGTGAATGATGCGTAAAAGGAAGTACATGGCGTGCCTTGATGATATAAGAACGAAAACTTGAAGAATTTCACGTCGAGGAGGCACCAAAGGAGCGGGGAAAGACCTTGCTTGAAAGAAACAATGGAGGAACATTTTTTTGCTGCTGGTTTAACCACGTGAAGTGCTTCTGATGGAGAGGGGTGGGAGGCCAAGCTGAGGGAATAGGTTAGGGTTTGTTCTAAGTGGTTTTTAAAGAAAAATACTAGCACTAATGGGCCTTAATTTAATTATTTAAAGTGTTTTGTGCCCATTTTGCATAAAAACAAACTCGTCAAGCCCTAAAGAACTTCCGCAAAATATTTCATTTTGGTACATTTTCGAAAATATCGCCCGAGCCCTAAAAAAGTAATCATTAAAATTTACGTATCGATAAAAATTATGACCCGGAGAGTAAAAATACCCACCAAGGCCTATTTTCGAAAAACACACTTAAAACACCTCATATTAATTAATAAAAATTAATCATGTAATAAAAATAATTTTCTTGATAATTCCCCGGTCTTCGTTCCTCGATCGAGCGCGAAATACATCTAGAAACACTAATGCATGAACTTTAAAAATGATCGTGAAATGATCCATATCATGCAATGATTATTCATTAAATGCATAATATAAATAAACACATAATTTAAATAAAACCCAGATTGCATGTATTCAAGTTACGTAAATTTAATTTCCTGGACCTTACAACTCTCTCCCTCTTAAATAAAATTTCGTCCTCGAAATTTAGAACATTCCGAATAACTCCGGGTAACGACACCTCATCTCGGTCTCATTCTCCTAAGTAGCTTCCTCCTCGGAATGATTTAGCCACTTGACCTTTACCATGTGGATTACCTTGTTCCAGAGCCTCTTCTCATGTCTGTCCAGTATCTCTATGGGTTTCTCCTCGAATGACAGGTGCGGTGTCAGCTGAAGTGGCTCATAGTTCACCACATGCAAAGGATTCGACATGTACTTCCGTAGCATGGAGGCGTGGAACACATCATGAATTGCTCTTCTTCCCGAACCTCATCACACCATTCATCGGTGCGACCTTCACAAACACATGATCCCCTGCCGCGAACTCGAGATCTCTACGGCTCTGATCTGCATAACGTTTTAGACGGCTCTGAGCGATCCTAATCTTAGCTCAAATCTAGACCACTAACTCTGCTGTCTGCCTTAAAATATTCGGACCCTAAGCCTGCTCTCTCTCCTACCTCATCCCAATACACTGGCAACCTACACTTCCTCCCGTAAAGTCGTATGGAGCCATACCGATCGATGCCTGATAACTGTTGCTGTATGTGAACTCCACAAGAGGTAATTTCGGCTCCCAGCTGCCCTGGAAATCGATAATGCAAGCTCGAGTAGGTCTTCCATAATATGAATCACCCTCTCTGACTACCCATCTATATGAGGATGGAAAGCAGTACTGAACAGTAACTTAGTACCCAACGCATGATGCAGACTCTTCCAGAACGCAGACGTGAACCTCGGATCCTTGTCTGACACATGGACAATGGAATCCCACACAGTCTGTCTATCTCTCTGATGTACATCTCAGCGTACTGATTCAAGGTGAAAGTCTTCTTGATCGGTAGAAAATGAGCTGATTTAGTGAGCCGATCATTAATCACCCATATGGCATTAAATCCTCCAGTAGTTCACGGAAGCCCTGTCACAAAGTCCATGATGATGTTCTCCAATTTTCACTCGGGAATAGGGAGTGGTCAGCTTCCTTATAGGTCTCTGATGCTCGACTTTGACCTGATGACAATTCAAACACTCGGAAACGAATCGCAGAATATCTCGCTTCATGCCCGACCACCAATAAAGTGTCTGAAAGTCTTTATAAATCTTCATACTCTCTGGATGGATGGAGTACGGGGTGCTATGGGCCTTGCTCAAGATATGTGCTCTCAAAGAATCACTGTCAAGAACCCACAGACGGTCTCTATATCGACTATGCCGTCCACAACTGTATACAATCTCTGGCCCTTAGCCTCGTCCCTCTGCCTCTACTTCTGCAACTGCTCGTCAGAATTCTACCTGCACAAATTCTGTCTCTCAATGTCGGCTGTACTGTCAGAGTAGCAAGATTTGGGGCATCTCCTCTGGAATAAACTACAAGCTCAAATCTCTAAATCTTCGCCTGTAGCGGTCTCTGTGCCGACAAATGGACAATCACTGTGCGATTCCTGCTCAGAGCGTCTGCAATCACATTAGCCTTACATGGATGGTAGCTAATGTCACATTCATAATCCTTCACTAGTCCTAGCCACCTCCTCTGCCTAATGTTCAGCTATTTTTTTGTGAAGAAGTACTTCAGACTCTTGTGATTAGTGAAAATCGTGCACTTCTCCCCATATAGATAGTGTCTCCAAATCTTCAGGACAAAAACCACTGCTGCTAGATCGAGGTCATGAGTCAGATAATTTTTCTCATGAACCTTCAGCTGTCTGGACGCGTAGGATATAACTCTGTCATGCTGCATCAGAACCGTGCCGAAACCGAGCTTCAAAGCATCTGTGTAAACCACAAACTCTACCTGCCCTGATGGCATAGCTAGAACTGGTGCTGTGGTCAATGCTAGCTTTAGTCTGTCAAAGATCTCCTGGCACTTGGATCACCAGATAAACTTGGAATTTTTTTTCGTCAAGGCGGTCATAGGCACCGAGATAGAATAGAAGCCTTGAATAAATTTTCTGTAGTATCCAGCCAATCCCAAGAAGCTACGGATCTCTGTCACGCTCTTAGGCACTGGCCAATCTCTGACTGCTTCAACCTTACTGGGTTGAACTCAATACCATCCCGAGATACAATATGGCCCAAGAACTCCACTCTGTCAAGCTAGGACTCGCACTTACTGAACTTGGCATACAACCGTCTGTCCTTTAAAGTTTGCAGTACGGTCCTTAGATGCTGACTGTGCTCCTCCATGCTCTTCAGATCAGGATATCGTAATTGAAAACTCTGAAGAACTGATCTAATTATGGCTGAAACACGCGATTCATGAGATCCATGAAGATTTCTGGCACGTTCGTCAAACCGAAGGGCATCACCAAAAACTCGTAGTGCCCATAACGCGTCTAGAAAGCTGTCTTATGCACGTCAGACTCTCTCATCTTCAGCTGGTAGTATCCGGATCGGAGGTCTATCTTTGAGAACATTGATGCTCCCTGAAGCTGATCAAACAAATCCTCGATCCTCGGCAATAGATACTTGTTCTTGACTGTGACCCTGTTAAGATCTCGTAGTCAATGCAAAGCCGCATGCTGCTATCTTTCTTTTTGACAAACAATACCGGTGTACCCCATGGAGAAAAGCTAGGGTGAATGAAACCCTTATCTAGAAAATCCTGAATCTGGTCTTTTAGTTCTTTCATCTCTGCAGGTGCTAGACGATAGGGTGCCTTAGAGATCGACATTGTACTTGGCATGAGCTCAATAGAGAAGTCCACCTCTCTGTCTGGTGGGATGCCTGAAACATCGACAGAAAAAACACTGGAGAACTCACTGACCACATTCACGTCTTCGAGCATCTGACTGACTGGCTCTGACACTGATACGATGCTGACCAAAAATGCCTGGTAGCCTCTCTTCATCAGCTTCCTCGAACACATCCAGGAAATGACGTGCGGCAACTGCCGGTGTCTGGCTGCCTCATAAATAAAAATCTTACCACTGGGCGGTTGGACAGACACTAACCTTTGTCGAAAGTCTATGATAGCTCCGTTCAGCGAAAGCCAATCTATACCCAGATTAATGTCGAACTCAACGGTAGCACTATTAAATCTGACTGCACCATATATTTCTGTAACCGAAGCTCCAATATCTTCACTATCTGAGAAGTGAACATCTGATCCTCGGATGGGATCGATACACTTAACCCTGAATCCATCGCCACTGGTATGATCCTAGTCGTTTGACAAAAGATTCGGATATAAACGAATGCATAACCCCTGAATATAGCATTGCATATGTGAATACACCTGAAATATATATCCTCCATGCGACAAAACATACCATAAAATCTAATCGCGTTGAAACTTAAGAGTCTTCTTACCCGAAATACACCAAATATTCTCAAAAATTACTTAATTAACCCAAACATTGCTCCAAAATTTTGAAATTAACCTTCTGAAAATCGAAAAATTGCCAATTAGTCACCTATAGTTTCGGAAAATTACACTTTGGTCTTCCAAACTTTTCGAAATTTGAAAAAAAGGCTCTATAAAATTTTCGGATCATGACCTCATAAATTAGAAAATTCACGAAAACCTAAAAAATGAATCCCCAAAATTTCAGAAAATTTTAAAATCGCCCCTTAAATTATTGAGTTATGCAATTAGGTCCTCAAAATATCGGTTACTACAATTGGGTGCTTAAAATTCTCATATTAGGCAATTAAACCCTTGATTTCAACTACGTAGAGCTTGCAGCCTATTTTGTTCTAAGTTAACAATCCCATTAAATTAATTCTTATCACAAGCATAAAATCCATGCAATCAAGTGATAAATCAGAATATTAAACATAAGGGTTACAAGTAATCAATGTCTAATCTGGCTCTGCCTCGGACTCCTCGGTATGCATCACATAAGCTTGGCCAGTAGTCGGGCCCGTGTTCTTAGGGACAGTCCGCTTATGACCCTCGTGCACGTAAACAAAGCATCTGAAGGTCCCCCATAAACACTTGCCGAGATGGAACTCGTTGCACTGCGTGCATAGTTGTCTGTACTCTGGCTTAGGCGCCCCTAGCGCCTGAGGAGGTCTCTGCTGCTGGGGCCTCCTAACCTGTCCATGGGGCTTCTGCTGCTCCTGATGCCTCGGTGGCCCTATATATTGTTTCTTCTGCGGCTGGGAGCTGGATTGAGTCTGATGCCTCTTCTTCTGCATCTCAAAGTCTATATCCCGCAAGAGCCTGCTCCGCCTGAAAAGCGCAGGAGGTGGCCTCATTATAACCTGCCGGCCTCATCAGCATAACATCCCGGCGAAGGGTGGGTCTCAGTCTGTCCAAGAAATGTCTCAGCTTCTGAGCGGCATCTCTAGCTATCATGGGTACAAAATGGCAGCCCCTGTCAAACTTATGGATAAAGTCCGCCACAGATGAGTCCCCCTGACGGAGACTCATAAACTCCCTCGTCAGGCAACCCCTGACGTCAGCTGGAAAATAATCTCCGTATAACATCTCCTTGAATGTGTCCTAGGTGAGAGTAGCCAAGTCCACTGCATGAGCGGCTCCCTCCCACCAAAGGGATGCATCATCCCTCAGCATATAAATGGGCACCTGACCCGGTCCCCCTCTCTCATATGAGATAATAATAGTGCAATTCCAGAGATCGAATCCATCCCTATGCCAAGAATGGATCAATAGTGCCACTCCTTCAGGTTGAGCCCGCTAAACTGCTCGAAAACATCAGTCTGAGGTCTGGGAGCCTGTTGTACCTTCTCCAATAGCCTAGCCATACCCTCTAGTACACCGGTATATGCATCCATACGTGGTGGTGGTTGAGGGCCTATGCCGCCTCCAGGAATCAGGCCGCCTCCAGGAATCTCATCTTGACGATCTACACTAGGAGTGCGTCTGGGAGGAATGATATCTAAATACAGTTCACTTTATTAACGTAACCCATCAAGAAATTTAATATAGTTTTTTTTAAAATAATAGGTCTTTAAATCATAAAAGTAGTTAAACATGCACTGTAAATCATCGTAAAGAGTATATCACGTAAACATACAGGTGATAACAGTAAATCGTTTAAAACATTTAAAACATAAAAGCTTACAGATTTGAGGTTTGAAGACTGAGTTGCAGGAACTAGCGGTGGCACAACCCTATTCTGGACCCTTGCTCTGATACCAGCTGTAAAATCTACTAATTTAAAAATACAGAAATAATTTTTTTTAAAAGCTCACATTTTCGAAAATACCCATCTAAAAGTTTTACATGCATGCAACCCTACTTAAAAAATATCCCACTTAAGATAATTGTAAATATTTAACAACTTAAAATAGTGCAGTTTAAAATGGCCAAACTCGACCAACAAAAAATGCGTAAACATAACGAGTAAAAATCCTAGTATTCATCATCAATGTATAAAAATGCTCATGTCCTCTCAAATCTCGAAAATCATAATGTGCAGAACAAATGTGGTCCTCGGGTCGTGCGCGCACATCCAGTCCTGTCTACTCAGAGTTTGGCACCTCCAGTCTCTCATACTCATGCTCACTACTTCACACACACCTAGTGAGTCTAAAGACTCAACACACCTGTACCAGGGATAACGAGTACATATACATAGCACACTACAGTGAAAATATACTATAATCAACATACCTTTCATGAACTAGAAAAAAAGCGTAAATGTAAACGTACCATATGAAATAAAACATGTCAAAAGAGCTCATCGTAACATCATATACTTATACCTTTCCTTAAATTGAATTCAGTTCATTATTTGTGACTTTCATAACATCGTTCATCATTATACGATGGATCCATCTACATAAAACCATCGTACCCGGCGGCTGTTGGACATCTATGACAATATTACCCATCCTAAAACATCTACTAATTTAAAATTTGGAAATAATTTTTTTTTGTAAAAGATCATATTGTTCGTAAAATCATTGAAATATTTTGCATGCATGCAACCCTACTAAAAAAATTGCTATTTAAAAATAATCGTAAACAATTGAGAAAGAAAAATATTGTAGTTTAAAAATTGTGCCAACTCGGCCCTTAACCACGCACGTATAAAACAAATCAAGAAAAATCCGAAAATCAGCAGCGTATCATAAAAAAAGTGTACAACTGATCATGCCTACTCGAAGCTCATAAAATCGTGACGTTCGGAATGGTGAGGTCCTCGGGTCGTGCTCGCACATCCAGTCCTGCCTACTAAGAGTTCGGTACCTCCAGTCTCTTCGTCTAAATGCTCACCTGCATCAAACACGCCTAGTGAGTCTAAAAACTCAACACACCTACACCATTAATAGCAAATACATATATATAGCACACAGCAGTTAAAAATACCGTATTCAACATACATTTCATGAACTTAAAAGCATGAACGTAAACGTGTCGTATAGAATCATAACTTGTCAAAACATGTCTCACAATATCATCATACACATATATATTTTCTTTTAATTGAATTCAGTTCATTAGTTGTGACTTTCGTATCAGCTCTATTGTATCAGCTCTATTCGATGGATCCATCTATAAAACCGCAGTACCCGGCGGTAGGGACATCAACTGACAACATTACCCGTCCACTGAGCCTTGGCCTCAGCTCATAATATCTCATATAATCGTGTTAATCACAATCAAATCCCATCATTCAAAACGTGTCATCGTTTTCACCACTTAAAGAAAACATGCGTATACGAAAATTTTCCTTGAAACCAAGCATTCACTGTAATTTCTGTAATTACATATAAATCATAAACATGATGCATAAATATTTAAAAACATGATAAATATAAGCTCAAGGCGCTGGCAGGACTAAAATCTCACCCCAGGGTGCAAAATGACAATTCCTCCTTGGAAACCAAAAATGACCAATTTACCCTTGGACTTTTAAATTTCGAGCCGAAGCTTACCAAACTCTTTAAACATCTCAAAACATATTAAAAGGTATTTCTTAGACTTAAACTCGAGCCTTATCAAAACTTGACCGATTCGTTTTTAAACTTGGACTGTGGGCCATGTTTTAACCCGAATCGACCCGAAACTTAATCAAATTTTCCCAAACTCAAACCATGCCTAAAATACATCCTACAGCCTCTAAAACACATTTTCCTTGCTCACTAAAACCCATGAAAACGAGGCCATAAGCTGCTGGAATTTTCAGTGCATTACCCTCCATAATTTCGCCACAAACTTAAGACCGAACAGACCAGCTCCTAACCAAGCTCTCCTAGAGCACCCTAGGACCCTACTGGACTGAACCAACCAAGGATTCCACCCCATGCATGCTGTAAATGGCATCCTCTCTCTAGTCACCCAAAACACTCAACCGTGACCTCCCTTTGGTTCGTCTCCCTCATGCGGCCCTAGAGTCAAGACCAACGGTGTTCAAGCTCCTCCCCATCGTGGCTCAGATCCATTAGAAACAAGTCCAAGGCTTGGAGTCGCCCTCACACCGTCGGCTTCACCCTTGGCTCATTCCACAACCCAAAACAAGACACTCATCAACATAACCTCTCGGCCATCAACCCAAAACCGAGCACACCCTCGACTTCCTCCCTTATGACGACCATTACCATCAGACACAGTCCCTTTAACTCGTCAACCAGCAGCCCCTTGCACAAAAATACATGAAATTGTGAGTGGTGAACAAAAGAATGCATGAACTTAAACAAAAACCAAAAAATCTCCATGTTTTATGCTGGATCGAGAAATCATTATGCTAGTAAACACATATCAACAAGTATATAGTGTGTATGATGCAAAAATAAAAGTACTTAGGGGTGCCATGATGTTTTATGGACGAAAAATTGGAGTAACACACGTCGGGGAAGCGCTGGAGGAGCGGGGAGGGACATGCTTGAAGAAAAATGGGAGAACCGAGGCCTTCCGCTGCAAACTTGTGTGGAGATGTGCTGCTGAAGGAGGGGCGGACGGCTGATATGAATAGGGTTAGGGAGTATTTCAGGGTAGTAGTTAAATAGATAATTAAAATGCTAATGGGCCCTAACTTTGATTTAAAAAATATTAAAAGGGTATTGAGCCTATTAAGCTTAAACATAGGCCCTATCAAGTCCAAACACACTCTCGAAAAATATTTCATTTTGGTAAGTTTTTGAAAATATTGCTTGAACCCTCAAAAAGTCCTCCGTTTCCATAAAATTTGCGTATCGATTAAAGATATGCTCCGGCGGGTAAAATTATCCAACACAGCCCATTTCTTGAAAAAGACACCTAAAACACCTCGTATTAATTAATAAAATTTAAACATGAAACAAAAATAATTTTCCTGATATTTCCCCCGTTTTCGTTCCTCGATCGAGCGCGAAGTGCATGTAGAAACAATAACGCGTTAAATGCATAAAAATAAATAAACACACCTTTTAAATTAAACCTTAGATTGCATGCATTCAGGTTACGTAAATTAAATTTCCTGGACCTTACAACTCTCCCCCCCTTAAATAACAATTTCGTCTTCGAAATTTAGAACGTACCGAATAACTTCGGGTAACAACTCCTCATCTAGGTCTCTGTCTCCCAAGTAGCCTCCTCCTCGAAATGATTTAGCCACTTGACATTGACTATATGGATCACCTTTTTCTGGAGCTTCCTCTCCTGTCTGTCTAAAATTTGAGTGGGTCTCTCCTTGAATGACATGTGCTGTGAGGCCCGGGGCCGAAGACGGCAGGGGTAATCGCCGGTGCCATCAGTTGCACGGACAATGAGCGGCTCCTGGTAGGCTTCTAGGTGGAGGGAACATGAATGAACCGACCCACACGGGAATGAGAGGGATTCCGAGACTGTTCAATGTAATGGACTGACAGTTGAAGAGGGCATAAAAGATTTGATTGGTACTACTCATATCACGAATGTGCGTCTTCTTTTCGGTAGCTCATCACATAAGAACTCCAACGTTAAGCGTGCTTGACTTGGGGCAATTTTGGGATGGGTGACCTCCTGCGAAGTTTCCCAGGGTGCGTGTGAGTGAGGTCATAAGCACACTGGAAAGACTCGTCTTGATACAGTGAGGACAGTCGTCGAATCTGGGGCGTTACAGTTGGTATCAGAGCCGACCTCCCTTAGTACGGTGTGGTTTGGGGACGAACTAAGCGGAAGCTGGTGGGCATGTGAGGCCCGGGACCGAAGAGGGCGGGGGTGATCGCCGGTGCCATCAGTCTCACGGACAATGAGCGGCTCCTGGTAGGCTTCTAGGTGGAGGAAAACATGAATGAACTGACCCACACGGGAATTAGAGAGAGATTCCGAGATTGTTCAATGTAATGGACTGTACAGTTGAAGAGGGCATAAAAGATTTGATTTGTACTACTCATATCACAAAGGTGCGTCTTCTTTACGGTAGCTCATCACATAAGAACTCCAAAGTTAAGCGTGCTTGACTTGGGGCAATTTTGGGATGGGTGACCTCCTGCGAAGTTTCCCAGGATGCGTGTGAGTGAGGACATAAGCACGCTGGAAAGACTCGTTTTGATACAGTGAGGACAGTCGTCGAATCTGGGGCGTTACATGTGCGGTGTCAATCTGAAGTGGGTCATAGTTCAGCTCATGCGAAGGATTCAACAAGTACTTCCGCAACATATAGACGTGGAAAACATTATGAACTCCCGCCAGACTCGGCGAAAATGTGACTCTATAATCAAGTGTCCCAACTCTCTCTAGGATTTCGAATGGTCCGATGAATCTAGGGCTGAGCTTGCCTTTCTTCCCAAATCTCATCACACCCTTCATCGGTGTGATTTTCACAAAAATTTGACCCCCTACTGCGAACTCGAGATCTCGGCGCCCCTGATCTTCATAGCTTTTCTGACGGCTCCGGGCGGTCCTCATCCTGTCCGAATCCTATCCACTAACTTTACTGTCTGCCTGACAATATTCAGACACAAATCTGATCTCTCTCCTACCTCATCCCAATACACTGGTGACCTACACTTCCTCCCATACAGTGCCTCGTATGGAGCCATACCGATCGATGCCTGATAACTGTTGTGGTATGAGAACTCCACAAGAGGTAACTTCGGCTCCCAGCTGCCCTGGAAGTCGATATGCAAGCTCGGAGTAGGTCTTCCTAAATCTGAATCACTATCTCTAACTGTCTGTCTGTCTGAGGATGGAAGGCAGTACTGAATAGCAGCTTATTACCCAACGCCTGATGAAGACTCTTCCAGAACACAGATGTGGACCTCGGATCCCTGTCTGAAATGATGGACACTGGAATCCCATGTGTTAGGATCCAATGGGAGTAATCATCGTTAGCTCGGTTCTTGAAATATTCAACACTGTTGAATGAAATCGAGTTTTTTTTTTCAAACCAAGCCGAAGACACTCGAAATAATTCTTCGTAGACACCGATTAAACATTTTGTAAAGCATTTAAAACATTGTGTGAAGACCCACTCAACTAATATTTGAAGTTCAACTCTCTTGTATATGTGTGAGTGATCGTGTGAGAAATTTATCCTTTACAATATACATCTCAAATGTATCCTCACACAAAGGCTTATGCTCTCAACTAGCTGATTTCTTCATGCTAACTGTCCCATGCTTTGAATCCTCTTCAAAAGCTTTTTTTGATCTTCTAGGTGTTGTATTTATAGGCTCCAACAATGATATATACGTTAGACACAAGAATATGACCGTTTGAAATGTTTCTGTACTGTTTCTGAAATTGCAACCGTCAAATTCGCCTCGCTGGGCATTTTCCCGAGTGATCAACTGATTCAGTTCAACTAGTCTTCAGCTGGTCTGGTTCAGTTTCAGCTGGTTCAGTTCAACCGGTCTTGTAATGCCCGAGATTTTATTGTTGTAATCTGAAATGATTTATTAATAATTGATGTGATTATAGACGGAAAGGAACAGACCTGAGAAGACATTGTTATGTGCGAGGACTGAACCCCTCGCGCATATGCGCGATCAAGCAGGGCGCATGTGCGCGAGGCAGGCAGAGAACCTCGCGCATATGCGCGACCAGGACTCGCGCATGTGCGCGAGCATGGCAGAGAACCTCGCGCATATGCGCGAGAAGAGGGCGCGCATATGCGCGAGCAGTTGCAATGACGAATGCCGAGACAGAGTGTCTCGCGCATATGCGCCGCGGGAGGTCGCGCATATGCGCGAGACGTGCTGCACGAAGATGAAGCCACATGTCCTTGGTCATGCATATAAGGTGATATATATTCTTTCATTCAGTTGGACAACAAGAAAGAAACCGATACAAGCTTCCGAGAATTTCAAGCTTTTCCTTTTAGAAATTTGAATCTTGCACAAGATCCGACCGTCCGATTTTTAATCCGACTTCAGTATTGTACTTCTCTTGTTAAGAGATTTGACAGGATGTAAGTTCAACTACTTTCTTTTATTATTTGAAAATCTGATATGGGAGGAATCATGATATGACTGTTATTATCTGTTTCTGAGATTTGCTGTCATTGTATAATTGAAATCAGATCGAAGAACATATATCGTATGAAATTGTTATCATTTTCAGATTGAATTTGATTGAGATTATACAGATTTGATATAATATTGAGTTTGTTATTGATTATGAGTTGTTGAGATTGATATCTATTGATTTGTATTGCTGGGTATATCGAGATTGTGCGGTTATGCCGTTGAAACAGAATTAGATTGAATTCTGATTATATCCCGTATAGATTGGGTTGTATATTGATATTGTACTCCTCAATATTGTCATTGCCAGATTTAGTTTTGACAGGCTTCGAATTCAAGACTTCGACTTCGTCAGAGTGACAAAAGAAAGGTATAAATCAATGTCGAACCGAGAAGATACGACTCGAGTTAGATCCGACTTGAGTTTCCCAAAACCACATACTTTAGTTTATTGCATTGATGTTTGCAATTCATGAGATTGATATGTTTAGTCTATTGATTTATAGCAAATCATATATTGAGTAATGGGCTGATGTGCCTTGTCATTGGCATGAGGTGCCAAGTCTTTGGTGGATGTGTGAAGACACTAGATGTTTGGTTTATATCGATGTTGCTTAGAAGCAGATCGACTTCTATTGCTAAGATTCGATATAGTGTGCCAACGCCCAGGAACCGGGATCCCTAGATTAGAGAAGAGTCGAGTATGAGATTATGAGTCAAGAGTTTGATTTACAGTTTTATATTGATTCATATCTTTCAGATTATAATACTTGTTATTGATATCTATTTATATGATTGCATGTATACGTTGTTTATACTGGGCAATTATATTCTCACCGGAGCTCTCCGGCTATAGTTGTTTTAGTATGTGTGAATGACAACAAGTGGGACATGATCAGGGTCGAGAAGAGGATGAGAGATTGAGAATAGCATGGAGATTCGGGCCCAGAGGTAGATTTGTTTCATCACTTGTTATGTAGTGAAGGAACAATAGTTTGTTATGATTTATGTTTGTGCAAGATTTGTACTTTGGATCTAGATGTTGATCTTGTAAATGAAATAAGAATTATTTCATATGTCGTGCACTCATGTATGTTAAAAAAAAATTATGACCCAGTTTACTTAATTGTTACATTTGATCATAATAATGATTAAGAAGATGAATTAGCGTCCGGGTCCCCAAAGCAGGTGATATCAGAGTCGTAGGTTCCTTAGACTGAGATAGAAGCTAGTGAGCGGGGTAGAGTGAGTTTTCTTTCCTGCTTTTATTTGCTAGCATGTTTACTGCTTTATTACATGTTTACCTGATTATCTGATTTGATTGGAAACATGTATGACTTGAGAATGAATCAGAACCGATTCTTGATCAGCAGTAAGATGATCAGAGGAGGACTGAAACTAGTTTTATCAAACTTGATTACTAACCCTTTTAATAATCAGATATGCCTCCTCGAAGAATCCCAGAACAGGGTAGCACCTCGACTAAACAAATGGATGTTACAGCAACTTCTATGGAAACACTGCTAAAGAGATTTCAGTCGTTTAAACCACCGAATTTGAAGGGTACAGAGAATTCTGTTGAGTGTGAGAGTTGGCTCGATGACATTGAGATGCTGTTTGATTCACTGGATTATACAGATGAGCGCAGGGTTAGACTGATTGGACACCAATTGCATGACGTTGCGAAGAATTGGTGGATCACGACTAAGACGGCTTTGGAACACCGAGGTACATCTATTACTTGGAAAATCTTTAAAACTGAATTTTATCAAAGATTTTTCCCAGTATCGTATAGGAAAGACAAGGGAGCAGAGTTTGCTAATCTGAGACAGGGTCAGTTGAATATTGAAGAATATGTGGCCAAGTTCTCTACCTTGTTGCGTTTTGCTCCACACGTTGCTGAGAATGACGAAACTGTTGCTGATCAGTTCATTAATGGACTGAATCCCGAGATATTTACTTTGGTGAATACTGGAAGATCAAATAATTTTGCTGATGCCCTGAACAGAGCAAAAGGAGCTGAAGCTGGCTTGATTAGGCAGAAAGGAGCTTCGTTTGTTCTTCCAGTACCAAGACCGCAACAAACTTCAACTCAGTCCCAACAACCCCTTCCCAGATTTGAGAGCGACAGTAGTAGCAGCGGGAAGAAAGATCAGTTGAAAGCCAGAGGGAAACAGTTCAAGAAGTTTGGCAGCACATCCTCTAGCTCCAGTGGTTCCAGACAGAGTTGTACAGGAGCTTATTGCAGGACTTGTGGAGGGAGACATCCCACAGAGCAATGTCAAGGAGTATTTGGTAGTTGCCACATCTGTAGACAGCAGAGACACTTTTTCAGAGTCTGTCCACAACGAGGTTCCCAAAGATCCCAGGGAGCAGAATCATCTAGATCAGCGACTCAGACTGAAAGACGATCATCTGCGGTTCACTTATTCCAGCCACCACCGACTACTCAGTGACAGCCGAGGCCAGGAGGAAGACAAACTGTTAGCCAGCCTCCTAGACAGCAGGCCAGAGTGTTTGCATTGACTGAAGAACAGGCGCAGGAAGCACCAGATGATGTTGTTGCAGGTAACTGTTCTCTTTGTGGTTATCCTGCTTACGTATTTATTGATACGGGTGCATCCCATACATTTATTTCTGAGCGATTTGCATTGATTCATGCATTGCCTGTCGAGTCATTATCTGCTGTAGAATCTGTCTCTTCACCTTTGGGGAGAGGTCTTGTATCAGTGACGTCTGTTAGACATTGTATGCTACAGTATGACGGGCATGAGATTAAGTTAGATTGTATTGTACTTAGGTTGTCTGATTTTGACTGCATTATTGGTATCGATATGCTGACCAAGTACAGAGCTACCGTAGATTGTTTTCAGAAGATTGTAAGATTCAGACTTGATATGGCTGATGAATGGAAATTTTACGGTAAGGGTTCTAGATCGAGAATTCCTTTGATATCTGCATTATCTATGACTCGATTGCTATAAAAAGGAGCAGAGGGTTTCCTTGTGTATTCAGTAGACGTGTTGAAATCGAGCCCATCATTGGCAGATTTGCCAGTGGTATGTGAGTTTGCTGATGTCTTCCCAGATGAGATTCCGGGTTTGCCTCCAGTTTGAGAGATAGACTTCAGCATTGAATTGGTACCAGGTACAGTTCCGATTTCTAGAGCTCCGTACAGAATGACACCAATTGAACTGAAAGAATTGAAAGATCAGTTAAAAGATTTACTGGCCAAGGGTTACCTCAGAACGAGTTTTTCTCCTTGGGGTGCTCCAGTACTGTTTGTTAGAAAGAAGGAAGGTTCAATGAGACTCTGCATTGACTACCGGTAACTGAACAACGCTACGGTAAAGAACAAATACCCTTTGCCTCGTATCAATGATTTATTTGATCAGTTGCAGGGTTCTTCTTTCTATTCCAAGATCGATCTGAGATCTGGATATCATCAGCTGAGAGTCAGAGATTCTGATATCTCGAAGACAGCTCTCAGAACCAGGTATGGCCATTATGAGTTTATAGTCATGCCGTTTGGTTTGACGAATGCCCCAGCTGTGTTTATGGGATTGATGAACCGTGTGTTTCAGAAGTATTTCGATGATTTTGTGATTATTTTTATCGATGATATTCTGATTTATTCCAAGAATATGATTGATCATGCTGAACATCTAAGAACTGTACTGAGAACTGAGAAATTATATGCCAAACCGTCGAAATGTGAATTCTGGTTGAAACAAGTTGTATTTCTGGGTCATATTATATCTGGAGATGGTATTTCATTTGATCCTAGCAAAGTTGAGGCAGTGATCGGTTGGCCTAGACCGAATTCAGTGCTAGAGATACGCAGTTTTATGGCTTTGGCAGGGTACTATCGTCGATTCATTCAAAATTTTTCCAGTATTGCTAAGCCTATTACTCAGTTGACTCAGAAGAATGCACCATTTGTTTGGTCAGAAGAGTGTGAATCCAGTTTCCTTGAATTGAAGAAGAGATTGACCAGTGCTCCTGTGTTGACTATCCCGTCAGGTACTGGTGATTTTGTTGTTTATTGTGATGCTTCTCACAGAGGATTGGGTTGTGTTTTGATGCAGCGAGGACATGTTATTGCTTATTCCTCGAGACAATTGAAGACACATGAGACCCGCTACCCAATTCATGATCTTGAATTGACAGCCATTGTATTTTCTTTGAAGAAGTGGCCACACTATCTATACGGTGAGAAGTTTGAGATTTATTCTGATCATAAGAGTTTGAAATATCTGTTTTCACAGTCAGAATTGAATATGAGACAACGAAGATGGCTTGATTTATTGTAAGATTTTGATTGTGAAATCAAATACTATCCGGGAAAATCTAATGCAGCAGCTGATGCACTGAGTCGAAAGGTATGTTCCTTATCTTTATCGACGATTGGTGTTTCAAATTTTATTGAAGATTTCTGTTTTTCTGGATTAGCATTTGAGACAGATTGTAGACCGTTGAGATTGTATACTATTCAAGTCAAACCAGAGTTGATTTTTTGAATTAAAGAAGCATAGAAAATTGGTCAGAATGTTCAGAACTCGATTTTGATGGTCAGAGCAGGGCATCAATCCGAATATTAGGTTCGCGATAACGTATTGTATATGAATAATCGTCTTGTTGTGCCAGATGTTTCAGAGTTGAAATGACAGATATTGTCAGAAGCGCACATTAGTCGATTCAGTATTCATCCTGGTGGCAGAAAGATATATAATGATTTGAAAAGACAGTTTTGGTGGAAAAGGATGAAAGAAGATATTGCAGAGTTTGTATCAAAATGTCTGAATTGCCAATAAGTGAAAGCAGAAAGAAAGAAACCAGGAGGTCTGTTGCACAGCTTGTCTATTCCTGAATGGAAATGGGATCATATTTCAATGGATTTTGTGACGAAGCTACCGCGATCTTCCCGATGTTGTGATGCGATTTGGGTGGTGATTGACAGATTGACCAAATCAGCATGTTTTATTCCGTACAAGATGACGTACAGACATGACCAGAGGGCAGAGATTTATGTTAGAGAAGTGGTCAGATTGCATGGAGTGCCGAAGTTGATTGTATCAGACTGTGATCCTCCGTTTATTTCGCACTTTTGGCAAAGTTTGCAGCAAGCTCTAGGTACTAAATTGCACTTGAGTACCGCATATCATCCACAGACAGATGGACTGTGGGGACCCGGACGCTAATTCATTTCTTAATCGTCTGTGGGAATACTTAAATCAATTATAATAAATATGGTCTAAATTTTTTATTTTTTTATACAAGTGTCAAGTGCGGAACGTAATGGAATTCATTCGAATATATACATCGAAGCAAAGTACAAGTCTTGTACCATATACAGTCATTTAAAACTAAGGTTTAACAACTACATATCAAGTGTTCAAACCCTATCTAGAATCCAAGTCCGTAGTCTCCACTCTACTCACGATCTCTCTTCATCTCCTCGACCCTGATCCTGTCCCACCTGTTGTCAGTAAAAATCAACGATACATGCAATCATATAATCAATATAAAGCAAGAAACAAATATCAGTAATATGTATCAAAATATGAAAACATAATTCAATATAAATATGTTAATTAACTCATGACTCTATATCTCAAACTAGACTCATTCCTAGTCTAGGGATCCCGGTTTCCAGATGTTGGCATACTATATCGAATTTCAGTAAGAGAAGTAAATCCACCTCTAATCAAACATCGATATAAACCAAACCCGTCACAGACTTTGGCACCTCCGCCAGTCACTATTCGGTGACAATGTGCAATGGGTCAGTGACGATTCAATCACCATCAGGCCCGTCTGTCACAAGACCAATCGTCTAAAACATGCTTTCTATAAATCAATAGAACAAGCAAATCAATCCAATCAATGCACACAATAACAATAAGTATGTGGTTTAGGGAAACTCAAGTATTTCACACTCGAGTCATTCTCCCAGTTCGACATTGACTTATACCTTTCTTTAGTTGCATTTCTGACAATGTTCAAGTCTGGAATTCGAAGTCTATCAATATTCAATCTGGAAATGACAATATCAAGAAGTACAATATCAATATACTGCTTAATTCAATACCGAATCTGATCAATCTGAATCTAACTCAAAATCAACGGCATAACGGAACAATCTGAATATCCCCGTCAATACAATATCAATAGATATCAATTACCACAACTCATAATCGATACAAGACAAATCTGATATCAATCTCAATCAAATCAACTCTAAAAATAATAACAATTTCTTACGGTATCTGTTTTTCAATCCAGTTTCGATTATACGATATCTAACATGTCGAGAACACCATATATGAATCATATCCGATTCTGACAGTATCATAATTTCCAAACATATCAAAACATAAGAAAACTTATGTGCAGTTGAAGCTCTCGTCGATTGGAACACGGTACTGAAGTCGGATTAAAAATCAGACGGACGGATCGAAATATAAAGGCGTAAGGATTTTCTGAAGGATTGTCGATTTCCTTTCTTCGTTTATATTGAATTCTGAAGGATATATATATATATATCCTAATGCATGGCCAAGATACGTGGCAAACTTTTCTTGCATCTCCGTCGACGCTCGGGCGGTCAAGAATTTCCGCTCGGGCGCGGAATGGTCGGCCCTTCTTGTTATCTAATGGCGCTCGGGCAGTCAAAAACTACCCCCCGGGCGCAAAAATTTCTGTCCGAGACAATTTTTTTGCTGAACATTGGCGCTCGGGCATTCATTTTCTACCGCGCGGGCGCCAATAGTTCTGTCCAAAAATTGCACCTTTCCTATGCTTTGGCCAATCTGATCTCGGAATAGTCCGTCTATAATCATATCAATTCAAAATCAATAATTTCAGATTAATAGAATTCAAATCTCGGGCATTACATTTCTCCCCCCCTAAGATACGATTTCGTCCCCGAAATCACAGGTAATCAAATCATATCAGAAAGAATTGTAACAGAAGCTAAATAGAAACTCACATTAGTGAAATAACTCAGGAAATCTCTGTCTCATATCAGACTCAGTCTCCCAGGTTGCTTCCTTGATGCACTGACGACTCCACTGAACTTTCATAAGCGGAATAGTCTTTGTTCTGAGCTGCTTTTTCTTCCGATCGAGAATCTGAATCGGCTTCTCGAAGTAACTCAGTGTCTTGTCAAGTTCTGTCTCGTCTGGCTGAATGATATGTGAAGCATCGGAAATATATTTCCTCAATAACGATACATGAAAGACATCATGTATCCCAGATAAAGAAGGCGGTAATGCGAGTCGATAGGCACGATCTCCTATCTTCTCGAGAATCTCAAACGGCCCAATATAACATGGAGACAACTTCTCTTGCCAAATCTGACAACTCCTCTGAAAGGTGAAATCTTCAAGAATACTCGGTCTCCTGCCTCAAATACCAATGGTATATGTGGGGACCCGGACGCTAATCATCATCTTAATCATCTTTGGGATTTAATTATCAATTAAGATAAACACGGTCTAAAAATTTTTCTTTTTACGATGTAAGTGCGGAACGTAATGGAGTCTAATTAATATACATATCAGTATAAAAGTACCATTATGTACAATAATAAATCAAACTAGACTAAGGTTCAACTACTAAATCTCAAGTGTTAAAACCACATCTACAACAAGTCCGGAATCACCACGCTAACTCGTCCTCTCTCATCATCTTCTTGACCCTGATCCTGTCCCACCTGTTGTCATGCACACATATAAACAAGACAACAGCCGGATAACTCCGGTGAGAATAAATCCCAGTATAAACAATGTATACATGCAATTAACTGAACTAACATAAGAGCATGAATTATATCTTCTCACATGTATCATAATCGAACAACATGTGTCAATATCAATCTGTAAATAAACATGAATCGTAATCTAGGAAACATAAATCAATGCAGATCTATAAATCAAATTCTAGCATCAACATCTAAGACTGGACTCATCTCTCATCTAGTCTAGGGATCCCGATGAATAAAACGTAACAGGTCTCCCACCTACTACACCGATCGTGGTGGCGGTACGTTCTTATTTACGGACTTTGGCCCTCGCTATATCGAATATCTATGATAGGAGCGATTCTACTCATAATCACATCGATATGACCAAACGTCCGGTGTCTTGGCGTATCTACCAAAGACTAATTAATCCTATTCTGACAATGTGCAATGGGCCAGTGACTCCTCTGTCATAGTCTAGCCCCTCTGTCAGTGACTCTCACTCAATAGCTCTCTGCTTTCTACTTTCTAATTCAATAGAATAAACGTAATCATTTAAAAACACAAGGTATAAAAACAATATCATACAAGTATGTGATTTAGGGAAACTCGAGTTAAATCTAACTCAAGTCGATCTCCCAATTAACATCCATTTATACCTTTCTCTTTTCTGTCTAACGAAGTCGAAGTCTCGAAGTCAAATCTGTCCATATCAATCTGAAACACAATGTCGCATATGCACAATCTCAATATGCAACTTAATTCAAAATCTATTCTGATCAATACTCAAATCAAAATACAATCTGATCAATATCGAATCAAGATATAATATAATCCATATCAACGATATCACGATATAATCAAAGTCACTACTGAATCTGATCAATATCAATCTACTGATATTTCGACGGTATAATAATACAACCCTAATATCGAATCTCAATCAAATCAACTCCGAAAATCATAACAATTACATACACAGTCTGTTCTTCAATCTGACTTCAATTATACGATGTCTATTATATCAGAAACACCATATATAATTCATATTAAATTCTGACAATATCATAATTTCAAACGATACCATAATTCAACAAAACTTACGTCCTGTTGTAGCTGTCGACGAGAGGAGTACAGTACCGTGTCCGGATTCAAAAACAAACGGACGGATTTTGCGTAACACTCAAATTCTCACCCGAAAGGACTTGGAGCTTCTCGATTTCCTCCTCTTTCTTTTGAAGCCAAAGTTGATATATGAGTATATATATATATATATCTATACACGTTGCCTACTACAGACCAAGTGTCGATTTTCCATCTTGCATGCCGCGCGCATATGCGCGCCTAAGGCCCGCGCATATGCGCCTGGCTTTCTGCCCGGCACTTCTGAATTTATCAACTCGCGCATATTTGCGCACTTAGCTCACGCATATGCGCGAGACCTATTGTCTCGTGCACCCACTCACTTGCGCATATGCGCGCCTCCAGCCGCGCATGTGCGCGCAATGTTCTGCCTACCTCGCGGATATGCGCCTGGCAGGGTCGACCCTGCCGGGCGCATATGCGCGAGGTTTCCTTCTCGCACATAATGTCAAATCTCCGCCGGGCGCATATGCGCGAGGTTTCCTTCTCGCACATAATGTCAAATCTCCTTTCGGCTTTCCTGGTCTGATCCATTCCATCTATAAACACATCTCAATTATCAATAGATTATAATAATTATCGCCAAATCCTTTCAGATTAACATGATAACTTTCTCGGGCCTCACATTTCTCCCCCCCTAAAATACGATTTCGTCCCCGAAATCATCGGCAACCACTTTAGCTATATCAGAAGAAATGTATAATTGAGTTTAATCAGAAAACTCATCTCAATGAATCCATTCTGAAATCAATCTCATATCAGATTCTGTCTTTCAAGTAGTTTCTTTGATATTCTGAAAATCTTACTGTGTTTTCAACAACAGAATAATCTTCACTCTGAAATATCTTTCTTTTACGGATCTCTGATTCCAAACTGGAATATTAATTCAATCTTCGGCCTCAAATACCAACAGTCATCGTCTGACGTTGGCATATTCAGTCTGTTTATTCTGAGCTGTTTTCATTCTCTTCTGAATCAGCTACATTTTCCTTACCATATCTCTGACTGTATCAGATCTTATTTCAGGTATCTCCGAGACATTATCCTTATACAAAGGAAATCTGCAGTTCTCACTGTACAATGCTTTGTCTGTAGCTATCTCAATACTCATCTGATGGTTATTGTTGTACCCGAATGCATAAAGTGACAATACATCGTGTTAACTAGTGCTAACATCCAGCACTACAGCTCTATAAATAATCTCCCAGATCTAGATAGTATGTGAAAGAGTTCATGGTATATTCTGCCACAAGTACAAAATCAATCAAAATCACAATCTGATATAATCTATTTTGGTATTCTGTTCAATCTGACCATTTTTCTGACATGGATCTTTGTCATCGGGTCATGTTTGTACGTCATTTTGTACAAACTAACACCTGTAGATTGAACAATCTGTCAATCACACTCATATCACATCACAATCTTGAAAATATTGTGGTAGTTTCATTAAGAAATTCATAGAAATGTACTCCCATTTCTATTCAGAATTAAACAAATCTGTAATAAATCTTCTGGTTTCTATCTTTCTTTTTGTTTTCATCTGTCGGCAATTTAGGCATCTCAGTACAAATTCTGCCATATCTATTCTCATATGTTTCTATCAAAACTTTTTCTGCTATCAGGATCCATGCTGAATCGATTATTGTGCGTTTCAGACAATATCTGTCATTTCAATTCGAAATATCTGGCACAAACAAGTCAGTTATTCACATACAATACAATATCACCTACCTGATATTCTGATCGACACCCTATTCTGATTATCGAAATTGAATTCTGTTGTATCAATCTGAAATATTCGACATAAGGAGATGATTCTGTCACATATCTGTTACTCTAATCAATGTTATGCTCTGAATTATCAAAATCAAGTTCTGAATATTCTGATCACATCTCTGAACTGCTTTAATTTTCGAAATCGGTTCTGATTCTAGTTTGAATGGTACATAATCTCAACGGTTCACAATAATCTGTATCAAACACGGATTCCAATAACAGTAATATCGGATTAGATTCGGAATGTCACTTATCAATACTGATCTAGTAACTCATAAATCTTCAATTTCTGGCCATACTGTCGATTCTGACTAACCGATCACATCTTCACATTGTCCAGATCAACTGCTATATCATCTTCAATGTAATGTCCTCCCAAACAATATAATCTATCTTAAATACTGTTTTAGAACACTAACAATTTGTAAGCAATTTCAAAACAACAGTCACATATCATAATCTGCTAAACTCATGAAAAATAAATTTCTGACGTTTCTGACTCGGTGTCATTCTCAGCCACTGATCACTGCTTCAGCTGTGCTAATATCAATCGGTATACCATATTCAGATATCAAATACTCGGAATACAATCTGTTTCAATCAAGATTCATATTTGAACAATTTCTGTATACAACAATATCAGTTCTCAGATCCTTCAATACCTGATATTCGATTCAGTCAGTCATATGCCACGAGTATATCACCAAATATCATAGATAGACGGCATAAACTCATTAGAATACTTCTGAATACAGGATTCATCAACTCATAATCAGAACTGAAGTATTTTTTACAGAGAAACACACAATCAGATGTAACTTTCAGTCAGTAAATCTTCTAACTGATATTTCCTTTCTTTCAAATCAATCAATATCATTCTGTACGAACTTCTAAAATAAAACCAATATTTGGTATCACATCAAGGCGGAAATCACTCTCCTTGATATAAGGCACATCCGGAATTTCATCTGAAAAGACTTCAGTAACTCATACCTCATTGGCAAATCTGCCAATGCTAGGCTCGATTTCAGTACATCTACTGAATACATAAGGATTCCATCTGCTCCTTTATGTAACCATTGAGTCACATACAATACGGGTATCGAAGGAATTCTGGATCTAGAACCCTCACCGTAGAATTTCTACTCATCCGCCATATCTGGTATGAATCTTACCATCTCCGGATAGGAGTCTACAATAGTTCTGTACTTGTCAGCATATTAATATCAATAATGCGGTCAAAATCAGACAACACAAGTACAACACATTCTATCTCGATCTCATTCTCATCTTACTGCGGTACAAGCTGTTTCACAGTATTCACTGTTATCAACATTTTCCCCCAAAAGGTAAAAGATAAATACTACAGTAAATACAGACTCAACAGCTAAAGCATATCTCAATGAAATTCATACAAAATTATGTATAAGATGTATTAATATCTCTTAATACGTACGTCACATAATCGTAAAATAACAGTTACCTGTCACTATATCATCAAGGGCATCCTGGGTCTGTTCCTTGATCACTTCAACCAGATGATTCTGCTCCCTGAAATCTTCGGGAACCCTTCTGCGGAAAAACTCTAGCAAAGTGTCCCCGCTGTCTACAGATATTGCAGCTACCTGTCACTCCCTGGCATTGCTCTGTGGGATGTCTCCCTCCGCAATTTCTGCAATACACTCCGACAAAACTCGGGCTAGAACCACTGGAGCTAGATGACCCGCTCCCTAATTTCTTAAACTGTTTCTTTCGAGCTTTAAACAATTCTGGCTTCCCACTCGTACTGCCACTATCAAATCTAAGAGGGGATTGCTGTGGCTGGGGTCGGATCACATCCAATCTCCCTCGTTGTCGATTCAAACTTGCCTCAACTCTCTTTACTTTATTCAAAGCATCACCAAAATGCTGGGGTAAAGGAAGATATCTCCGCATTCAATCAGTTGATGAACTGATCCGCTACAGCTTCATCATTCCCAGTTATAAGAGGAGCAAAACGTAATAAAGTAGAGAATTTAGAAACATATTCTTCAATATTCAGTTGGCCCTGTTTCAAATTCTTAAACTCTGCTTTCTTGTCCTCTCGGTACGAAACTGAGAAAAATCTTCGATAGAATTCAGCTCTAAAGATTTCCCACGTAATTACCGTACCACGCTGTTCTAATACTATTTTGGTTGTAATCCACCAACTCCTTGCGATGTCGTGTAACTGGTTGGGCACTAGTTTAATTCGCCGTTCGTCCAGGATACCCAAGTGAATCAAACAATATCTCTATATCATCTAACCAATTCTCACAATCATCAGATGTCTCAGTACCTCTCAGAATCGGCGGTTGAAATGACTGAAACTGTTTCAACTGTATTTCCATCGGAGTTTCTGACACATCTATCTGATCGGTCGAAGTACTACCTCTTTCTGGAATTCTTCGAGGAGGTATATCTGATTACCAAAAGCATTAGTAACCAAATACAACAAACCTGTTTCAGTCCTCCTCTGATCATCTTACTGCTGATCAAGAATCAGGTCTGATTCATTCTCAATAATACACATTATCAAATCAAATCTGTTAAATCAAGTAACATGTATTATAAAGCAGTAAAACATAGTATCATGCTAGCATATACAATGTAATTCAACATTATAATAAATCACATGCTAGCAATCAAAACAGGAAAGAAAACTCAATCTACCCCGCTCATTCTCCTATATCTCAGTCTAAGAAACTTACTCTTCTAGGACCTAATGCTCTGATACCACCTGTTGTGGGGACCCGGACGCTAATCATCATCTTCATCATCTTTGAGATTTAATTAACAATTAAGATAAACATGGTCTAAAAATTTTTCTTTTTACGATGTAAGTGCGGAACGTAATGGAGTCTAATTAATTTACATATCAGTATAAAAGTACCATTATGTACAATAAGAATTCAAACTAGACTAAGGTTCAACTACTAAATCTCAAGTGTTAAAACCACATTTACAACAAGTCCGGAATCACCACGCTAACTCGTCCTCTCTCATCAGCTTCTTGACCCTGATCCTGTCCCACCTGTTGTCATGCACACATATAAACAAGACAACAGCCGGATAACTCCGGTGAGAATAAATCCCAGTATAAACAATGTATACATGCAATTAACTGAACTAACATAAGAGCATGAATTATATCTTCTCACATGTATCATAATCGAACAACATGTGTCAATATCAATCTGTAAATAAACATGAATCGTAATCTAGGAAACATAAATCAATGCAGATCTATAAATCAAATTCTAGCATCAACATCTAAGACTGGACTCATCTCTCATCTAGTCTAGGGATCCCGATGAATAAGAACGTAACAGGTCTCTCACCTACTACACCGATCGTGGTGGCGGTACGTTCTTATTTACGGACTTTGGCCCTCGCTATATCGAATATCTATGATAGGAGCGACTCTACTCATAATCACATCGATATGACCAAACGTCCGGTGTCTTGGCGTATCTACCAAAGACTAATTAATTCTATTCTGACAATGTGCAATGGGCCAGTGACTCCTCTGTCATAGTCTAGCCCCTCTGTCAGTGACTCTCACTCAATAGCTCTCTGCTTTCTACTTTCTAATTCAATAGAATAAACGTAATCATTTAAAAACACAAGGTATAAAAACAATACCATACAAGTATGTGATTTAGGGAAACTCGAGTTAAATCTAACTCAAGTCGATCTCCCAATTAACATCAATTTATACCTTTCTCTTTTCGGTCTAACGAAGTCGAAGTCTAGAAGTGAAATCTGTCCATATCAACGATATCATGATATAATCAAAGTCACTGCTGAATCTGATCAATATCAATCTACTGATATTTCGACGGTATAATAATACAACCCTAATATCGAATCTCAATCAAATCAACTCCGAAAATCATAACAATTACATACACATTCTGTTCTTCAATCTGACTTCAATTATACGATGTTTATTATATCAGAAACACCATATATGATTCATATTCAATTCTGACAATATCATAATTTCAAACGATACCATAATTCAACAAACTTACGTCCTGTTGTAGCTGTCGACGAGAGGAGTACGGTACCGTGTCCGGATTCAAAAACAAACGGACGGATTTTGCGTAACACTCAAATTCTCACCCGAAAGGACTTGGAGCTTCTCGATTTCCTCCTCTTTCTTTTGAAGCCAAAGTTGATATATGTGTATATATATATCTATACACGTAGCCTACAACATACCAAGTGTCGATTTTTCATCTTGCATGCCGCGCGCATATGAGCGCCTAAGGCCCACGCATATGCGCCTGGCTTTCTGCCCGGCACTTCTGAATTTATCAACTCGCGCATATGCGCGCACTCAGCTCGCGCATATGCGCGAGACCTACTGTCTCGTGCACCCACTCACTTGCGCATATGCGCGCCTCCAGCCGCGCATGTGCGCGCAATGTTCTGCCTACCTCGCGCATATGCGCCTGGCAGGGTCGCGCATATGCGCGAGGTTTCCTTCTTGCACATAATGTCAAATCTCCTTTCGGCTTTCCTGGTCTGATCCATTCCATCTATAAACATATCTCAATTATCAATAGATTATAATAATTATCGCCAAATCCTTTCAGATTAACATGATAAATTTCTCGGGCCTTACAGTATACGTCGAACATTGGCATATTTAGCCTGTCTGTCTTGTGCTGCCTTCATCCTTTTCTGAATCAGCTTCACTTTTTTGGTCATATCTTTGATCATGTTAGGTCCAATCTCAGGAACCTCAAAGATATCATCCCAATACAGAGGGGATCTACATTTCTTTCCGTACAACGCTTCAAATGGTGCCATTTCAATACTCGTCTGATAGCTGTTGTTGTACAAAAATTCACAAAGTGGCAATGCATTTTGCCAACTAGTGCTATAATCAAGCACTACAGCTCTAAGCATATCTTCGAGTGTCTGGATAGTCCGCTCTGACTGTCTGTCGGTCTGTGGAGGATACGCGGTACTCAAATGTAATTTCGTACCTAGAGCCTGCTTTAAACTCTGCCAGAAGTGCGAAGTAAACCGAGGATCACGGTCTGATACAATCGATTTCGGCACTCCACGCAATCTGACCACTTCTCTGACATAAATATCGGCCATCTGGTAATGTCTATACGTCATCTTGTATGGAATAAAACATGCAGATTTGGTCAATCTGTCAATCACGACCCAAATCGCATCACAACCTCTGGAGGAACGCGGTAACTGCGTCACAAAATCCATGGAAATGTGATCCCATTTCCATTCAAGAATAGGTAAATTGTGCAGTAGACCTCCTGGTTTCTTTCTCTCGGCTTTCACCTGTTGGCAATTCATACATTTGGATACAAATGTAGCAATATCAGCTTTCATCTGTTTACACCAGTATTGTGTCTTCAAATCATTGTACATCTTCCTGCCACCAGGATGAATGCTAAAACAACTGCTGTGCGCTTCTGCTAGTATCCGCTGTCTCAAATCTGAAACATTCGGCACAACAATACGGTTATTCACATACAAAACACTGTCATGAACCTGATATTCTGATTGATGTCCAGCTCTGACCATAACAATCGAATTCTGTACATTCTGATCAACTTTCTGTGATTCTTTGATTTTCACTATCAGTTCTTGTTCAACCCGAATAGCATATAATCTCAGAGGCTGACAATCTGTTTAAAAGGCTAATCAAGACAAACATCAATCTTCTATCAAATTCGAAATACCAATCATCGATAAGGATAAAAAACATACCTTTTGACTCAGTGCATCAGCTGCTGCATTGGACTTTCCCGGATAATACTTGATTTCACAATCAAAATCTTTCAGTAAATCAAGCCATCTTCGTTGTCTCATATTCAACTCTGACTGTGAAAACAGATACTTCAAGCTCTTGTGATCAGAATAAATTTCAAACCTTTCACCATAAAGGTAATGTCGCAATATCTTCAAAGCAAATACAATGGCAGCCAATTCAAGATCATGAATTGCGTAACGAGTCTCATGTGGCTTCAGCTGTCTCGAGGCATAAGCAATAACATGTCCTCGCTGCATCAGAATACAACCCAATCCTCGGTAAGATGCATCACAATAAAACACAAAATCACCAGTACCTAATGGAATAGTCAATATCGGTGCACTGGTCAGTGTTTTCTTCAGCTCAAGAAAACTGGACTCACAGTCTTCAGACCATAAAAACGGAGCATTCTTCTGAGTCAACTGAGTAATAGGCTTGGCAATACTCGAGAAATCTTTAATAAATCGACGGATAATATCCTGCCAAACCCATAAAGCTGCGTATATCTGGTACATAAGTCGGTCTCGGCCAACTGATCACAGCCTCAACCTTGCTAAGATCAACAGAAATCCCGTCTCCAGATATAATATGACCCAGAAATACAACCTGTCTCAGCCAGAATTCACATTTGGACAATTTGGAATATAATTTCTCAGCCCTCAGAATTTTCAATACAGTTCTCAAATGCTCGGCATGATCAATCATATTCTTCGAATAAATCTAGATATCATCAATGAATATAGTAACAAAATCATCAAGATACCTCTGGAATATACGGTTCGTCAGACCCATAAACACAGCTAGAGCATTAGTCAAACCGAACGGCATGACAATAAACTCATAATGTCCATACCTGGTTCTGAATGCTGTCTACGAAATATCAGAATACCTGACTCTCAGCTGATGATATCCAGATCTAAGATCGATCTTAGAATATACAGAAGAATCCTACAACTGATCAAACAAATCATCAATACGAGGCAAAGGGTATTTGTTCTTTACCGTTGCTTTGTTCAGTTGCCGGTAGTCAATGCAAAGTCTCATTGAACCATCTTTCTTTCTCACAAACAGTACTGGAGCACCCCAAGGAGACAGACTCGGTCTGATATACCCCTTGGCCAATAAATCCTCCAACTATTCTTTCAACTCAATCGGTGCCATTCTGTACGGAGCCCTCGAAATCTGAATTGTACCTGGCATCAACTCAATACTGAAGTCTATCTCTCGAATCGGAGGCAAACCAGGAATCTCATATGGGAAGACATCAGCGAACTCACACACCACTGGCAAATCAGCCAACGATGGACTCGATTTCAATAGATTAACTGAATAGACAAGGAATCCCTCCGCTCTTTTCTGTAATAATCGAGTCATAGATAATACGGATATCAAAGGAATTCTAGATCTAGAACCCTTACCGTAGAATTTCCACTCATCAGCCATATCCGGTCTGAATCTCACAATCTTATGGAAACAATCAACAGTGGCTCTGTACTTGGTTAACATATCGATACCGATAATACAGTCAAAATCAGACAACCCAAACACAACACAATCTAACTCAATCTCATGCCCATCATACTGTAGCATACAATGTTTCACAAACTTCACTGATATCAAACATGTCCCCAAAGGAGAAGAGACAGACACTACAGCAGATAATGACTCAATAGGCAAAGAATGCATCAATGCAAATCGCTCAGATATAAATGTATGTGATGCACTAGTATCTATCAATACATATGCAGGATAACCAGAAATAAAACAGTTATGTGCGACAACATCGTCTGGTGCATCCTGGGCCTGTTCCTCAGTCAAAGCAAACACTCTGGCCTGCTGTCTAGGACGCTGGCTCACTGTCTGGCTACCTCTTGGCCTCTGCTGTGACTGAGCTGGTGCTGGCTGGAACGAATGAACAGCAGCTGATCTTCTATCAGTCTGTGCCGCTGATCTAGATGATTCGGCACCCTGTGATCTCTGAGAATCTCTCTGGGGACAAACTCTAGCAAAATGTCCATGCTGTCTACAAATACGGCAACTGCCAAACACTCCTCGGCACTGCTCTGTGGCATGTTTTCCTCCACAAGTGCTGCAGTATGCTCCTGTATAACTCTGGCCCTGACCGATCTGTTTCGAGCCACTAGAACTAGATGAACTGCTTCCAGATCTCTTAAACTGCTTCCCTTTGGCTTTTAGGAAATCTTTGTTTCCACCACTGCTGCTGCCACTCTCAAACTGGGGAGGTGGTTGCTGTGGTCTCGGTGCTAGAGGCACAAACGAAGCTCCCTTCTGTCTCATCAGACCGGCTTCAGCTCCTTTAGCTCTATTCAAGGCATCAGTAAAATTGTTCGATCGCCCCGTATTCACCAATGTAAATATTTCCGGATTTAGGCCATTAATGTACTGATCCGCAACAGCTTCGTCGTTTTCAGCCACATGTGGAGCAAAGTGCAGTAATGTAGAGAACTTGGCAACATACTCTTCAATGTTCAACTGTCCCTGTCTCAAGTTTGCAAACTCTGCTCCCTTGTCCTTTCTATACGACACTGGAAAGAATCTTTGATAAAATTCGGTTCTAAAGACATTCCAGGTAATAGTCATACCTCGATGCTCCAATGCTCTCTTCGTCGTAATCCACCAGTTCTTTACAACATCATGCAACTGGTGCCCGATCAGTTTCACTCTCCGTTCATCGGTGTAATCCAAGGACTCAAACAACATCTCAATGTCATCTAGCCAACTCTCACAATCCACTGAAGTCTCAGTACCTTTCAGAGTCGGTGGATGGAATGACTGAAATCTCTTCAGCAATGTTTCCATCAGTTTTACTGTCACATCCATTGGAGGATTCGAAGTGCTACCCTGTTCTGGTATTCTTCGAGGAGGCATATCTGATTATCAAAAAGGTTAGCAACCAAATACAACAAATCTGTTTCAGTCCTCCTCCGATCATCTTACTGCTGATCAAGAATCGGTTCTGATTCATTCTCAATAACACATGTTTTCAAATCAAGTCAGATAAACAGATAAACATGCATTATAAAGCAGTAGAACATGCTAGCAATCAAAAGCAGGAAAGAAAACTCAATCTACCCCGCTCCCTAGCTTCTATCTCAATCTAAAGGATCTATCGCTCTGATACTACCTGTTGTGGGGACCCGGACGCTAATTCATTTCTTAATCGTCTGTGGGAATAATTAAATCAATTATAATAAACAGGGTCTAAATTTTTTATTTTTTTATACAAGTGTCAAGTGCGGAACGTAATGGAATTCATTCGAATATATACATCGAAACAAAGTACAAGTCTTGTACCATATACAGTCATTTAAAACTAAGGTTTAACAACTACATATCAAGTATTCAAACCCTATCTAGAATCCAAGTCCGTAGTCTCCACTCTACTCACGATCTCTCTTCATCTCCTCGACCCTGATCATGTCCCACCTGTTGTCATGCACACATACAAACACAACAACAGCCGGATAACTCCGGTGAGAAATATGTCCTAGTATAAATCAACGATACATGCAATCATATAATCAATATAAAGCATGAAACAGATATCAGTAATATGTATCAAAATCTGAAAACATAATTCAATATAAATCTGTTAATGAACTCATGAATCTATATCTAAAACTAGACTCATTCCTAGTCTAGGGATCCCGGTTTCCAGATGTTGGCATATTATATCGAATTTCAGTAAGAGAAGTAAAGCCACCTCTAATCAAACATCGATATAAACTAAACATCCAGTGTCTTGACCTATCCGTCACAGACTTTGGCACCTTCGCCAATAACTTTTCTGTGACAATGTGCAATGGGTCAGTGACGATTCCATCACCATCAGGCCCGTCTGTCACAAGACCAATCGTCTAATACATTCTTTCTATAAATCAATAGAACAAGCAAATCAATCCAATCAATGCACACAATAAAAATAAGTATGTGGTTTAGGGAAACTCAAGTATTTCACACTCGAGTCATTCTCCCGGTTGACATTGACTTATTACCTTTCTTTAGTTGCAGTTCTGATAACGTTCAAGTCTGGAATTCGAAGTCTGTCAATATTCAATCTAGCAATGACAATATCAAGAAGTACAATATCAATATACTGCTTAATTCAATACCGAATCTGATCAATCTGAATCTAACTCAAAATCAACGGCATAACGGAACAATCTGAATATCCCCGTCAATACAATATCAGTAGATATCAATTACCACAACTCATAATCAATACAACACAAATCTGATATCAATCTCAATCAAATCAACTCTAAAAATAATAACAATTCCATACAGTATCTGTTCTTCAATCCTGTTTCGATTATACGATGTCTAACATGTCGAGAACACTATATATGAATCATATCCGATTCTGACAATATCATAATTTCAAAACATAAGAAAACTTACGTCCAGTTGAAACTCTCGTCGATAGGAACACGGTACTGCAGTCGGATTAAAAATCAGATGGACGGATCGAAATATAAAGGCGTAAGGATTTTCTGAAGGATTCTCGATTTCCTTTCTTCGTTTATACTGAATTCCGAAGGATATATGTATATATATATCCTAATGCATGGCCAAGATACGTGGCAAACTTTTCTTGCATCTCCGTCGGCGCTCGGGCGGTCAAGAATTTCCGCTCGGGCGCGGAATGTTCGGCCCTCTCTTGTTATCAAATGGCGCTCGGGCGGTCAAAAACTACCGCCCGGGCGCCGAACTTTCTGTCCGAGACATTTTTTTGCTGAACATTGGTGCTCGGGCGGTCCTTTTCTACCGCTCGGACACCAATAGTTCTGTCCAAAAATTGCACCCTTCCTATGCTTTGGCCAATCTGGTCTCGGAATAGCCCGTCTATAATCATATCAATTCAAAGTCAATAATTTCAGATTAATATAATTCAAATCTCGGGCATTACATGGACAGTCAGAGCGGACTTTCCAGACATTGGAGGATATGCTTAGAGCTGTAGTGCTTGATTTTGGCACTAATTAGCAAGATTCTTTGCAACTTTGTGAGTTTTCGTACAACAACAGCTATCAGACGAGTATAGAGATGACTCCGTTTGAAGCGTTGTATGGCAAGAAGTGCAGATCCCCTTTTTATTGGGATGATATTTCTGAGGTACCTGAGATTGGGCATGATATGATTCGAGATATGACAGAGAAAGTGAAGCTGATTCGACAAAGAATGAGAACAGACAGACAGGCCAAATATGCTAATGTTCGTCGTCGACCTCTAGTATTTGAGGCAGGAGACAGAGTATTTCTGAAGATTTCTCCTTTCAGAGGCATTGTCAGATTTGGCAAGAAAGAGAAGTTGTCTCCACGTTATATTGGTCCTTATGAGATTCTCGAGAAGATAGGAGATCATGTCTATCGACTCGCCTTACCTACCGCCTTCTCTATCTGGAATACATGATGTCTTTCATGTATCTTTATTGCGGAAGTTTCTTCCTGATGCATCTCATATTCTTCAGCCAGAGAAGGCCGAACTCGATGAGACTCTGAGTTATGTTGAAAAGAGGATTTAGATTCTTGATCGTAAAGAAAAGCAGCTCAGAACAAAGACTATTCCACTTGTGAAAGTTCAGTGGAGTCGTCATGGCATTAAAGAAGCTACCTGGAAGACAGAATCAAACATGAGACAGAAATTCCCAGAGTTATTTTACTGATGTGAGTTTCCTGTTTAGCTTATGTTATACATTTCTTCTTGTCTATCTGACTTGCTATCTGATTAGATTGCTTGCGATTTTGATGATGAAATCACATTTTAGAGGGGGAGAAATGTAATGCCCGAGATTTTATTGTTGTAATCTGAAATGATTTATTGATAATTGATGTGATTACAGACGGAAAGGAACAGACCTGAGAAGACATTGTTATGTGCGAGGACTGAACCCCTCGAGTATATGCGCGATCAAGCAGGGCGCATATGCGCGAGGCAGGTAGAGAACCTCGCGTATATGCGCGACCAGGACCCGCGCATATGCGTGAGCATGGCAGAGAACCTCGTGCATATGCGCGAGAAGAGGGCGCGCATATGCGCGAGCAGTTGCAATGAACAATGCCGAGACAGAGTGTCTCGCGCATATGCGCCGGGGGAGGTTGCGCATATACGCGAGACGTGCTGCACGAAGATGAAGCCACATGCCCTTGGTCATGCATATAAGGTGATATATATTCTTTTATTCAGTTGGACAGCAAGAAAGAAAGCGAGACAAGCTTCCGAGAATTTCAAGCTTTTTCTTTTAGAAATTTGAATCTTGAACAAGATCCGTCCGTCAGATTTTCAATCCGACTTCAGTACTGTACTTCTCTTGTGAAGAGCTTCGACAAGACGTAAGTTCTACTACTTTCTTTTATGATTTGAAAATCTGATATGGGAGGAATCATGATATGATTGTTATTATTTGTTCCTGAGATTATTGTCATTGTATAATTGAAATCAGATCGAAGAACAGATATCGTATGAAATTGTTATCATTTTCAGATTGAATTTGATTGAGATTATACAGATTTGATATCAGATTGAGTTTGTTAGCGATTATGAGTTGTTGAGATTGATATCTGTTTATTTGTATTGCTGGGTATATCGAGATTGTGCGGTTATGCCGTTGAAACAGAATTAGATTAAGTTCTGATTATATCCAGTATAGATTGGGTTGTATATTGATATTGTACTCCTCAATATTGTCATTTCCAGATTTAGTATTGACAGGCTTCGAATTCAAAACTTCGACTTCGTCAGAGTGACAAAAGAAAGGTATAAATAAATGTCGAACCGGGAAGATACGACTCGAGTTAGATCCGACTTGAGTTTTCCAAAACCTCCTACTTTAGTTTATTGCATTGATGTTTGCAATTCATGAGATTGATATGCTTAGTCTATTGATTTATAGCAAAGCATGTATTGAGTCATGGGCTGATGTGCCTAGTCATTGGTTGAGGTGCCAAGTTTTTGGCGGATGTGCCAAGACACTGGATGTTTGGTTTATATCGATGTTGCTTAGGAGCAGATAGACTTCTATTGCTGAGATTTGATATAGTGTGCAACGTCCAGGAACCCGGATCCCTAGATTAGATAAGAGTCAAGTCTGAGATTATGAGTCAAGAGTTTGATTTAGAGTTTTATATCGATTCATGTCTTTCAGATTATGATACATGTTATTGATATCTGTTTCATGCCTTTATATTTGTTTATATGATTGCATGTATACGTTGTTTATACTGTGAATTATATTTTCACCGGAGTTATCCGGCTGTTGTTGTGTTTGTATGTGTGCATGACAATAGGTGGGACAGGATCAGGGTCGAGAAGAGGATGAGAGATTGAGATTAGCATGGAGATTCGGACCTAGAAATAGATTTGTTTCATCACTTGTTTTGTAGTGATGGAACAATAGTTTGTTATGATTTATGTTTGTACAAGATTTGTAGTTTGGATCTAGATGTTGATCTTGTAAATGAAATAAGATTTATTTCATATGTTGCGCACTCATGTATGTTAAAAAAAAAATTTATGACCCAGTTTACTTAATTGTTACATTTGATCCTAATAATGATTAAGAAGATGAATTAGCGTCCGGGTCCCCACAGGTCTTCAGCTGGTCTGGTTCAGTTTCAGTTCAGTTGGTCAGCTGAAAACAGCCTAGCTGATTTCAGTTTGTGCAAAACCAGTAGTTTCATCATCATTTATCAGCATCTTAAGCTTCGATTCAGACTTTGACTTATGAAGATGATTTGTAGATCATTGTCTTATATTTCCAACGCATACTGAATCGCTTCATTCTAATAACCGAGCTGAGAGATATGACCAAAATATCGCAACTGCACATAACCAACTGATTGTTGTTTTCGTGCAATTAGTTAAATAAAAGCGATCAGTTAGGCCTTGATAACATCCCATTTTTCCCCACTGACCCGAAATACATCTTGTTCCAAATTGAGTTTTCTGATTCAGTAAAGTTGGCGGATTGTCATTTGAATCATCCAGCTGAGAGGTATCATCAAAATACCAAAGCTTGCCGGAAATTCAATTTGTACAGAATTCAGTTTCAGCTTGCTTCTTATTTTAATAACTTCACACTTGAGTAAATATGTTAAAAACACAATAACAAGTTTTGTTAACATCAAAATAAACTTTGAAAACATAAAATATTCCAACACCATGCAGTATGACTATCTCTCTGATGTACAGTTCCGCGTACTGAGTCATGGTGTAAGTCTTCCTGATCGGTAGAAAATGACCTTATTTAGTGAGCCGATCAACAATCAACCAGATGACATTATATCTCCCAATAGTCCTCAGAAGCCCTGTCACAAATTTTATGGTGATGTTCTCCCATTTCTAATAGGGAATAGGGAGTGGTCTCAGCTTTCCTGCAGGCTTCAGAAGTCTGCCTTGCCCGAATTCTGTCTCTCGATGTCAGCTGTACTGTCAGACTAGCAAGATTTGGGGCATCGCTCCGGCATAAACTGCAAGCTGAAATCTCTGAATCTCCGCTTGTAACGGTCTCTCTACCGACAAATGGGCAATCACTGCGTGTTTTCTGCTCAGATCGTCTGCAACCACATTAGCCTTACACGGATGGTAGCTAATGTCACAGTCATAGTGCCCATAGCGCGTCCGGAAGGCTGTCTTATGCATGTCAGAATCTCTCACCTTCAGCTGATGGTATCCGGATCAGAGGTCTATCTTGGAGAACACTGATGCTCCCTGAAGCTGATCAAACAATTCCTCGATCCTCGGCAACGAATACGTATTCTTGAGAGTGACCCTGTTAAGCTCTCGGTAGTCAATGCACAGTCGCATGGTGCCATCCTTCTTCTTGACAAACAGAATTTGTGCGCCTCATGGAGAAATGCTATGGCGAATGAAACCCTTATCTTGCAAATCCTGTATCTGATCTTTCAGTTCTTTCATCTCGGCAGGTGCTAGACGGTAGGGTGCCGTAGATATTGGCACTGTCCCTGGCATGAGCTCAATAGGGAAGTCCACCTCTTTGTCTGGTGGAATGCCGAAAACATCATCAGGAAAAACACTGGAGAACTCTCTGACCACCTCTACGTCCTCTAGCCTCTGATGGACTGGCTTAGACACGGATACAATGCTGGCCAAGAACGCCCGACAACCTGTCCTCATAATCTTCCTTGCACACATGCAGGAAATGATGTGTCGCATCTGCTGACGTCTGGCCGCGTAAAAAACAAATGGCTTCCCATTGGGCGGTCGGACAAATACTTACCTCTTTCGAAAGTCTAAGACAACTCCGTTCAATGAAAGCCAATCCATACCCAGAATAATGTCGAACTCCAACAACGGTAGCACTATCAAATCTGTCTGCACCATATATTTCTGTAACCGAAGCTCCAATCTTTTCACTATCTGAAAAGTGAACATCTGATCCCCAGATGGAATCGTTACTCTGAACCCTGAATCCATCGCCACTGGTATGATTCCTAGCCGCTTGACGAAAGATTCAGATATAAACGAATGTGTAGCTTCTGAATCTAGCAATGCATGCGTGACTGCACCGGAAATATATATTCTTCCTGCAACAAAACATACCATCAAATCTAATCGTGTTGAAGCTTAGGAAATTCCTTACCAAATTACTCGAAAAATTACTGAATAAACCCAAGTATTCGTCAAAAATCCAGGAATTTGCAGTTTAGTCCTTAAAGTTTCAAAATGACCCATTTAAAATTTTTAATTCTAACCCCAAAACAATCTTATAATTCCCGAAAAATTTAGAATTAAATCTCCAAAAATCCAGAAGTTTCGAAACGAGTCCCCTGAAATGTCGATTTTAGCAATTAGGTCCTCAAATTATCGGTTATTGCAATTGGGTCTATAAAATTCTCAAATTAACCAATTAAATTCTTAATCCCAACTAGGTAGAGCATGCATCCTAATTTTTTCTATGTTATCAATCCCATTAATTAATTCATAACAACGTATAACCCATGCAATCGAGCAATAACTTAAAATCTTAAACATAAGGGTTACGAGTAATCAGCGTCGAGTCTGGCTCTGCCTTGGCCTCCTCAATATGCATCACATATGCTCGGCCAGTGGTTAAGGCCCTCATGTTTGCAAATGAAACATATAAAGGTCCCCACATGAAATTACAAAAATGGAACCTATTGCACTGTCTGCAAGGCTGTCTGTCCTCTGGCTTAGAGGTCTCTGCTGCTGGGTCCTCCTAAACTGTCCGTGGGGCTTCTGCTGCCCCTGCTGTCTCGGTGGCTCAGTAAACTGCTTCTTCTGCGGCTGGGAACTGGACTGAGTAAGCTGTCTCTTCTGCTGCATCTCAAAATCGATGTCTCACAACGCCTCCTCTGCCTGAAAAGCACAGGCGGTGGCCTTGTTATAGCTTGTCGGCCTCATAAACATGACATCCCGACAGCTTCTGAGCAACATCTCTATCGATCATGGGCACAAAATGGCAGCCCCTGTTAAACTTGCGGATAAACTCCGCCACAGATAAGTCCCCCTGTCGGAGACTCATGAACTCCCTCATCAGGCGATCCCTGACATCAGCAGGGAAATACTTGCCGTAGAATATCTCCTTGAACATATCACAGGAGAGAGTAGCCAAGTCCATGGCATGCGTGGATCCCTCCCACCATAGGGACGCATCATCCCTGAGCATATAGGTTACGCACCTGACCCGATCGCCATCTCTCATTTGAAACTACTCAAAATGCAGCTCCAGCGATCTAATTCATCCCTCTGCCAAGAATGGATCAGTGGTACCCCAAACTCCTTTGGGTTGAGCCGTCTAAACTGCTCAAGAATATCGATCTGCGGTCTAGGAGCCTACTGTACCAGCTCTAGTAGCCTAGCCATAACCTCCAGAACACGGGTGGCTGCATCCATAGGCGGTGGTGGTGGTGGAGGACCCCTGCCGCCTCCAAAAATATAGTCCTGTCTATTTGCATTGGGGTCACGTCTGGGAGGCATGATATTTAAATACAATCCAATTTTCAACGAAACCTATCATGCAATTTAATCTAGTTTTTTTTAAAAAAGTCCTTAAATCATTAAAGCATTTAAACATGTAATGTAAATCATAACTCATGTAATCATGCAGGTGATATCAGTAAATCATTTAAAACATTTAAATCAATAAATCTTACAGACATGAGGCTTGAAGACTGAGCGGCAGAAGCTGGCGGTGGCACAACCCTATACAGGACCCTTGCTTTGATACCAACTAAAAAATCTACTAATTTAAAATGCGGGAATATTTTTTTTAAAAATATTTTGAATGCGTGCAACCCTACAAAAAAAAATATGCCATTTTTAAAAAATCGACAAAGAAAAAAACTGTAGTTTAAAAATTGTGCCAACTCGACCCTTAACCATTCGCGAATAAAACAAAGCAAGAAAAATCTGGAAAATCAGCAGAGTATCATAAAAAAAACGTGTAAAACTGATCATGTCTACTCGAAACTCATAAAATCGTGATATGCGGAAAGGTGTGGTCTTTGGGTTGTGCTCGCACATCCAGCCCTGCATACTCAGTGTTCAGCACCTCCAGTCTTCTCGTCTAAATGCTCACCTGCATCAAACACGTCTAGTGAGTCTAAAGACTCAACACACCTGCACTGTTAATAGCAAATGCATATACATAGCACAAAACAGTGAAAAATACCGTATTCAGCATACATTTCATGAACATAAAAGCATGAACATAAACGTGTCGTATAGAATCATAACATGTCAAAACATGTCTCATCATATCATCATATACATATACATTTTCTTTAAATTAAATTCAGTTCATTAGTTGTGACTTTCGTATCAGCTCTATTCGATGGATCCATCTATAAAACCACAGTACCCGACGGGGGGGGGGGGGGGCATCAACAACATCATTACTCGTCCACTGAGCCTTGGCCTCATCTCAATATATCTCATATAATCATGTTAGTTACAACCAAATCTCATCCTTCAAAACGTGTCATCGTTTTCACCACGTAAAGAAAACATGCATATACGCAAATTTTACTTGAAACCAAGCATGCACCGTAATTTCCGTAATTACAAAAAATCATAAACATAATGCATAAACATTTAAAAACATGATAAATATAAGCTCAAGGCGCCGGCATGACTAAAAAATCTCACTCTGGGATCAAAATGAGCATTTCTTCCTGGAAACCCAAAATGACCAATTTACCCCTGGACATCTATATTTCGACTCGAAGCTTACCAAACTCCTTAAAACATGACAAAACATATTTAAAAATATTTCTTAGACATAAACTCGAGCCCGATCAAAACTTGACTGATTAGTTTTAAAACTTGGACCAGGGGCCTGGTTTTAACCCGAATCGACCTGAAACTTAATCTAAATTTCCCAAACCCAAACCATGCATGAAATACATCCTACCAGCCTCTAAACCACATTTTCCAGCCCACTAAAACCCATGAAAATAAGGCCACAAGCTTCTGGAATTTTCAGCCAAGTCCCATTCAAAAAACCTAGGTGCACTACCCTCCATAATTTCGCCCCTAACACAAGACCGAACAGACAAGCTACTAACCAACCTCTCCTAGACCACCCTAGGACCCTACGGGACCGAACAAACCCAAGGACTCAGCCCCATTCATGCTGGAAATCGCATCCTGTTGCTAGCCACCCAAAACACTCAACCGTGACTTCCCTTTGGTTCGTCTCCCTTGTGCGGCCCTAGAGTCAAGACCAGCGGTGTTCAAGCTCTTCCGGATCGTGGCTCAGAACCATCAGAGAAATTTTGAAGTTCTGGAGTTGCCCTCACACGGTCGGCTTCACCCTTGGCTCGTTCCACAACCCAAAACAAGACAGACATCAACATAACCTCTCTGCCATCAACACAAAAAAACGAGCACACCCTCGACTTCCTTCCTTATAAATACCCTTACCATCAAACACAGCCCCATAAACTCGACAACCAGCAGCCCCTTGCATGAAAATACATGAAAGCGTGAGTGGTGAACAAAAGAATGCATGAACTTAAACAAATACAGAAAAATCTCCATGTTTTATGCTGGATCGTGAAATCCTTATGCAAGTAAACACATATCAGCAAGTATATAGCGTGTATGATGCAAAAATAAAAGTATATGGCTTGCCTTGATGTTTTATGAACGAAAACTTGGACTAACACGCGTCAAGGAAGCGCCGGAGGAGCGGGGAGGGACTTGCTTGAAGAAAAATGGGAGAAATAAGATCTTCAACTGCAAACTTGCCTGGAGATGTGCTTCTGTAGGAGGGGTGGACGGATGATATGAATAGGGTTAGGTTTAGGGATTGTTTAGGGTAGTAGTTAAATAGATAATTAAAATGCTAATGGGCCATAACTTTGATTTAAAAAGGATTACAAGGGTTTTGAGCCCATTAAGCTTAAAAATAGGCCCATCAATTCTAAACACACTCTCGAAAAATATTTCATTTTAGTATGTTTTTGAAATTATTGCTCGAACCCTAAAAAAGTTATCTGTTTCGATAAAATTTACGTACCGATAAAAAATATGCTCCAACGGATAAAAATACCCGACAACCAATTTCATGGAAAATACATCTAAAACACCTCGTATTAAATTAAAAATTTTAAACATGTAATAAACATAATTTTCCTTATATTTCCCCTGTCTTCGTCCCTCGATCGAGCGCAAAGTGTATCTAGAAAACCCTAACGCGTGAAATTTTAAAAAAAATACTGAAATGAACCTTATCATGCAATAATTATGCATTAAATGCATAAAAATAAATAAACACACATTTTAAATAAAACTCTAGATTGCTTGCATTCAGGTACGTAAATCAAATTTCATGGACTTACACATCTACTGTGCTTAGGACTCATCATCAACATATACATATACATCATAAGCAATTACATATACATCGTTATTCTAAACTAATTCATATTCTTCAAAACATCATCAATTTAATCACTTATCAAAATCATGCATATACGTAAATATTTCTTAAAATCAAGCATGCAACGTATTTTTCATCAATTCATTAAAATCATATACGAGATGCATAAATTTAAAAAAAACATGACAAATATGTGCTCAGCGAGTTGCCAGGACTAAAATCTCACCCCGGGTGAAAAATGATCATTTTTCCCCAGAAAACCCAAAATGACCGTTTTACCCTTTGACCTCTAAATTTCGACCCGAAGCTTATCAAAATCCTTAAACGTAAACTTGAGCACTTTTCAAAACATATTCGATTCGTTTTAAAACATGGTCCGGGGTCCCGGTATTAACCCAAATCGACCAGAAACTTAACCAAATTATCCCAAACTTAAACCATAACTTAACTAGCCTAATCCAGCCCCTAAACCAAAATTTCCAGACCCTCCTAAGATGCCCAAAGCCTAGCCGAAGTTGCTGGAAACCAACCATGCGCATGAACCTCAACCTAGTGCACCAACTTGAGTTCACTTGATCCTAGCTTTCCCCGACTTGGACCAGCCTAGAACGAGGCCACCCTAGGACCATGACCAGCCATAGGACTCACCCTTGGACCAACCCTCAGCCCCCAAACATGCGAACCACTTGAATTAACAAAAAACATGCATGGCCCGCGCACAATTCGGAAAACAATCGACCCTAACACGAGCCGCCTCCTTCCTAGCCTAGACTAGTGGGTTAAGGGCCTTCCCTAGCCTTTGTTGGACCCTCCTGGATCACAACTCAGCATGGTGCAGCCCTTCCACAGCCGAGCCTCCTCTATTATCCAACAAACACGCATCGAACCCTAATCGATTAGAATAAAAAGCTTCAGCCTTCACCCAAAACCGAGCACCCCTAGCCTCCCATCATCAAGTCACCTTCGTACACAACACCTTCGACCATAATATCCAAGCAGTTGGCAGCTCCTTACAACAGATCATAAAACATGAGATGAAAAAAGATATGCATGCGTGAACAAAGAAAAAAAATGAAACCATCACGCTTTGTCATTCAATCACCGAACAAGACATATACTTAACACGTATGAAAACATATACGACGTGAATGATACATAAAAAGAAGTACATGGTGTGCCTTGATGATTTAAGAACGAAAAATTGAAGAATTTCACGTCGAGGAGGAACCGGTGGAGCGGGGAAAGACCGCGCTTGAAAGAAACAATGGAGGAACACTTTTTTTTGCTGCTGGTTTAACCACGTGATGTGCTGCTGATGGAGAGGGGTGGGCAGCCAAGGTGAGGGAATAGGTTTAGGGTTTGTTCTAAGTGGTTTTTAAATAAAAATACTTGCACTAATGGGCCCTAATTTAATTATTAAAAGGGTTTTGAGCCCATTTCGTATAAAACAAACTCGTCAAGCCCAAAAACACTTTCGCAAAATATTTCATTTTGGTACGTTTTTGTAAAATTTCGCCCTAGCCCTCAAAAAGTACTCCGAATCGTTAAAATTTGCGCATCGATAAAATATATCACCCAGCGAGTAAAAATACCCATCAAGGCCCATTTTCGAAAAACACCCTTAAAAATACCTCATAGTAATTAATAAAAATTAATCATGTAATAAAAATAATTTTTCTGATAATTCACGATTTCCGTTCCTCGATCGAGCACGAAATACATCTAGAAACCCTAATGCGTGAACTTTTAAAATGATCATGAAATGATCCCTATCATGCAATGATTATGAATTAAATTCATAAAATAAATAAACACAAAATTTAAATAAAACCCTAGATTTCATGCATTCATGTTATGTAAATTAAATTTCCTGGACCTTACAAAAATACATTAACTTGAACATAAGAACAAAGCTAAGCGGTTTGGAATTGGATATAGCCCGAAGAGTTCAACTGATTTGAAAAGCTTGTCATCTAAAGATTTAGCTACAAAAATCATAACTATAAGGATGACTATTACAATTAATGCAACTGTAAGCCAGTTCAAAAGAGATATCGGGTGAACAAGTAGTTGAAAAGGGTTAACAATCATACGGTTTTATCCACACACTACACACCTAAAACACACAAGCCAGGGAATATAATTTGAAATGTAGCAACCGAAAAGTCAGTTAGACTGATCCAAGTCTAATTTCCTAAGGGACTAATCAGTTTAGGACCTAAATAGATGTGGGTATCAAGATCATATATTATGTGTGATTGCATGTAACAGGTACAACAAAAGAATCAATTTGATATTTGGATAGCGGATGCTCGCGACATATGACATGGGATGCTGAATTGTTATTCCAACTGATCAAATACACTGGTCCAAACATCAGTTTTGGAGACAACTCTAAAGGTAGAATTGTGGGTAAGGGTAAGCTTATCCATGGTAACATTATTATTAAAGATGTCTTACTGGTTGATAATTTGAAGTATAACTTGATTAGCATCAGTCAGTTATGCGACAGTAGTTTTTCAGTCCAATTCAAGAAACACATGTGCACAGTTAAGAACTCAATTGATGAGATTATTATAATTGGAAATCGTTGTGGCAATACTTAAAAAGTCAGTTGGACTGATCAACCTAATGCACAAGTATGTTTTTTGCTTCAAAATATTCTAAAAACTGGTTGTGACATAAAAGGTTGAACCATTTGAACTTTAAATCTATTGCTCATCTGAGTAACCATGATATTTTAACTAGTCGGCCTCAAATATATTTTTCAAATAACAAATTTTTTTCAGCTTGTCAGTTTGGTAAATATGTAAAATCTTCATTTAAAAATAAGGGTAGTAAATCTTTCTCCAGATGCTTAGAACTACTGCATATGGATCTTTTTGGTCCAATACCAGTCATGAATTTAGGGTGAATGAAATACACTTTGGTAATCGTTGATAATTTTTCAAGATTTACTTGGGTTATTTTTCTTAAATCAAAAAACCAAACTGATGCACAACCGATTAAGCTTTTCAAATGATTATTAAATGAAAAATCAATTGGAATTGACAGAATCAGGTCTGATAGAGGGAGTGAGTTTTTCAATCAAAATATTTCTCAATTTTTAGAAAATACTGGACTTAAGCATGAGTTTTCAGCAGCTATAACACCTCAGCAAAATGGTGTAGCTGAAAGAATAAATCGAACTCTTAAAGAAACTGCAAGAACAATGCTTGCTGATTCTGGTATTTCTCAAATATTTTGGGCAGAAGCAGTACACACTGCATGTTTCACTTAGAACAGATCAGTGATTAACAAAAATCACTTTAAAACCCCATATGATATCTGGCATGGACATAAAAGTGTGGAATCCTATTTCAGAATATTCGGCTGTAGATGTTATATTCACGATAATGGCAAAAATCATTTGATGCAAAATCTGCAGAAGGAATATTTTTGGATTATTCATCAATTAGTAAAGTTTATAGAGTTTTTAATAAATTAATTTGAATGTAGAAGAATCGATTCATGTTGTATCTGATGAATCGGGACTAACTGATAAGCCAACTGATCCAGTTGAGCAAGTTGATCGCTTCACAGATATAAGTTTAGACGATGATAGTGGAGAAAAAGTTCATATCAATCGAAATATCCTTCAAACTCAAGAACCAAAGATATTGAATCAATAAGTTGAACAAGAAATTGTTTCTGATAATCATTTCGTGGAGCAAAATGATGAAATTCAAATACAAACTAAATCAGCATCAACTGAAACTGAACAAAATGTTCAGTTACCAACTGAAATTGTTAGAGTAGGTGCCCGTCGAGCCAAGTGTTTGCCGAGGGTTCATGTTGAAACTCTATGTATAAACAATCTTTATTTTAATAATATTTGAAATTATTGTTTTGGCACATCTTTATCTGTATACCCATGCTAGTTGCATAGATAAAGTCCTTGAATATACAAATAGTAGAAAGAATATAAGATGCTCATATGATGAGTATCATGAAACTCATATTTGCAGTATTGTATATTCTAAACAGTTCTTAGTCGATTAAGTTGCCACTAAGAAGGTTATAGGCCGCTCGACGAGACTAGTATCTGCGATGGGAGGACCATGTTTCATTGGTAGGGGACATTGTGATGTCCGAACATGAAGATAGGTGCTCCTTGTAGAGTGCAATGAACAACCCTCCATAAAGGACTTTCCAGTGGTTCTCCCTTATCAAGTGGAAACGTCCTAGTTTATGGTTGTACACCATTAGTCCTTATGACCCGAGACAACATTGAGACTACATTGCATTTTGACTTGTTTACCGACTTACATGGGGTCATCAGGTGGCAAGGTTAGGTGTTTTGTCGAAACATATAGGAGTCGATGCATTGTAGTCGGGGATTCACCGCTTACCTACGGGTATTGATATCGTATGTGTATGTAGTTTGAAATCTCTGATCAGAGTAAGGTGGTAATTAAGAAAGGGGTTTCTTAGATTACACCTTCGATGCAACAACGACATGACACATAGTATCGATTCATTGACAACTCTCGATATACCAATAGTTGTCGAATCGATCGGGATATATGAGATGAAGGGACCATACTGTACGCTAACCATAATTGAATCGTTCTTGCAGGCACTATCATTTGATACCTAGGGAATCATGTAAGCGACGTTGCTAGGCATTTAACATGATTGGTTGGGTATTATCAGATTTGAGTTCTGACGTTCTTATTATCAAGGACTTGATAATTAAGAATAGAGCAATTGGGGTATGCTTATATAAGGACATGTTTAGTCCCGAATCACATTAAGATGTGAACCCACGGCTAGTTGTATCAATGAACCATTGAGGGCCACACAAGTGCTAACTTTCTAGATCCCGTTGAGAAGGAAATTAGTTCAATGTGTTGGACGGCTTATAAAGAAGTTTATAAGCACAAGAAAAATTAGAAGTATGGCTTCTATGAGGGAAATGTGACTTTTAATTTGAGAAAGTGTTCCTAAATTAAAAGTTGGCCAAACAAATAATGTATTTGAAAATTGTGATTTTCATAAACATTATTATGGTCTAAATTAAATTAATTCAAGTGTTGAATTAATTAAACACTAATGGACCTAGTAGAATCAAAATAATTAAATTAATTCAAGTGTTGAATTAATTAAACAATATTGGGCCTTGTAGAGCCCAATTAGAAATAATTATTAAACTAGTGTAGTTGAGTAAAATCAAGTAAGGTTTAAATGGTCTCAAATATGTTAGAGACATTTAAAAAAAAAGTTCATGGGCTTTGTAATTGTTAGAAGCCCAAATGTCCAAATAGAATTGCATGTAGGAGGTAAAGGATTGGAGGCTACTTTTTCAATATCCAAGGCATGACATGCACATGCTCACTTTTAATTTTTCATACACCAAGAAAACACTCCTCCCTCTCTCCTCCAAGGCTTGTGGCCGAATTTTTTGACATTATTCCCTTCAATTTTGCTTCTTAAATTTGTTGAGGAAAGCTTCGTCTTCTCAAAGAAAAATGCCTTACATTTTCTAGTGCAAGTGTAAGGTGGCTCTTCCTTGTTGGTGGTATGCTTAATTTTGAGCAAGGTGTGCTCTTGGAAGATTGAAGATTTGTCTTGCCATTGAAGAGTTTAGTTGTTTGACAACGAAGTTGGAGCCATCATCAATCTTTTAAGATTGATAGGTAAAATCTTAAAACACCCTATGAATGTCATTTTGTGTTTTATTGTATTTGCTACACACTATAGTTTAGGGTGCTCGATTTTCTTGCTAGAAAATAATTTTGAAACTTCCGTTGCGCAAGCGGGCACCTTAACCGATCCCCTTTCAGAAACAGTTGCTGAAATTGATCCAACCAATGCAGAATACAGATGGAAGAAATCACATCCACCAGAACTAGTGATACGTATTCCATCTGATCTTGTAAGAACTAGGAATCAAATAATTAATTATTTATTCATTCAGCTTTCGTTTCCCAACTGGAACCAAAGAAAACCGATGAAACTCTTGCTGATCCTAACTGGATAAATAATATGCAAGAAGGGCTAAATCAGTTTACCCATAACAACGTGAAACTTAGTTCCAAGACCAATTTATAAAACCATAATAGGTACAAAGTGGGTCTATAGGAACAAAAAAAACGAAGAGGGTTCAGTTGTGCGCAATATAAAGCGAGGCTTGTAACTCAAAGATATAGACAAGAATAAGGAATTAATTACGATGAGACATATGAACCAGTTGCACGACTGGAAGCAATCAGAGTATTCCTTGCTTATGCCTCATTCAAAGACTTCAAGGTCTACCAAATGGATGTCAAGAGTGCATTCCTGAATGGTCAATTGCAGGTAGAAGTGTATGTTGAACAACCATCAGGTTTTGTTATTCACTCTCTTCCAGATCATGTTTATCATTTGAACAAAGCTTTATATGGTCTTAAACAAGCTCCAAGAGCCTGGTATGAGACACTTTCAAAATTCCTAATTGATCACGATTTTACTGTTGGATCAGTTGATAAGACTTTGTTAAAATTTTTAAAAAATGATCATATTTTACTTGTGCAAATATATGTTGATGATATTATTTTTGGGTCAACTAACCCCAAATTATGTTACAAATTTTCCAAGTTAATGTAGGAGAAATTTGAGATGAGTATGATCGGTGAACTTACATTCTTTCTTGGTCTACAAGTGAAGCAATTGGAAACTAGTAGTTTTATCAGTCAGAAAAAATACACGAAGGGACTGCTTATAATTTTTGCATGGAGTCATGTTCAGCCACAAATACTCCCATGAGCCCATCGATTAAATTAGATAAAGATGAAAGAGGAATATCAATTCTAGGCAGATCCTAAGCAATCGCATTTTTAGCTGCCAAACAAATATTGAAATATCTTAAAGGCACACAAAATGTGGGCCTATGGTATGCTAAAGACTCATCATTCAGTTTAGTTGGCTATTCAGATGAAGATTATGTAGGATGCAAGCTTGATCGTAAAAGCACCAGTGGATCATGTCAGTTTCTAGGAGACAGACTGATTTCATGGTTCAGCAAGAAGCAAACATCCATAGCAATTTCTACAACTGAAGCAGAGTATCTAGCTGGTGGAAGCTGTTGCGCTCAACTGCTCTGGATTCAGCAACAACTGAAAGATTATGGAGTCATTGCAGAAAAATCACCGATCTTCTGTGACAATACAAGCACAATTGCGATCACATATAATCTAGTTCTTCACTCCAGGACCAAACGTATTGATGTCAGTCATCACTTCATCAGAGACCATGCTCTAAAGAAGGCAATCAGGCTGAAGTATATATTAACTGAACAACAAGCGGTTGATATCTTCACCAAACCATTACCCCGAGACTAAGTTTTCTTACTTTCGTAATATTCTTGGTTTAATTGATTTGTCTTAATCTCAGTTGCATTATTTTATGTCAGCTAGAACTTTCAGTCAGTGGTTATTCAATTGTTACTAATTTTCATTCAGTTAGTATCAGTAAGAATTCAGAAGTAATTAAACCAGTAAAAAATAAACAAACATTGACTAAAATAAGCTTTTAATTAATGAAAACGATTAGCTATTATATTGTCTATTTCCTTTTCTACTGCAATCACCCGGGGTTTTTTCCATGCGGATAACTTACTGGTGGCAGTTTTCATGAACTTGACTGAAAAAGCAATGTTTTTAGAGTCCTCTGCTCCTTTAGAAGCATTAGATGACAGACACCTTCATCTGTGAATATATCTGAAGCCTCAGTGACGCTGAGGTGCCACATATACTTATTTTCAGTTGCCACTCGCTTTCTAGTGACAACATGTCCCTCCTCTCGAAAGGACTGCAGCTCTTGGATTTTTTTCCAGGTTGACAATGTCTTCTCAAAGACGACGTCTTCTATTTTCAGCTTTCGAGCAGCTTCAATGGATCGCAGGAACTCCTCAGCCATATCCGGTTGCTGAGAACTACTTGATGAATCCATTTGGTGTTATTTTAATTTATGTTATCTACTGAAATATTTAATTGATATTGTGACTAACCATTTCACTCTTATTTATATTTAAGTTTTGAGTCATCTGAAGAGACAAATTTGTTATCTCCGATGATTCAGCTTCCAAGGATAATAATTCTCCTATATTTATGCGATATATTTAGGGAAAAATTTTTGACTTGACTTTATAATATTTACATTATTTTATGTCAGTTGGTATTGGTAGTCAACTGGTTTTCAGTCAACTTGAAAAGAGAACATAGCAGTAAAACTTATTTGTAGCAATGAACTGAAATAGAAATTTTATTGATAATATCTCTCAGCTATTACACGGTTTAATTCTGTCTCTACTGCATTTATCTAATCAGATAACCATAAGGATATCTCCTCGGAAATTCTTCTAAAATCTTCTGTTACGACAATCTTGTCCAAATCCTATACTCATTGCTGAGCATCAGATAGTAGAGACATTCATCAGTTATAAGGTCTGAGTATGAATAACGGAGAGACGCCGCTTATACTTGATTTCAGTTGCCTTCATTCATCAGTGGCAACTAATTTATTTCTCTGAATAGTTTGAAGATCATGAATCTTCGTCCAATGGACATTAATTTATCAAAGACAATTTTCGATATCCATCTTCCACGTTTCCACAAATGAAAGCCTTCCTGAAGGATAGAATTTCTTGGAAATGCTTGCTTTGTCCATCTACGCTTGATTAATATTATCTGTTAGAATATTTTGTATTTGATAAGTTTGAACTTATTTATTGACAGGTGCTAACTGAAGAAACAAAAAGAAGATGAAGAGACATCAGTCAAACAAATGCAATTAACTCATCGAGGATGAGATTCTCTTACTCTTTTTATTTATATGCATTTATTTAGGGAGAATGTCGATTTTAAATTGGTTAACTGATAAGACAATTGTCAGTTAGTCTTCAACTGAACTAATTTAGCTCTGGACTGATCACTCAGTTATTGACTTAACTAATCTTATCATATAAGTTAACTAAAGATCGATAAAAATTCCACAATAACTGATGTGACTGTTAAAATTACGCATTTAATTGTGTCTTTCTTTGAAAAGTGATTGGTAAAGTGGCTTCACGTAGTCTAACCAATTATCATTCACTTTTACACTACACGTTTTTAACTCAATTAATCTTGGACTGACACGTGTCCAAAAATTCGAACAGTCACCATCATAAGAAATGAACCCGCTTCATTTCAGTTTCTTTACGAGCATTTCAAATTACATAGCATATAAAACTGCCAAAGCTTTTTTCTTACGCAGATCCTCAAAAAAAATCAAAAATGACAAGCCAAATTCCCGCTTAATTCTAAATGCTGTGGCCATTGATTTTGATTCAGTCTTCTCTGTTAAGGATGAATCCATTCGAAGCGTCTTTTTGAAGATGGAAGCAGCTAGATTGAAGAAGTTTCTTGGGTCATCTACTTAGGAAATCTATTCTAAAGAGATTCAAGAATTATACGACAACGGCTACATCTCTGCTGAAGGGAAAATCACAACCACATTCAGTAGTAAGTTGCTGGTGTTAGATGAAGAATCATTCAACACCTTTTTCCAACTGTCTTAGGATGGTCTTTCTCACTTCTCTAAAGTGAAAGTCGCTGATATTGAAGAGATGCTGACGCTTCTCTCTGCTGATGGGAAGAAGATAAAGGTATCTGATACCAAGGAGGAGCTCAAATATTAATACAGTTATTGGCAGACATAGTGGCAAAGGGCGTTCTAGCCAAGGCAGGCTCTTTTCCTGCCCTCACTCTTGAGAAATTTCAAGTTATGGCTGTTTTGATAAATGGACGGAAAAGGAAATCATCGGCCATTATTTTCAACACTCTGAAAAAAATGGTTCGGTCAACCAAATAGTCAAAAGTCTATGCCGTGCCTATCAACTTAATCTTGAAGAGCAAAGGTTTGGTAGATGACTCGACTGAGAAGTCATCCAAATACAAATTCTTCGCTGCTAAGAATGTTCAGCCACCGAAGACAAAGCTGGACATCTCTCCCGAGCAGTTTTTGAAAGTCAAAAAAGAGATTGGGACGCAGGCAGCTCCCAAATCAGTAAAGAAGACCAAGGACTTGGCGAAGTCAAAGAAGGCAATCAAGAGGAAATTGATTGTCAGTGAAACTGAATCGGAGAAAACCCCTTCTTCGAAAATCTTGAAAAAGCCAAGGACCCAGAAAACCAAGCCTATTGCAGCTAAGGAAGCGATTCCAGTTGAGAGATTGAAGCCAACTGGAGCTGAACAACCCATAAGTGCAATACCAATCAGGGCAGTTCTAGTTGCTCCCTCAACTGATCCTCAACAACATCCTCCAACTGATCCCGCAAAGGATACTATCACCGAATATGGTGATAAACAAAAACACGTTGGAGTGAGAGCACCACTGATCACTATCGCCGGCCCAACTCCACTGCCTTTTGCAAGACTAAAGGGCTTGGTGATATGTGAGCAGATAGATTCAATATTTTCCGGGCTGAGAATTACTCATGCCCTCTCTGACCCAAAAGTAAGGGCAAGATGATTGAAGAGCCCAGATCAACCAACTCGATTCAGACACATATTGACATGATATGGGAAGAACTAAATGAGTTCTCTGAATCAAAGTTGAAAGCGTAAAATGAACGGGTCAGATTCAGGACTGAAGTGTTTGCCAAGCGATTGCAGAAGAAATTAGTTTTGGAAAAATTCAATCCTTTTGAAACGATAGTCCTCAAGATAGTTGAAGCTGCCTCAATTTCTCAAGAACTGAAAATGAGAAATTATTTCTTTGATCTGATGCGTGTCAAAAAGCTAGATCAAGTCATATCTTAGCTACGCAAGAACTATGATCCTACCAGTCCAACTGCCTTCAATGGAAAAAGAGTTTTTGATCAGTTGGACATGGATATTATATCATTGCAGGTGAAAATCAAAGATTGGGAAATGGGACAATAATCGATTATTCCAGCTAATTCCCAAAGTCAATCATCAGAAGAGCAGGCTGAACCCTCAACTCATCAGCTATAGCCATCAAAGGAAGCAGTTGCTGAACAATCTAAGCAAGCAACTGATCTTTCTTCCAAGGATGCTCAGCCGTCATCTTCTGATCTTCAATCTACTCCACTAGGTATTAAATTATACTCTGAAGCTGAGCTGTCACTGGCAAACGTCGATGAAGTAATACAATCAGTTACCGCTGACATCCATCTGAATACTAGAACTGATGAACCAGTTGAAGACCTAATCAATACTGAAAAATCAGCCTCAGAGGCTGCAATACCAGAATTTGTAGAACTAGTTTAGTCTCCTGCCACGACTGAACAAGGAGTTCAAACTGAAGCTGACAAGGCTCAGTTGCACTCAGAACCAACTGAAAAAGTTCTAATTGAAAATCCAACAAAAGATTCTACCAGCTCTACTGCTGCTCAGACCTCCACCCAACCTCAAGAACCTCAACGGGAGGTAGTTGAAGAAATTATTCCAGAAATGGTTACAGCTGTGATAGAATTATAATTATCCCTGTCTCCTCAAATACCAATGGCTACTGATACTGTGATAGAAGATATTCAGTACAGTCTGCACAATTTAATTTCAACTATCTCTGATATGAAGTCAACTCAATTGCTGAACACATTGAAGATTGATTCCACAAAAGAGAATACCATGAAGATTCTACCCCAGGTTACTAAAGATATCACTTCCTTATTTACCCAATTGGATCAATTGAAAAGGACATAGTGACAGTTCCAGCCCTTTTCAAGACTCAAGACATGCTGATCAATCAATTGGATTTTGTACAGATCATCATGACCAAGAGATTGGATTTGATGCATGAACAGATGATGAATGCTATATCTATTGTCACCTCAGAAGTCTGCACATTATCCAGCAAGGACAAAAAGGGGGGAGAACAGTAGCAGCAACAATTCAAGAAAAGATCCAGTCAATCAACTGATCAAGGACCAGCTGATAAAATAGCAAAGACGACCTCTTTATTCAGTTGAGAGTTTTGGCAGATTTTAAGTCAGTTAATAGAAGATTATATTATTCTTTGTACGAATTTGTACACTGAAAGAAAATTCTTTCATTAAGAAATTCTTTTATTCTTTCATTCTTTATACGCACATTGAAAAAGTTATCAATAAAAAATTATTTTATCTACAAGAGTTCAGTTTGATCAGTTCATATATTCTAAGTTTTGTCAAGCACCAGAAAGAGGAAAATCATTGGAAACTAAATTTTGGAGTTTGAAAAATTAAGCGTGAAAATATTGAATAACTGATCAAGAAAACTGAAGGTAAAATAACTGAAGATTGGTAACTTATAGTTGCCTGAACTGAAGATTAATGCGTATATAATTCTACGAAACTCAACTAAGCGAAGCTAACTGAACTGTGTTGTCAACTGAACGATAGTTGAGACTGATCAGTTACACAACAATCAGTTGAGATTGATAAGTTACACACTAATCAGTTAATCCAATTGGCTAAAGAAGTCAATTGATTTTATCATTTTTACACGTCATCAGTTAAGGACGTCGCCAACAACCGCCAGTTTGTACAGGAAAAGTGGGAATGTCGCATTTTTGAAAAGCTACAGTGTACGATTTTCAGAAGAAGGTTGACTTGGATATTCAACGGATATAAAGATTCAAATGTATTGAATGTTACCGTTGGAGTCAAAGCCTATAAATAGCCGAGAAGATCAGCTGAGACAAAAAATACGAAGTTAACTGAGTTATCCAACTATCGAGCTATACAGTCAGTTTCAAGAACTTTACACATATTCTTTTTAATCTCAGTTTTACAAAAGCTCACACTTATTATACATATCCATAACTTTCAGGCTATACTTTGAGTTTGAAGCACAAACATTCATTAATGTTTTATTTGATCTTTGTAAGATTAGTTGTGATAAGAAATTACACATCAGTTGAGCACTGATAAATTGTATTGATACTCAGAGTTTCAGTCTTGACAGTGTTAAGTCCAAACTGAAGTGGGTTTGTACAAAACATTGTATAGATCAAAGTCTTTTAGTAAATATCTTATCCTCGAGATAAAAGGTGAAGTAGGAGTGTTTGAAATCTCCGAATATCCACAAATCTTGTGTTTCTTATTATCAGTTTTATTCTATCTGTCTTTCAGTTATTTCCGCACTTTTATTAAGTTAAATGATTGACATTGACAACAAGATTCGCGAATTAACTTTATCATTAAACTGATTCAACCATCGAAGAAGTTGTGAAAACTATCAAGTGTTTATTCAACCCCTTTTTTAAACAATTTATCACAGCAAACCGATCCTAATAGTTGGACAATTCGAAAGAATGTCCATGGATTTTGTGATGACTCGATTCCAGGATCTAAAACCACCGACGTTCTTTGGCACCGAGAGTGCAGAAAGAGCAGAGGCCAGGTTAAATGATATCGATCACTTGTTTAATATTCAAAGCCTCGGAGAATGAAGCTTGCCCTATATCAATTGAAAGACCGAGCAAAATCTGGGTGGGAATCCGTTGAGATTGGAATAAAAGAGGTCGATATTGAAGTTACATGGGATGTCTTCAAGGCCAAATTTCTTGAGCAGTACTCTCCTACTTCTTACTATAATTTCCAGGAGAATGAATTCAATAATCTGCATCAGGGGACGATGACTGTTGCAGAATATGCTTCGAAATTTTCTACTTTGTTGAAATATGAAACTCATGTAGCTACGAATGCAAAAGCAAAATATAACAGGTTTGTGAATAGATTAAATCCTGCTATATATATTTTTCATTTCTGGTTTGCCTACCAGCTACATAGATGCAGTTGAACGAGCCAAGGCAGCCGAAGCTGGATTAAAGCGAGGAGGTCCATAATATGTTCCTCCTCCTCAAGTGTCAGCTGAGCAGCCTACCTTGCGCCCAAAAGGAAAGAAGTTTAAAAGGACTGGTTCTACTGTGTCCCCATTTTCTTCTAGTTCTAGTGGACCCGAGAGAGGAGTCCCGTTATTGCTCCATATTGCGGCCATTGTGGAGGCAAGCATACCATTGAGCAGTGTCGGGATATGTTTGGTACTTGTTACTATTGTGGGCAGAAAGGTCATTTCTCTCGTGTATGTCCGTATAGGGTTATGACTTCTTCCTAACCCAGCCAGGGATTAGAGGTGGCCATACTATGATGACTGCTGTTCCTAGTCCATCTTTTCAGCAGTCGAATCTTCAACGATATCGGGGACCTGGTAGCTAGATTGTCCAAGGCCCACCCCAAGTTACAGTGTATGCCATGACCGAAGATCAAGCAAATGAAGCTCCTGGTGGTGTTATTGCAGGTATCTGCATGCTTTGCGATTATCTTGCACGTGTTTTATTTGATACAGGAGCATCTTACTCATTCCTATCTCATGCATTTGTTGCATCTCATGATATTATGTGTACTCCCATGTATGATACGTTATCGATAGCTATGCAAGCAAAAAATATTATTCTATATGAGCAATTTGTGCATAATTGTGTGTTGATATATGAGGATAATGTGATATTTCTGAACCTGATTATCATTCCAATGCACGACTGTGATTTTATTGTTGGCATGTATATCTTGACAACCAATCGAGCTATGATTTTTAAAGAAAAAGAAAAATATTTTGAGGGATGTGAATTGACTATGACAAATGATTTATAATATGTAGGGGATCCGTTTATTTGAGGAAACGGTGAACTTACAATTTTGTGAAGATGTCTTGATGGCCAATGCCCAGAGGGACCCTGTTTACGGGCCAAGGCCCCAGAAGGGCCCTATGTATGGGAAAAGGCCCCAGAGGGATATGACGAACGTATTTCTATGGTGGAGCCTAGTGCCCACTCCCTTGGGCCATGTGGAGCTGAAAACTTATCAGTAGACCAAAGGATAAAAGCTAGTCACTTTCAAGGATCAAACTTCACCCAAAATGATATATGATTTACTTATGCTCTAAAGATATTTCAAAATTATTTATATATTCTCAAAAAGATATTTTAAATGATTTATGTTTTATGCTTAAATTATTTTAAATGGTTTATTTATGTTTAAAAGCTATTTTTAATAAAAATATAATTTTTAATTCCTGTGATTATATATGTATTAATTGCTATCCATGTTTAGAACGTGATGAGTCATTAGACTCACTAGGTTTGTATGATGCAAGATTTGATGATTTATGGGAGGCACTGACGATTGGGTGGAACGAGTGCAACAGTAAACATCCGAGGGCCGTTTATTTCCGCACTTGCTAGATAGATAAATGATTTAAAGATTTATTGTAACGATTTTATTAAAGATATTTTTATGCTTTATTTTATTGTTATTTGATATTTGTGAAGGTCGATATAGGATTTGGTTAGTTGGTGATTTAGGATTTATTTTATGCAATTTAGATTTTATATGTTAATTTATAATGATTGTTAGAATTGTTTAGTTATTTTATTTAGTTAGTATTTTCGAGTTTAGGATTTATTATTAGAAAAAAAAAAGTCGAGGTCGTTCTAATTGGTATAAGAACCGAGGTTTTCCCCAAAGGGTTGTGTAATGTCACTCCTAGAAGCTCAAGAAGTCACGCCTCCAGTATGTGAGTTTTTACTGCTTTATAATTTATATACTAAATTTCTTTTAAATGCTTATATGATGCATGATAAAAATGTTAGTTGCATGCTGCATGAAAAATTTTAAATGCATGTTGGTTACGTGGTTGGACGACGTGTACAGAGATGCCTCCTAGAATGATTTTGCGTAGGACTGACGAGGTTAGACATGAGGAGAATATTCCACAGCCTCCACCTGTTCAGGATGATAGTGCTCGTGTATAATCCGGTATGGCATGTTTATTAGAGCAACACGTAGGGAATGGAGCAAGAATTAGACGAGAGGCTGCTTATGAGCGATTTAGGAGGATGGACCCTGAGTATTTCAATGGCACTACTGATCCATTCGTTGCCGAGGGATGAATTAGATCTTTAGAGGTGATCTTTCGCTACATGGAGATGGCGGACACTGACCGAGTTCGCTGTACCATCTATCTGCTGAAGGGCAATGCCTCCTTATGGTTGGAAGGGGCGGAGCGAGGTGTGAATATGGCGACTTTGACTTGGGAGGATTAAAATAGGGTGTTCTACGATAAATACTTTATCGCTGATGTTCGTTCTAGGCTTAAGAGAAAATTTATGAGTCTCCGTCATGGGGATTGGTCTGTTGCTTACTTTGTGCAGAAGTTTGATAGGGGATGTCACTTTGTGCCCTTGATTGCCATTGATGCTGCTGAGAAATTACGACATTTTCTAGATGATTTGATGCCGACTATCTGGCGTTATGTGATGCTTGGCGATCCTACTGATTATACTACTGCCGTTGTAAAAACTTTTAGAGCCTTGCAGTCACTTAAAGATATTGATTGGGAGCTATAGCAAAAGAGGAATCGTGCTCAACAAGCTAGTCAGAGTAATAAGAAACCTTATGTGGGACCACCTAAGCAACCAGAACCATCAAAACCACAAGGACAACCACCAAGAGGGAACGTTCCGAAGGCTGATGAGAGACCACTATGCAAGGAGTGAAATCGTCCACATCTTGGCCAAGTGCATGTGGGGCACCTACAAGTGCTTCAAATGCGGAGATTTGGGACACAAGGCTAAGGTTTGCCCAAAGTTCACGGAACCCACTGCTGGAAGGGTCTATGTGATGCAAGCTGAGGAGGATGAGACAGAGGTGGCACAACATTGATTTCTAGGTAACCTGGCTGTTTAATATTTTTTCGATGCTTTTATTTCATGAAATGTTGAATTGGGTTAAGGGATTTGATTGGGATAATGAAGAACTGAAGAAAATAGGGTGCATGTACTACATGAGCTGGATTTAGGAGTCGACTTTTGGAAGTTTTTGTGTTAGAATTGCAATTTTCAAGATTTTGAGAACTGAATTGAAGAGTAAAATTTAAGTTAGAGGTTAAGTTGGAGATAGATAAGGGAATCTAAGCTTTGCAACCATCAAGACAAAGAAAAATTTCGAGTGTCCGAAAAACCAACATACGTAAACCACATGCATGCAAATTGTTTTAATTGCTTAATTGTTTTAATTAATTGGTTTTAATTGCTAGCATAATGTTTAATATATGCTTAAATATATGATTGCATGATTATATGACATGATTACATGAAATTTAAGGATTTTACTCGAATATTCGATAATAGGCAGGGGAAAGGAGACCGGGGACGACAAAGACAAGAATATGTAATTTTCATTAAATAATGGCAATGCTACATAATACGATTAAAAATGATTTAATTTTCTTAAAAATTTTAGAGATCGAATTATTTTATGAGTCGAGCTCGATTTTTCCTGAGAAGCCGGTTTTAGGCAAACAAGGAGTTTTAAAAGATCAAAATATTATTTTTGAGAAACTAATTTTACAAACTTTTATGTTTTAATTAAATAAGTTTTATTGGGCCCAATTTAATTATTTAAAATGAGCCCAATTTCCCTTAAGCTTGCAAGACAAAAACTAAAGCCCATTAGCTTGTTAATTAAATTATAAATATGCTACCTAGGTCTTTCTAACACCACAATTAATCACATCAGCTGCCGAAATCACACCTTGCACACACGTAAAATTTTTGAAAAAATAGGAAGGAAGAAAGGCTTGTTTTCTTCATCGTCCGGTCGTCCAACGTTGCACCCTCGCCAACAATCGTATATTCGAGCGTTATAAACGCAAAAACACGTTCTCTAAACTCTTTCAAACATCATACAAATCATAATATGTGTGTTTTAATTTATTATTCATCAAAAAATATGGGTGTTCGATTTTACGGTATAAGATGTATTTCAACGTTTTTGCGATTTTACTCTTGTTGATGTAACGTCATAAATCCCGAGAGTTAAGCTGCTAATAAATGATTAAATATGAATGATGTTGAAAACCAGACTCTAAATTCTGGAGTTTGACAAACTGATCAACCAACTGATACGCGCGATTATATTCAGCAACTGGACTTAACAACTTAAATCAGATGATCTAATAAAGAAAACTGATCAGTTGGAAACCGATCATTTTATACATTCAGCCGTATGCTTTTAAACAGATCAACCAACTGATACGCGCGATTATATTCAGCAATTGGACTTAACAACTGAAATCAGCTGATCTAATAAAGAAAACTGATCAGTTGGAAGCCGATCAATTGATACATTCAGCCGTATGCTTTTAAGCTAAGCATCCTTCAATTGAACATATCTCGGAAAAGAACACTCAACCGACAAAGAGACATAGAAGACTGGAACTGAATATGAAACGCCGCACTTCAATCAATACAGCGTAGAACAACGCATTTCGGCTAAAGCAGTTAAGACGCCGCATGACAATAAATGAAGCAAACAATACCCAAGAAATAATGAAGTGGCAATCAACGGATACAAAGATTCAAATATATCTCAAGTTACCGTTGGAAGGGAAGCTTATAAATATGACAGAAGAACAGCTGAAAAAAGAAGAGAGAAGATCACTCTATTCAAAGCTTGTTGTTACTCTGCCAAAATCTTAGCTCACTCTTACTTGATTTATTCGTAGCAGTCAAGGCTACAATTTGAGCTCACTAGCACTTTGTAATATTCGTTAAATTCGATAGTGCTAAGATCAGTTACGCACTGAGAACATTTTGTGATACTAAGAGTTTCAGCTTTTGGCAGTGATAAGTCCAAACTGAAGTGGGTCAGTACAAATCTTGTATTTGATCAAAGTCTTTTAGTGGAAATCTTATCCTTGAGATAGAAGGGGTGATGTAGGAGTAATTGAAATCTCCGAACATCCAGAAACAATCCTTGAGTATTTTATTTTCGTATTCTATCTTTCAGTCAGTTACTTTCCGCAACTACTTTAGTTTAACTGATTGTCATTAACCAACAAGATTCCGAGAATCAGTTTGTCACCAAACTGAACTCAAAATTCGAAAAGATCAGTTTTAATTGTGAGTGTTTATTTAACTTTCCCATCTAAACACTCTTGATACGTTAATCGATCCTATCAAGTGGTGGCAGAGCGGTTGAATCTTGTTCTTGAATACTTTTGATCTATAAACTTGCTAGCATGACTTCATTCAACAAAATTCCTATGTTCTCCAGAGAAGAATTTGATGATTGGAAAATCAGAATGCATGCTCATTTAGCTGCACAAGATGACGACATGTGGTATGTCATAACTGATGGACCCATGAAGATTCTAAAAACAATTACAGCAGTTGCCATAACAGAAGGGGGTGCACAAAGAATAGAAAAGCCCAGAGATGAATGGACAACTGAAGATAAAAGAAAAGCAAATCTTGATAATGTGGCCAAAGACATTCTGTACAAAACGCTGGACAAAGTAACCTTCAGTAAAATAAAGATGTGTAAGACAGCCAAAGAAATTTGGGAAAAGCTGATCCAGCTGTGTGAAGGAAATGATCAAACCAAAGAAAATAAACTTTCTGTTTCTGTTCAAAAGTTGGATAACATCTAAATGAAAGCAGGAGAATCGATGCACGAGTATGATGAAAGAGTAAGCAGTATCATCAATGAGCTAAATGCACTTCGAAAAGTGTATACCAACAAAGAGATTGCACTGAAGGTAATAAGAGGTCTTCCCAAGGAATGGGATGTCAAGACCATGGCAATGAGGGAGTCCAAAGATCTGAATCAGATTGAACTTCATGATTTGTTTGCTGATTTAAAGGCTTATGAGTTCGAGCTGCAGACCAGAGAAGGAGAACCATCTACCCCTGCAGCCACAACTGCTCTAGCTGCTGTCAGAACTGAACCAATCAGTTCAGTCGAAAAATCTGCTGATCAGTTGAGTAATGATGCTATGTCATTGTTCATCAAAAAATTTGGAAGGTTCATGAGAATAATCAAGGGAACTTCCAGAAGCCATACCAAAGGAACAATTCCAAAGATGAATCAAATGCCTGCTATAACTGTGGCAAATCAGGTCACTTCATTGCTGATTGTCCTAAACCCAAGAAGGACAGTCAAGGCTCAACTGATAGAAGAAAGAAATCATATGAATGCAAAAGAAGACCCAAGGAAGATAAGGAGGTCTTCAGAAAGAAACATGAGGTACTCTTAGCTGAAGAAAACAAATCTAAATGGGCAGAAACTTACAGTGAAGAGTCGGAACCAGAAAGCTCATGCAGTTCTAGTGATGATGAGGAAGTAAAGTGCTTGATGGCTAATGATGCAGTAGAAGAATCATCTAGCCAACAGGTATTTGATTTCAGCTCAACTGATTTCACACGAGAAGAACTCATTCTAACACTACATGACATGGTAAATGAGTATCAAAAGCTTGCATCATCATTTGAAGAAATCAAAGCAAAGCAAACTGATCCCACAGACAATAAAACCAAAACTGATGAATCAGTTGATGGGTTGAGTCTAAGAAGGGAAATTGCTGAGTTAAAAGCAGAGAGAAACAAAAATAAGTCATTAATCCAGAAGTTGATTCTTGAAAACTCAAAACAGACTGAGCTCATTCAGTCTTGGAACAAGTCATCTACTGCACTGAATGAGATGCAGAATTCACAAAAATCAGTTTCTGATAAAACTGGTTTAGGGTTCAACACACAAGGAGAAATGTATCTAAATGATACTCAACCAAAGCTAAAAACAGACAAAGGGAAATACATTCACTTTGTCAAAACAACAGTGGTACAAGAACAAATTGAGCCCAGTAAACTGATTGAGCAACCTACTGAGAATATGAACAAGGCTAGAAGATATGGGATTGGTTATAGTCAAAAATTCTCAACTGATTCACAAAGTCAGTCATCAAAGAGGTTTCACAAGAACTATTCTAATAGCTATTTCAATTACTATAACTGCAAGCCAGTTCAGAAGAGATATAGACTGAACAATCAGTTGAATAAAGCTAAAACACATATTGTATCATCTGTACACTACACACCAAGCACACAAAAGCCGAGAAAAATCATTTGGAATACAGCTACTGGAAAGTCTGTTAGACTAATCCAAGTGTGGGTTCCTAAGGGACTAATCAGTTCAGGACCCAAATAGATATGGTTACCAAGTTATATTATGTGTGTGATTGCAGGTAACAGGTACAAACAAGAACTCAATATGGTATTTGGGCAGTGGATGTTCGCGACATATGACAGGAGATGCAAGTGCGTTATCTCAACTGATCAAATACAGTGGTCCAAACATCAGTTTCGGGGACAATTCAAAAGGTAGAACTGTGGGTAAGGGTAAGCTTATCCATGGTAACTTTATTTTTAAAGATGTTCTATTAGTATAAAACCTGAAGTATAACTTGATTAGCATCAGTCAGTTATGCGACAGTGGATTCTCAGTACAATTTGACAAAAATTCATGTTCAGTCAAAACTTCAACTGATAAAATCATACTAACTGGCAAACGTTGTGGAAACACATATAAAGTCAGTTGGAATGATCAAACTTATGCACCAGTTTGTTTTATTGCTTCCAAATCGTCTAAAAACTGGTTGTGGCATAAGAGACTAAATCATTTAAACTTTAAAACCATTGCCTATCTGAGTAAACATGAACTTGTAACTGGTTTGCCCAAAATAGACTTTTCAAAAGAAAAACTTTGCTCAGCATGTCAGTATGGTAAACAAATACGATCCTCTTTTAAAAGCAAGGGCTGTAAATCTTCATCCCGATGCTTAGAACTGTTGCACATGGATCTCTTTGGTCCTATACCTGTAGAACCCGTAAATCAGTAGACGTATAAGCCATGCATAATTCTAGGTTTTCTTAAATTTAATTGACTTCATTGCATGATGCATTTATTTGAAGTTAATTATTTATTATTTCAGTTCAGTAGATTGATTTTTAGCATTTCAGTATTTTCAGTGAGGCCGGACCGGAGTTGGAGTTTTGAGATAGAATTTAAGATTTCGAGAAATATTTCCAGAAGTTAATTTAGACAGCAACCAAGTTCATTTAAGTTAGAAAGGGAGGTTTGAGGATTTAATTTAATTATTTGAGGTGATTAAGAAATGAACTCATTTAAGTTATTAAATTAAGGGGTTAGCTCACTAAAATTATTTAAAGGATTAGTAAGGCTTTCAAGGATTATTAGTTGACTAGATAATCAACATTCCCCTTTATTTTATTATGCATTTTTCGGCCACCCTTAGTGCTAGAAGATTCATTTTCCAACTCATCAACTTTGACCAATTCTTTGCATGTAATTACTAGGATAATTCTAGGATTTTTGGGAGCACAATTTAATTAAATAAATGGACATATCCTAGTCTAGAACAAGAGAAATTTCGGCCACTACCTCCTAGAAGCATCCACCAACTCATTTGATATCAATTCAAAATTTAAAATTCAAAGGGGAGTGGACTTGGTCTTGATTCTTCCTTATATTGTGCACCCTTCTCCTCACCCCTCATAACCATTTTTCCCCCCTCTCCTTTTCAAAAATTCAGAGTGAATTCACACTCATTTTCAGTAGAAAAATCGTGAGGTACCTAGCCAAAAAGAAGAGAGAAAAATCGAGAGCAAGGTAAGGTAGAAAAGAGAAGCGCTCCACCTCCTCCGTGCCGCGTCGTCGTCGTTTCGTTCGTTTTCTTTCGAAACGAAACCAGGCATGTCTAGATTTCTTTCAAACCTCAATCAAGTCATATTATCATTTATTTTTCAGTACATGATCATGTTTATTCAAGTAAAAATCGAGATCCATGTCAAAACATTTTGAAACAACACATGCAGAATTTTCGATTTCCTTGGCAAGCTTCACGGTTTCTTTTGTTTTGTGAGTTTCAGGTATTGGATCGAATCCAGGCTCCCAAGGCGGCTTATATACATGTAGTAGGATGCATTAGGACCATGTTGGGCCATTCAAACCAGCCCCATGCTTGCTGGAAATTCAGAATGACAGCAAGTCCCCATAGGTGCAAAAATGTTGTTCGAAAAATTCAGTTTGTTGTCATGGAGGAAGGATCTGATCTTGGCTGCCCCAAGGGCCTATAGCCATGGTTGGATCACTTCCCTAGCATGTCTAAGATGTGACTAAGTTGCCCTTTTGGTGGCTTGGTCCATGGCTCATCGGTTTTTAAATAATCAACAAGAACAGCCCCTTTCCCCATTCGGCCCCTTCCATTTTTTCAGCATATGGTTTCGTTTCTTTTGTTGCTCGGTATGGATCTTGGTTGGCCTATGGCCCTTAGCCACGGTTCATATCATGATCCTAGATGTCTAGATCGTGCCATGGTCAATCAAATGGCCATTGGAATGACACGAGACATCGATCATAGCATAAACACTACACTTGCATGCACGTTGCTCTCGGTTGGACCCTTCGGTTGAGTTTTGGTATGATGCGGATTGTGGCTGGCCTAGGGCCCTTAGCCATGGTTCAAATCATTCCTTGGAATGTTGGTAAGAGTCTCTGGTCGGTGGTTCACGCCCCTAATGGCCTATAGTCTCGAAACCAACGCAAGTCTTGTAGTTGCGCAGCTGCTGGAAATTACAGCAAGTTGCTGTGTCGGTTCAGAGGCTCGTTCGAGTTCTTGGTTGGCTTTTAGCCCATGGCCTTGGACTGGACAGTGCCTCATTGAGTTAGGAAGGTCATGTTTTTGACCGTTTGTCATTTGGATCATTTTTGAGGTCGTACGAGAATTTACGGTGCAATGTGCCAAATTGACTCTCGTAAAGAGCGTTTCGTGTTTTGGCCTCCATTCCACCTAGATTTCGACCCTATCATTTTAGGAACATTATTTTATGATTTTTCAGCGTATTTTAATCATGACTATACGTCGGTTCAGTGTCGGTTCAGGTTGGCTGGAGTCATGATTAAATGCGAAGTCATTAGGCGTCATAGTCGCATCTTTTGAACGTAAATTGCATAGTTGGTCATGTTTAAGCTATTGCGTATTTTTCATGGCACAGTTAGGTTGCAGCGAGCCTGGGAACGATCCAATCCAATCCAGTTGGTAAAATTACAGGAATTTTCATTATGCCAGTTAATTATTTTACGTGCATTAAATAGAAAATGATTATTTTTGAGATTTATGCGATATGGCTTGTGGTTCATTCACTATGTGGGAGTGTTATTTTATACGGTCGCCAGTGACCGATCAGTTCAGTATGGTACCACCCGGTCGCCAGTGACCGGCCAGCTCAGTTCAGTTTCAGCCTCCCCGGTAGCCAGTTACCGATCAGTTCAGCTTAGTGCAGTGGCCACAGGCGTAAAACATAATCTCAACAGAAAATTTTACCAGTTATTTCAGTACAGGCTCCAAGGAGCAAATATTTTTACTGTGATTATCAGTTCAGTTATGCACGTATTATAATTGCTCAGTACAGATTATTTTCAGTACGCCTCAGGACAGGATATGTTAACTCATGCATATTTTAAATTCAGATTTTTCTCGTTACCTGCGATATATGCATGCTGAGTCTTTAGGCTCACTAGACTTGATTGTTGTAGGTACTGATGAGGCCAGGGCCGAGGGCGGGGACCAGTGAGCCAGCTTGGGTCGGCAGTAGTGGCACCCGAGGACCTCAGTGCAGCAGTTGTTATTTTATTCCGCAAACAATTTTTATCAGTCGTTGGATAATTTTTAAGTTGTTATTGTTGGCAAAACTTTAATTTTCTTCCGCTGCAAAATTTTGAAATATTGAACTTGATTCACCAGTGATTTTATGAATGAGGCCATTTAAGTTCTTTTAAAAAGAAAATTTTTAATTTTCCGCAAATTTTCAAGAAAGGAGTTTTAGGCCCTTCACAGTTGGTATCAGAGCGAGGTTCTGTATAGGGTTTCACTACTACTGACCGCGAGAAGCTCACGAAGCCACGCCTTTGGTCTGTAAGTTTTTCAGTTCAGCATTTTGTTCAGCATTTCAGTTAAAGCATGAATTATTTTGTCAGCATGCTTCCAGATTTTCAGTATTTCAGTGTTCATTTAAAAATAAAGTATGGAATTATGCATGTTAGTTACGTATGGGTTATGTTGGAACAGTATGCCCCCTAGACGCATTTTAGAGCGCAACAGAGAGGAGGAGCCTCGCCGAGAGGACAGAGAGGAGCATAGACCGGAGGGAGACCTACCACCTCCTCCACCGCCACCACCGGACAAGAGTGCCCAGATGTTAGCTGGGATGGCACAGTTCTTCGCACAGTTTGCGGGGGGCAATGCCGTAGCCGTAGCCGCAGCCGCAGCCAGGCCGACAGGGCCCGAGGCTGTGTATGAGCGATTCATGAAGATGCGCCTGAAGGAATTCTCTGGGGCATCTGACCCCATGGTTGCTGAGGGATGGATCAAATCCGTCGAGGTTATCTTCGATTTTATGGAGCTGGGGGACGCAGACCGAGTCCGATGTGCCACCTACCTGTTCACTGGAGACGCCCGCTTATGGTGGGAAGGAGCTTCAGGAGCCCTGACCTTGGCTACACTTTCTTGGACCCGCTTTACGAAGGAGCACCAGGCTGACCACCGAGTTCATGAGCCTGAGACAGGGGGATATGTCGGTTACGGAGTTTATCCGTAAGTTAGAGAGGGGCTGTCACTTTGTGCCCCTGATAGCGAATGATGCCAGAGTCAAGCTGATGCACTTCCTGGTGGGCTTACGGCCGATCTTGCGCCGGGATGTTAGGGTATCTGACCCTGCTACTTATGAGATTGCCGTCTCCAAGGCCTTAGCCGCAGAGCAGGATCTGCGGGATATCGAGAGGGATCGCCAGGGCAAGCGCCCAGTCCAGGCACCGCACCGCCCTCCTCCTCATCAGCATCAGCAGCAGAATAAGAGGCCTTTTCATGGACCGCCCAAGAACCGAGGCCAGCAGCAGCAGCAGCAGCAGCGGGGACGCCCAGCCCCGAGGACTCAGGAGCACCCAGTCTGTCCCAGGTGCTCACGTCGCCATCCTGGAGCATGTATGGCTGGCTCAGGAAAGTGTTTTAAGTGTGGCAGTCCAGACCACATGTTGCTGCAGTGTCCTCAGAGAAATCCGCCTACCCAAGGCAGAGTTTTTGCTCTCCATGCCGCGGAAACCAACCCGGAGACTATGTTGTTGACAGGTACCTTTAAACTTTAAGTTATTCTTCGAATTTCAGCATTTTAGGAATCGGGATTTAGATTTTTGAACTTAGAACTGTTATAGGATTGCATGCTCTACTCAGATTTATTTCAGAGGAATTAAGCTAGAGGAACCTTAACCTTTGCATGTCTATAAGTTTAGATCTTGTAGTGGGATTCAACTTAGAGTTCCGATCTTTCAGGGAGAATTTTTATATCTGGTTCCGCTACCAAGGCCTTGATAGATTCAGGGGCCACTCACTCGTTTATTTCGGAGGTCTTTGCAAACTTTCTCAAGATCCAGACCATTGGGCTAGATACAGCCTTTTCAGTAGTGTTGCCGTCAGGCAAGGAGATGGCAGCCACCAATGTTATCCGAGATATAGACCTTGAGTTGCACGGTAATCTTGTTTATGCGGATCTGATTGTGCTACCGATGCCGGAATTTGACATCATCCTAGGGATGGACTGGCTATTGAGGAACAGAGTGTTGATAGACTTCCAGCAGAGATCTGTTCTTGTCCGACCGCCTGGAATGGAGCAGTTCTTATTTGAGCCGGACAGGTACTTTCCTTTACCGCGCATTATTCCTTATGTTCAGGCTAGGAAGCTCATGCATAGAGGGTGTCGGGCATTTCTAGCAACCTTTTTATCTGTCCCCGAGGAACCCAGCCAGTCAGCCTCAGATGTTCCGGTTGTCAGAGATTTCTTAGACGTTTTTCCCGAAGACGTCTCTGGTATGCCACCAGAGAGAGAGGTGGAGTTTTCCATTGAGCTTATGCCAGGTACGGCTCCGATATCCAAAGCGCCGTACCGACTAGCACCGACAGAGATGGCAGAGCTTAAGAATCAGATCCAGGAACTTCTCGACAAGGAGTTCATTCGCCCGAGCTTTTCTCCATGGGGCGCGCCAGTCTTATTCGTGAAAAAGAAGGATGGCTCGATGAGGCTTTGCATTGACTACCGGGAGTTGAACAGGGTTACAGTGAAGAATAAATACCCACTGCCGAGGATTGAGGATCTGTTTGACCAGTTGCAGGGAGCTTCGATTTTCTCTAAGATAGATCTGCGTTCGGGTTATCACCAGTTGAGGGTGAGAGGTGCTGATGTTTCGAAGACAGCTTTCAGGACTCGTTATGGTCACTACGAGTTCCTTGTGATGCCGTTCGGTCTGACGAATGCGCCAGCGATCTTCATGGATCTAATGAATCGCGTATTTCAGCCGTACCTCGACCAGTTTGTGATAGTGTTCATAGATGACATTCTCGTCTAGTCCAAGAGTCGGGAGGAGCACAACAGGCATCTGACCACAGTGTTGCAGACATTGCAGAAACATAAACTATTCGCAAAGTTCAGTAAGTGCGAATTCTGGTTAGAGAAGGTGGCGTTCTTGGGCCACATTGTTTCTAGCAGTGGCATTGAGGTAGACCCGGCGAAAGTTGCAGCAGTCAGAGATTGGGTTGTGCCTCAGAATGCATCAGAGATCCGCAGTTTTCTTGGGCTAGCAGGATATTACAGGAAGTTCATTCAGGGATTCTCATCCATTGCCGTTCCACTCACAGCACTGACCAAGAAAAATGTAAAGTTTGTGTGGAGCGAGGAGTGTCAGAAGAGCTTCGATACTTTGAAACAAGCTCTTATCTCAGCACCCGTTTTGGCTGTACCGTCAGGATCTGGTGAGTTTGTCCTTTATACCGATGCTTCGAAGCTTGGTTTAGGTGCAGTTTTGATGCAGCATGGGAGAGTGATAGCGTATGCTTCTCGACAGATGAAAATCCACGAGAAGAATTACCCTACCCATGATCTGAAGTTAGCGGCCGTAGTTTTTGCTTTGAAGATTTGGAGGCACTATCTGTATGGAGAGAAGTGTCAGATCTTTACCGACCACAAAAGCCTCAAGTATTTCTTTACGCAGAAGGAGCTGAACATGCGTCAGAGTCGTTGGTTGGAGCTTGTGAAAGACTACGATTGTGACATTAGCTACCACCCGGGTAAAGCTAATGTAGTTGCGGATGCTTTGAGCAGGAAAGTCGCAGTGATGGCTCATTTGACGATGCAGAAACCTCTTCAGATTGAGATGCAGAGGTTTGATCTTGAGACTTATCCTCGAGGCAGAGTTCCTCGTCTATCTACCTTGACCATTCAGTCTTCCCTTTTGGACCGTATTCGCAGTGGTCAGACCGCAGATGAGCAGTTGGCTTAGTGTAAGAAGAGAGATGAAGCCAAGGGCAGTGTTTTGTATACAGTCAGCGACGGTATTGTGAGATACCGAGATAGGATATGGGTTCCTAGCAGTGATTCTATCCCAGCAGACATCTTATCAGAGGCCCATACGTCCCCGTACTCCATTCACCCTGGGAGTACGAAGATGTACAAAGATCTGCAGCTATTGTATTGGTGGCCATGGATGAAGAAGGACATCAGGCGTTTTGTAGCCGAGTGCCTGACTTGCCAGTTAGTGAAGGCCGAGCATCAGAGACCAGCAGGTTTGCTCAAGCCTCTTCCTATTCCCGAGTGGAAGTGGGAGAACATTACCATGGACTTTGTGACCGGATTGCCGAGGTCAGCCAGAGGATCGAATGCCATCTGGGTGATTGTAGATCGTCTTACTAAATCAGCGCACTTCTTGCCTATTAAGACGACTTTCACCATGGTTCAGTATGCAGAGCTGTATATCCGAGAGATAGTCCGACTCCATGGTATTCCAGTTTCTATCGTATCCGACAGAGATCCCAGATTCACTTCCTCGTTTTGGAAGAGTTTGCATTCGACTATGGGTACGAAGTTGCTGTTTAGCACAGCTTTCCATCCGCAGACAGATGGACAGTCGGAGCGAGTTATTCAGATCTTAGAGGATCTTCTCTGTGCTTGCGTCATTGATTTCTCTGGGAGTTGGGAGTCGAACTTACCATTGGTAGAGTTCACCTATAACAACAGTTTCTCAGTCGTCTATAGGTATGGCTCCGTATGAGGCGCTGTATGGCCGCAAGTATAGATCTCCTGTTCATTGGGATGAAGTAGGAGAGAGAGCAGAGTTGGGTCCAGAGATTGTTCAGCAGGTAGCAGATGTAGTAGTCAGATCCGTGATAGAATGAGGACTGCTCAGAGTCGACAGAAGAGTTATGCCGATCAGCGGAGGAGAGAGTTAGAGTTTGCAGTGGGCGATCATGTCTTCGTGAAAGTGGCACCTATGAAGGGCGTCATGAGATTGGCAAGAAAGGGAAGCTCAGTCCGAGATTCATTGGACCGTTTGAGATCCTTGACAGAGTTGGGACGCTTGCTTATCGTGTGGCTCTTCCGCCAAATCTGGCCGGAGTACACAATGTCTTTCACGTCTCCATGCTGAGGAAGTATATGGCAAATCCTTCGCATGTGCTGAATTTCGAGCCGTTGCAGCTTACCTCCGAACTTATCTTATGAGGAGAGACCCGTGCAGATCCTAGACAGACAGGAGAAGAAACTTCGGAACAAGTTGGTTAAGCGAGTCAAAGTCAAATGGCTCAACCATTCAGAGGAGGAAGCTACGTGGGAGTCTGAGCCGGAGATGAGAAGTCGATACCCTGAGTTATTCGGTGAGTTCTAATTTCGAGGACGAAATTTATTTAAGGGGGGGAGGATTGTAGAACCCGTAAATCAGTAGACGTATAAGCCATGCATAATTCTAGGTTTTCTTAAATTTAATTGACTTCATTGCATGATGCATTTATTTGAAGTTAATTATTTATTATTTCAGTTCAGTAGTTGATTTTTAGCATTTCAGTATTTTCTGTGAGGGGCCTAAAATCCTTTCTTGAAATTTGCGGAAAATTAAAATTTTTCTTTTTTAAAGAACTTAAATGGCCTCATTCATAAAATCACTGGGAATCAAGTTCAATGTTTAAATAATAGCAGCGGAAAAAATAAAGTTTTGCCAACAACAATTTAAAAATATCCAACGACTGATAAAATTGTTTGCGGAAAAAATAACAACTGCTGCACTGAGGTCCTCGGGTGCCACTACTGCCGACCCAAGCTGGCTCACTGGTCCCCGCCCTCGGCCCTGGCCTCATCAGTACCTACAACAATCAAGTCTAGTGAGCCTAAAGACTCAGCATGCATAAATCGCAGGTAACGAGTAAAAATCTGAATTTAAAATATGCATGATTAAATATCCTGTCCTGAGGCATACTGAAAATAATCTGTACTGAGCAATTATAATACGTGCATAACTGAACTGGAAATCACTGTAAAAATATTTGCTCCTTGGAGCCTGTACTGAAATATCTGGTAAAATTTTCTGTTGAGATTATGTTTTACGCCTGTGGCCACTGCACTAAGCTGAACTGATCGGTAACTGGCTACCGGGGAGGCTGAAACTGAACTGAGCTGGCCGGTCACTGGCGACCGGGTGGTACCATACTGAACTGATCGGTCACTGGCGACCGTATAAAATAACACTCCCACATAGTGAATGAACCACAAGCCATATCGCATAAATCTCAAAAATAATCATTTTCTATTTAATGCACGTAAAATAATTAACTGGCGTAATGAAAATTCCTGTAATTTTACCAACTGGATTGGATTGGATCGTTCCCAGGCTCGCTGCAACCTAACTGTGCCATGAAAAATATGCAATAGCTTAAACATGACCAACTATGCAATTTACGTTCAAAAGATGCGACTATGACGCCTAATGACTTCGCATTTAATCATGACTCCGAGCCAACCTGAACCGACACTGAACCGACGTATAGTCATGATTAAAATACGCTGAAAAATCATAAAATAATGTTCCTAAAATGATAGGGTCGAAATCTAGGTGGAATGGAGGCCAAAACACGAAACGCTCTTTCGAGAGTCAATTTGGCACATTGCACCGTAAATTCTCGTACGACCTCAAAAATGATCCAAATGAAACGGTCAAAAACATGACCTTCCTAACTCAATGAGGCACTGTCCAGTCCAAGGCCATGGGCTAAAAGCCAACCAAGAACTCAAACGAGCCTTCTGAAACACAGCAACTTGCTGTAATTTCCAGCAGCTGCGCACTACAAGACTTGCGTTGGTTTCGAGCTATCGGCCATTAGGGGGTGAACCACCGACCAGAGACTCTTACCAACATCCCAAGGAATGATTTGAACCATGGCTAAGGGCCCTAGGCCAGCCACAATCCGCATCACACCAAATCTAACCGAAGGGTCCAACCGAGAGCAACGTGCATGCGTGTGTAGTGTTTATGCTATGATCGATGTCTTGCGTCGTTCCAGTGGCCATTTGATTGACCATGGCACGATCTAGACATCTAGGAGCATGATATGAACCGTGGCTAAGGGCCATAGGCCAACCAAGATCCATACCAAGCAAGCAACAAAAGAACGAACCAAGCTGAAAAATGAAGGCCGAAGGGGAAAGGGGCTGTGTTGTGTTATTAAAAACCGATGACCATGGACCAAGCCACCAAAAGGGCAACTTAGTCACGTCTTAGACATGCTAGGGAAGTGATCCAACCATGGCTATAGGCCCTTGGGGCAGCCAAGATCAGATCCTTCCTCCATGACAAAAACTGAATTTTCGAACAACATTTCTGCACCTATGGGGACTTGCTGTCATTCTGAATTTCCAGCAAGCATGGGGCTGGTTTGAATGGACCAACATGGTCCTAATGCATCCTACTACATGTATACAAGCCGCCTTGGGAGCCTGGAGTCGATCCAATACCTGAAACTCACAAACCAAAGAAACGTGAAGCTTGCCAAGGAAATCGAAAATTCTGCATGTGTGTTTCAAAATTTTGACATGGATCTCGATTTTTTGAATAAACATGATCATGTACTGAAAAATAAATGATAATATGACTTGATTGAGGTTTGAAAGAAATCTAGACATGCCTGGTTTCGTTTCGAAAGAAAACGAACGAAACGACGACGACGCGGCACGGAGGAGGTGAGCGCTTCTCTTTCTACCTTCTTGCTCTCGATTTTTCTTCCTTTCTCCTAGCTATATCACGTTTTTCTACTGAAAAGGGTTATTTCGGTGGAGGTGGAGGGGGAGTGATGGTTATGAAGGTGAGGAGAAGGGTGCACAATAAGGATCATATCAAGACCAAGTCTCCCTTTGAATTTGAATTTGAATTGATATCAAATGAGTTGGTGGATGCTTCTAGGAGGTAGTGGCCGAAATTTAGCTTGATTCTAGACTAGGATATGTCCATTATTAATTAAATTGTGCTCCCAAAAATCCTAGAATTATCCTACTAATTACATGCAAAGAATTGGTCAAAGTTGATGAGTTGGAAAAATCTAGCACTAAGGGGGCCGAAAATGCAATAAAATAAGGGAAATGTTGTTATCTAGTCAACTAATAATCCTTGAAAGCCTTACTAATCCTTTAAATAATTTAGTGAGCTAACCCCTTAATTTAATAACTTAAATGAGTTCATTTCTTAATCACCTCAAATAATTAAATTAAATCCTCAAACCCCTTTCTAACTTAAATGAACTTGGTTGCTAGCTAAATTAACTTCTGGAAATATTTCTCGAATCTTAAATTCTATCTCAAAACTCCAACTCCGGTCCGGCCTCACTGAAATACTGAAATGCTAAAAATCAAACTACTGAACTGAAATAATAAATAATTAACTTCAAAAAATGCATTTAAAATAATCATGCAATGAAGTCAATTAAATTTAAAAATCTAGAATTATGCATGGCTTATACGTCTACTGATTTACGGGTTCTACAATCCTTCCCCCCTTAAATAAATTTCGTCCTCGAAATTAGAACTCACCGAATAACTCAGGGTATCGACTTCTCATCTCCGGCTCAGACTCCCACGTAGCTTCCTCCTCTGAATGGTTGAGCCATTTGACTTTGACTCGCTTAACCAACTTGTTCCGAAGTTTCTTCTCCTGTCTGTCTAGGATCTGCACGGGTCTCTCCTCATAAGATAAGTTCGGAGTAAGCTGCAACGGCTCGAAATTCAGCACATGCGAAGGATTTGCCATATACTTCCTCAGCATGGAGACGTGAAAGACATTGTGTACTCCGGCCAGATTGGCGGAAGAGCCACACGATACGCTAGCGTCCCAACTCTGTCGAGGATCTCAAACGGTCCAATGAATCTCGGACTGAGCTTCCCTTTCTTGCCAAATCTCATGACACCCTTCATAGGTGCCACTTTCACGAAGACATGATCGCCCACTGCAAACTCTAACTCTCTCCTCCGCTGATCGGCATAACTCTTCTGTCGGCTCTGAGCAGTCCTCATCCTATCACGGATCTTGACTACTACATCTGCTGCCTGCTGAACAATCTCTGGACCCAACTCTGCTCTCTCCTACTTCATCCCAATGAACAGGAGATCTACACTTGCGGCCATACAGCGCTTCATACGGAGCCATACCTATAGACGACTGGAAACTGTTGTTATAGGTGAACTCTACCAATGGTAAGTTCGACTCCCAACTCCCAGAGAAATCAATGACGCAAGCACGGAGAAGATCCTCTAAGATCTGAATAACTCGCTCCGACTGTCCATCTGTCTGCGGATGGAAAGCTGTGCTAAACAGCAACTTCGTACCCAAAGTCGAATGCAAACTCTTCCAAAACGAGGAAGTGAATCTGGGATCTCTGTCGGATACGATAGAAACTGGAATACCATGGAGTCGGACTATCTCTCGGATATACAGCTCTGCATACTGAACCATGGTGAAAGTCGTCTTAATAGGCAAGAAGTGCGCTGATTTGGTAAGACGATCTACAATCACCCAGATAGCATTCGATCCTCTGGCTGACCTCGGCAATCCGGTCACAAAGTCCATGGTAATTCTCCCACTTCCACTCGGGAATAGGAAGAGGCTTGAGCAAACCTGCTGGTCTCTGATGCTCGGCCTTCACTAACTGGCAAGTCAGGCACTCGGATACAAAACGCCTGATGTCCTTCTTCATTCCTGGCCACCAATACAATAGCTGCAGATCTTTGTACATCTTCGTACTCCCAGGGTGAATGGAGTACGGGGACGTATGGGCCTCTGATAAGATGTCTGCTCGGATAGAATCACTGCTAGGAACCCATATCCTATCTCGGTATCTCACAATACCGTCGCTGACTGAATACAAAACACTGCCCTTGGCTTCATCTCTTCTTCCACTGTGCCAACTGCTCATCTGCTGCCTGACCGCTGCGAATACGGTCAATAAGAGAGGACTGGATAGTCAAGGTAGATAAACGAGGAACTCTACCTCGAGGGTAAGTCTCAAGATCAAACCTCTGCATCTCAATCTGAAGAGGTTTCTGCATCGTCAAATGAGCCATCACTGCGACTTTCCTGCTCAAAGCATCCGCAACTACATTAGCTTTACCCGGGTGGTAGCTAATGTCACAATCGTAGTCTTTCACAAGCTCCAACCAACGCCTCTGACGCATGTTCAGCTCCTTCTGCGTAAAGAAATACTTGAGGCTCTTATGGTCGGTAAAGATCTGACACTTCTCTCCATACAGATAGTGCCTCCAAATCTTCAAAGCAAAAACTACGGCCGCTAACTCCAGATCATGGGTAGGGTAATTCTTCTCGTGGATTTTCAGCTGTCGAGAAGCATACGCTATCACTCTCCCATGCTGCATCAAAACTGCACCTAAACCAAGCTTCGAAGCATCGGTATAAAGGACAAACTCGCCGGATCCTGACGGCAGCCAAAACGGGTGCTGAGATAAGAGCTTGCTTCAAAGTATCGAAGCTCTTCTGACACTCCTCGCTCCACACAAACTTCACATTTTTCTTGGTCAGTGCTGTGAGTGGAACGGCAATGGATGAGAATCCCTGATGAATTTCTGTAATATCCTGCTAGCCCAAGAAAACTGCGGATCTCTGATGCATTCTGAGGCACAACCCAATCTCTGACTGCTGCAACTTTCGCGGGTCTACCTCAATGCCACTGCTAGAAACAATGTGGCCCAAGAACGCCACCTTCTCTAACCAGAATTCGCACTTACTGAACTTTGCGAATAATTTGTGCTTCTGCAATGTCTGCAACACTGTGGTCAGATGCCTGCTGTGCTCCTCCCGATCTTGGAGTAGACGAGAATGTCATCTATGAACACTATCACAAACTGGTCGAGGTACGGCTGAAATACGCGATTCATAGATCCATGAAGATCGCTGGCGCATTCGTCAGACCGAACGGCATCACAAGGAACTCGTAGTGACCATAACGAGTCCTGAAAGCTGTCTTCGAACATCAGCATCTCTCACCCTCAACTGGTGATAACCGGAACGCAGATCTATCTTGGAGAAAATCGAAGCTCCCTGCAACTGGTCAAACAGATCCTCAATCCTCGGCAGTGGGTATTTATTCTTCACTGTAACCCTGTTCAACTCCCGGTAGTCAATGCAAAGCCTCATCGAGCCATCCTTCTTTTTCAAATAAGACTGGCGCGCCCCATGGAGAAAAGCTCGGGCGAATGAACTCCTTGTCGAGAAGTTCCTGGATCTGCTTCTTAAGCTCTGCCATCTCTGTCGGTGCTAGTCGGTACGGCGCTTTGGATATCGGAGCCGTACCTGGCATAAGCTCAATGGAAAACTCCACCTCTCTCTGGTGGCATACCAGAGACGTCTTCGGGAAAAACGTCTAAGAAATCTCTAACAATCGGAACATCTGAGGCTGACTGGCTGGGTTCCTCGGGGACAGATAAAAAGGTTGCTAGAAATGCCCGACACCCTCTATGCATGAGCTTCCTAGCCTGAACATAAGGAATAATGCGCGGTAAAAAAAGTACCTGTCCGGCTCAAATAAGAACTGCTCCATTCCAGGCGGTCGGACAAGAACGGATCTCCGCTGGAAGTCTCAACAACTCTGTTCCTCAATAGCCAGTCCATCCCTAGGATGATGTCAAATTCCGGCATCGGTAGCACAATCAGATCCGCATAAACAAGATTACCGTGCAGCTCAAGGTCTATATCTCGGATAACATTGGTGGCTGCCATCTCCTCGCCTGACGGCAACACTACTGAAAAGGCTGTATCTAGCCCAATGGTCTGGATCTTGAGAAAGTTTGCAAAGACCTCCGAAATAAACGAGTGAGTGGCCCCTGAATCTATCAAGGCCTTGGTAGCGGAACCAGATATAAAAATTCTCCCTGTCAACAACATAGTCTCCGGGTTGGTTTCCGCGGCATGGAGAGCAAAAACTCTGCCTTGGGTAGGCAGATTCCTCTGAGGCACTGCAGCAACATGTGGTCTGGACTGCCACACTTAAAACACTTTCCTGAGCCAGCCATACATGCTCCAGGATGGCGACGTGAGCACCTGGGACAGACTGGGTGCTCCTGAGTCCTCGGGGCTGGGCGTCCCCGCTGTGCTGCTGCTGCTGCTGGCCTCGGTTCCTGGGCGGTCCATGAAAAGGCCTCTTATTCTGCTGCTGATGCTGATGAGGAGGAGGGCGGTGCGGTGCCTGGACTGGGCGCTTGCCCTGGCGATCCCTCTCGATATCCCGCAGATCCTGCTCTGCGGCTAAGGCCTTGGAGACGGCAACCTCATAAGTAGCAGGGTCAGATACCCTAACATCCCGGCGCAAGATCGGCCGTAAACCCACCAGGAAGTGCATCAGCTTGGCTCTGGCATCATTCGCTATCAGGGGCACAAAGTGACAGCCCCTCTCGAACTTACGGATAAACTCCGTAACCGACATATCCCCCTGTCTCAGACTCATGAACTCGGTGGTCAGCCTGGTGCGAACCTCCTCAGCAAAATACTTGGAGTAGAAAACCTCCGTAAAGCGGGTCCAAGAAAGTGTAGCCAATGTCAGGGCTACCGAAGCTCCTTCCCACCATAAGCGGGCGTCTCCAGTGAACAGTAGGTGGCACATCGGACTCGGTCTGCGTCCCCAGCTCCATAAAATCGAAGATAACCTCGAGGGATTTGATCCATCCCTCGGCAACCATGGGGTCAGATGCCCCAGAGAATTCCTTCGGGCGCATCTTCATGAATCGCTCATACAGCCTCGGGCCCTGTCGGCCTGGCTGCGGCTGCGGCTGCGGCATTGCCCCCCGCAAACTGTGCGAAGAACTGTGCCATCCCAGCTAACATCTGGGCACTCATGTCCGGTGGGGGCGGTGGAGGAGGTGGTAGGTCTCCCTCCGGTCTACGCTCCTCCTGTCCTCTCGGCGAGGCTCCTCCTCTCTGTTGCGCTCTAAAATGCGTCTAGGGGGCATACTGTTCCAACATAACCCATACGTAACTAACATGCATAATTCCATAATTTATTTTAAATGAACTCTGAAATACTGAAAATCTGGAAGCATGCTGACAAAATAATTCATGCTTAACTAAAATGCTGAACAAAATGCTGAACTGAAAAACTTACAGACCAAAGGCGTGGCTTCGTGAGCTTCTCGCGGTCAGTAGTAGTGAAACCCTATACAGAACCACCGCTCTGATACCAACTGTGAAGGCCCTAAACTCCTTCTTGAAAATTTGCGGAAAATTAAAAATTTTCTTTTTAAAAGAACTTAAATGGCCTCATTCATAAAATCACTGGTGAATCAAGTTCAATATTTAAATAATAGCAGCGGAAGAAAATAAAGTTTTGCCAACAAACAATTTAAAAATATCCAACGACTGATAAAATTGTTTGCGGAAAAAATAACAACTGCTGCTGAGGTCCTCGGGTGCCACTACTGCCGACCCAAGCTGGCTCACTGGTCCCCGCCCTCGGCCCTGGCCTCATCAGTACCTACAACAATCAAGTCTAGTGAGCCTAAAGACTCAGCATGCATAAATCGCAGGTAACGAGTAAAAATCTGAATTTAAAATATGCATGAGTTAAATATCCTGTCCTGAGGCATACTGAAAATAATCTGTACTGAGCAATTATAATACGTGCATAACTGAACTGGAAATCACTGTAAAAATATTTGCTCCTTGGAGCCTGTACTGAAATACTGGTAAAATTTTCTGTTGAGATTATGTTTTACGCCTGTGGCCACTGCACTAAGCTGAACTGATCGGTAACTGGCTACCGGGGAGGCTGAAACTGAACTGAGCTGGCCGGTCACTGGCGACCGGGTGGTACCATACTGAACTGATCGGTCACTGGCGACCGTATAAAATAACACTCCCACATAGTGAATGAACCACAAGCCATATCGCATAAATCTCAAAAATAATCATTTTCTATTTAATGCACGTAAAATAATTAACTGGCATAATGAAAATTCCTGTAATTTTACCAACTGGATTGGATTGGATCGTTCCCAGGCTCGCTGCAACCTAACTGTGCCATGAAAAATATGCAATAGCTTAAACATGACCAACTATGCAATTTACGTTCAAAAGATGCGACTATGACGCCTAATGACTTCGCATTTAATCATGACTCCGAGCCAACCTGAACCGACACTGAACCGACGTATAGTCATGATTAAAATACGCTGAAAAATCATAAAATAATGTTCCTAAAATGATAGGGTCGAAATCTAGGTGGAATGGAGGCCAAAACACGAAACGCTCTTTCGAGAGTCAATTTGGCACATTGCACCGTAAATTCTCGTACGACCTCAAAAATGATCCAAATGAACGGTCAAAAACATGACCTTCCTAACTCAATGAGGCACTGTCCAGTCCAAGGCCATGGGCTAAAAGCCAACCAAGAACTCAAACGAGCCTCTGAACGACACAGCAACTTGCTGTAATTTCCAGCAGCTGCGCACTACAAGACTTGCGTTGGTTTCGAGACTATCGGCCATTAGGGGTGAACCACCGACCAGAGACTCTTACCAACATCCCAAGGAATGATTTGAACCATGGCTAAGGGCCCTAGGCCAGCCACAATCCGCATCACACCAAATCTTAACCGAAGGGTCCAACCGAGAGCAACGTGCATGCGTGTGTAGTGTTTATGCTATGATCGATGTCTTGCGTCGTTCCAGTGGCCATTTGATTGACCATGGCACGATCTAGACATCTAGGAGCATGATATGAACCGTGGCTAAGGGCCATAGGCCAACCAAGATCCACCAAGCAACAAAAGAAGAAACAAAATGCTGAAAAATGAAGGCCGAAGGGGAAAGGGGCTGTTGTGATTTTGATTAAAAAACCGATGACCATGGACCAAGCCAAAAGGGCAACTTAGTCACGTCTTAGACATGCTAGGGAAGTGATCCAACCATGGCTATAGGCCCTTGGGGCAGCCAAGATCAGATCTTCCTCCTTGACAAAAACTGAATTTTCGAAACATTTCTGCACCTATGGGAACTTGCTGTCATTCTGAATTTCCAGCAAGCATGGGGCTGGTTTGAATGGACCAACATGGTCCTAATGCATCCTAACATGTATACAAGCCGCCTTGGGAGCCTGGAGTCGATCCAATACCTGAAACTCACAAACCAAAAGAAACGTGAAGCTTGCCAGGAAATCGAAAATTCTGCATGTGTGTTCAAAATGTTTTGACATGTATCTCGATTTTTGCTTGAATAAACATGATCATGTACTGAAAAATAAATGATAATATGACTTGATTGAGGTTTGAAAGAAATCTAGACATGCCTGGTTTCGTTTCGAAAGAAAACGAACGAAACGACGACGACGCGGCGGAGGAGGTGGAGCGCTTCTCTTACCTTCTTGCTCTCGATTTTTTCCCTTTCTCCTAGCTTATCACGTTTTTTCTACTGAAAAGGGGTTATTTTCGGTGGAGGTGGGGGGGGAGTGATGGTTATGAAGGTGAGGAGAAGGGTGCACAAAATAGGATCATATCAAGACCAAGTCTCCCCTTTGAATTTGAATTTGAATTGATATCAAATGAGTTGGTGGATGCTTCTAGGAGGTAGTGGCCGAAATTTAGCTTTTTCTAGACTAGGATATGTCCATTATTAATTAAATTGTGCTCCCAAAAATCCTAGAATTATCCTACTAATTACATGCAAAGAATTGGTCAAAGTTGATGAGTTGGAAATGAATCTTCTAGCACTAAGGGTGGCCGAAAAATGCAATAAAATAAAGGGAAATGTTGATTATCTAGTCAACTAATAATCCTTGAAAGCCTTACTAATCCTTTAAATAATTTAGTGAGCTAACCCCTTAATTTAATAACTTAAATGAGTTCATTTCTTAATCACCTCAAATAATTAAATTAAATCCTCAAACCTCCCTTTCTAACTTAAATGAACTTGGTTGCTAGCTAAATTAACTTCTGGAAATATTTCTCGAATCTTAAATTCTATCTCAAAACTCCAACTCCGGTCCGGCCTCACTGAAATACTGAAATGCTAAAAATCAAACTACTGAACTGAAATATAAAATAATTAACTTCAAATAAATGCATTTAAAATAATCATGCAATGAAGTCAATTAAATTTAAAAATCTAGAATTATGCATGGCTTATACGTCTACTGTTACGGGTTCTACATTTTCAGTGAGCCGGACCGGAGTTGGAGTTTTGAGATAGAATTTAAGATTCGAGAAATATTTCCAGAAGTTAATTAGCTAGCAACCAAGTTCATTTAAGTTAGAAATGGAGGTTGAGAATTTAATTTAATTATTTGAGGTGATTAAGAAATGAACTCATTTAAGTTATTAAATTAAGGGGTTAGCTCACTAAATTATTTAAAGGATTAGTAAGGCTTTCAAGGATTATTAGTTGACTAGATAATCAACATTCCCCTTATTTTATTATGCATTTTTCGGCCACCCTTAGTGCTAGAGGATTCATTTTCCAACTCATCAACTTTGACCAATTCTTTGCATGTAATTAGTAGGATAATTCTAGGATTTTTGGGAGCACAATTTAATTAATTAATGGACATATCCTAGACTAGAAATAAGAAAAATTTCGGCCACTACCTCCTAGAAGCATCCACCAACTCATTTGATATCAATTCAAAATTTAAAATTCAAAGGGGAGTGGACTTGGTCTTGATTCTTCCTTATATTGTGCACCCTTCTCCTCACCCTCATAACCATTTTCCCCCCTCTCCTTTTCGAAAATTCAGAGTAATCCACACTCATTTTCAGTAGAAAAATCGTGAGGTACCTAGCCAAAAAGAAGAAAGAAAAATCGAGAGCAAGGTAAGGTAGAAAAGAGAAGCGCTCCACCTCCTCCGTGCCGCGTCGTCGTTGTTTCGTTCGTTTCTTTCAAAACCAAACCAGGCATGTCTAGATTTCTTTCAAACCTCAATCAAGTCATATTATCATTTATTTTCAGTACATAATCATGTTTATTCAAGTAAAAATCGAGATCCAAGTCAAAACATTTTGAAACCACACATGCAGAATTTTCGATTTCCTTGGCAAGCTTCACGGTTTTTTGTTTTGTGAGTTTCAGGTATTGGATCGACTCAGGCTCCCAAGGCATCATATCATGTAGTAGGATGCCATCAGACCATGTTGGTCCATTCAAACCAGCCCCATGCTTGCTGGAAATTCAGAATGACAGCAAGTCCCCATAGGTGCAGAAATGTTGTTCGAAAAATTCAGTTTGTGTCATGGAGGAAGGATCTGATCTTGGCTGCCCCAAGGGCTATAGCCATGGTTGGATCACTTCCCTAGCATGTCTAAGACGTGACTAAGTTGCCCTTTTGGTGGGCTTGGTCCATGGTTCATCGGTTTTTAATAAAAAACGTCACACAGCCCCTATACCCCTTCGGCTCGGTTTCTTGGAAGCTTTTGGTTTCGTTTCTTTTGTTGCTTGTATGGATCTTGGTTGGCCTATGGCCCTTAGCCACGGTTCATATCATGCTCCTAGATGTCTAGATCGTGCCATGGTCAATCAAATGGCCACTGGAAGACGCAAGACATCGATCATAGCATAAAACACTACACACGCATTCAGATGCTCTCGGTTGGACCCTTCGGTTAAGATTTGGTGTGATGCGGATTGTGGCTGGCCTATGGCCCTTAGCCATGGTTCAAATCATTCCTTGGGATGTGGTAAGAGTCTCTGGTCGGTGGTTCACCCCTAATGGCCGATAGCCTCGAAACCAAAGCAAGTCTTGTAGTTGCGCAGCTGCTGGAAATTACAGCAAGTTGCGTGTCGGTTCAGAGGCTCGTTCGAGTTCTTGGTTGGCTTTTAGCCATGGCCTTGGACTGGACAGTGCCTCATTAGTTAGGAAGGTCATGTTTTTGACCGTTTGTCATTTGGATCATTTTTGAGGTCGTACGAGAATTTACGGTGCAATGTGCCAAATTGACTCTCGAAAGAGCGTTTCGTGTTTTGGCCTCCATTCCACCTAGATTTAACCCTATCATTTTAGGAACATTATTTATGATTTTTCAGCGTATTTTAATCATGACTATACGTCGGTTCAGTGTCGGTTCAGGTTGGCTCGGAGTCATGATTAAATGCGAAGTCATTAGGCGTCATAGTCGCATCTTTTGAACGTAAATTGCATCGTTGGTCAAGTTTAAGCTATTGCATATTTTTCATGGCATAGTTAGGTTGCAGCAGCCTGGGAACGATCCAATCCAATCCAGTTGGTAAAAATTACAGGAATTTTCATGCCAGTTAATTATTTTACGTGCATTAAATAGAAAATGATTTTTTTGAGATTTATGCGATATGGCTTGTGGTTCATTCACTATGTGGGAGTGTTATTTTATACGGTCGCCAGTGACCGATAGTTCAGTATGGTACCACCCGGTCGCCAGTGACCGGCCAGCTCAGTTCAGTTTCAGCCTCCCCGGTAGCCAGTTACCGATCAGTTCAGCTTAGTGCAGTGGCCACAGGCGTAAAACATAATCTCAACAGAAAATTTTACCAGATATTTCAGTACAGGCTCCAAGGAGCAAATATTTTTACAGTGATTTCCAGTTCAGTTATGCACGTATTATAATTGCTCAGTATAGATTATTTTCAGTATGCCTCAGGACAGGATATGTTAACTCATGCATATTTTAATTCAGATTTTTACTCGTTACCTGTGATATATGCATGCTGAGTCTTTAGGCTCATAGACTTGATTGTTGTAGGTACTGATGAGGCCAGGGCCGAGGGCGGGGACCAGTGAGCCAGCTTAGGTCGGCAGTAGTGGCACCCGAGGACCTCAGAGCAGCAGTTGTTATTTTTTCCGCAAACAATTTTATCAGTCGTTGGATATTTTTAAATCGTTGTGGTTGGCAAAACTTTAATTTTCTTCCGCTGCAATATTTTGAAATATGGAACTTGATTCACAAGTGATTTTATGAATGAGGCCATTTAAGTTCTTTTAAAAAGAAAATTTTTAATTTTCCGCAACTTTTCAAGAAAGGAGTTTTAGGCAGCCTCACAGTACCGATGTGGATAGAATCCAAGCTTCTTCTATTACTGGTGATCGACCATATCGATGTGGATAAAACTGGTATTTCTTCTATTACTGGTGATCGATACCCTATCAACGTGGATAGAACTGGAGTCTTTTCTATTACTGTTGGTCGATATGGGAATGCCAACTTCTGGAAACCGGGATCTCTAGACTAGGTGAGTCTAGTCTTAAATGTAGAATCATGAGTCTAATTGACAGTTAATATTGAGTTATGTTTATTGTGTTCCTGAATATGGTACATGATGAATTATGTTCCTGATGATGGTACATGTTTAGAATATGATTTATTCTTGATATGGATTTATATTCTGATTGAATACATGTTAGAAATATCTGTTATATGCTTTAATATTGTTTTTTATGATTGCATGTATAAATGATTTATATTGAGAATGTAATTCTCACCGGAGTTATCCGGCTGTTGTCTTGTTTGTATGTGTGCATGGCAACAGGTGGGATAGGATCAGGGTCAAGAAGAGAACAGGCTGGACTAGAGAGGTGGAGATCTGAGCTTCGAAGCAACTTAGGATTCAGCACTGATATATAGTTGAACCTAGTTGAATTCTTGTAGATAATACAAGATTATATGTTTACGTTTAGTATGTAATCTGAATTGAATTACATTCGTTTTCGCTTTGTATTTTAAAAAAAAATTTAGACCCTGTTTATTATAATTGTTTGAATTATTCCTAAAGACGATTAAGGAATGAATTAGCGTCCGGGTCCCCACAACAGGTGGTATCAGAGCATTGGTTCCAGAACAGTAGGTTCTAGAACTGTAGGTTCTTGAGATTGAGATAGAAGAGAGTGAGCGGGATAGATTGAGTTTTCTTTCCTGCATGTGATGCTAGCATGTGATTACTTATAATGTGGAATTACATTGTGTATGCTAGCATGCTATTATGTTTACTGCTTTTAAATACATGTTACCTGAAAACCTAAGTTGATTTGGTAATATGTCTGATTTGAAAATAAATCAGAACCAATTCTTGATCAGAAGGTAAGCTGATCAGAAAGGGACTGAGATGTTATCTCATGTGATACTAATCCTTGTGGTAATCAGATATACCTCCAAGAAGAATTCGAGAATTGGGAAGTATTCGACTGATCAGATGGATGAGACAGAAACTTTGATGGAACACAGATGAAGAGGTTTCAATCGTTCAACCGCCGATTCTGAAGTGTAATGATACGTCAGTGGAGTGTGAGAATTGGTTAGATGATATAGAGATACTGTTTGCTTCACTTGATTATCCAAATGAACGGAGAATTAAACTGGTGCCCAATCAGTTACACGAGGTCGCTAGGAGTTGGTGGATTACAACCAAAAGAGTATTAGAACAGCGGGGTACGGTGATGACGTGGGAAGTTTTTAAAGATGAATTTATCGAAGATTCTTCTCAGGATCGTACCGAGAGGACAAGAGAGCAGAGTTTCAGAATTTGAGACAAGGCCAAGAATATTGAAGATATGTTGCTAAATTCTCTACTCTACTGCGTTTGTTCCTTAGATAGCTGGGAATGATGAAGCTGTAACTGAGCAGTTCATCAAAGGATTGAATTCAGAGATAGTTGCATTGATAAATATGCAGCGCCCTTACCATTTTGCTGATACTTTGAATAGAGCAAAAAGAGCTGAGGCGAGTCTGATTAGACAACAAGAAAGGTTGTGTGCAATGCAACCCCAGACACAACAATTCCCTCTCCGATTGGATAGTGGCAGTACGTGGGAAGCAAGATTGCTGAAAGCTCGAAAGAAGCAGTTCAAGAATTTAGGGAGCGGTTCATCTAGCTCCAGTGGTTCTAGTCCGAGTTATACATGAGTTTATTGCAGGACTTGCGAGGGAGACATCCCATGGAGCAGTGCCAGGGAGTGACTGGTAGGTGCAATATCTGTAAACAGCAGGGACACTTTGCTAGAGTCTGTCCAGAGAGGTTCCCGAAGATTTCAGGGAACAGAATCATCTGGTTGTAGTGATCGAGGAACAGACCCAGGACACGATGAGATAGTGGCAGGTAATAATCTTTATGATTATGTTGCATATGTATTGATATATACTAATGCATTTCCTACGATTATCTTTGACTGAGTTGTATTGATATATGTTGTACCTGCGGGGTCTGTATTACTGTAGTATTGATCTTTTTACCTTTTGGGGAGAGGAATTGATATCAGTGAATTCTGTGATATATTGTGTACTGCAGTAAAAAGAGAATGAGATTGAATTAGATTGTATTGTACTTGTGTTATCTGACTCTGACCACATTATGATATTGATGTGTTAGCAAGTACATAACTATTATAGATTCTTTCCAGGAGGTGGTAAGATTCGGACCTGAAATGGCCGATGAACGAATGATATACGGTAAGGATTCTCGATTTTGAATTCCTTGATATCAGTATTATGTATGATTCGATTATTATCGAAAGAATGAAGTAATTCCTTATGTATTCAGTTGATTACTGAAGTTGAGCCTATCTGGGAATGACTTGTCAGTAGGAGGAGAGTTGCTATAGTCGTTCCAGATGAAATTCCGGGTTTGTCTTATATCAGAGAGAGATACTTCAGCCTTGATTGATATCAGGTATGAAGTTCATTTTAGACTTCTGTACAGACTGATATTGATTGAATTGAAAGAATTGAAGTGTCAGTTAGAAGATTTGCTGCCTGAGAGTTAGAGTTACATGATTATGTGTTTCTCTGGAAAATACTACAGTTCTGTGTATGGGTTGATAAGTCCTGTGTTCCGAAGTGTTCTGATGAACTTATGCTCGTTTTATCTATGATATTTTGATATATTTGCTGCGTATGATTGATTGAATCGAACAGTGAAATTTGTATTGATATTCTGGGAACTGAGATTGTTGTATACAGAATTGTTCGGCTATGAATCCAGATTGCAACAGATTGTATTCAGAGTCTGTGATATCCGAAGATAGTATACTGATTGATGTAGCATAGTTGAGACAGTGATCAGTGGCTGAAAACGACATTGATAATGGCAGAACTTCAGAACGTTCAAGCCGACTAAGAACTGATTTTAAAAATTACAGCAGTTCAGAAGATTGATCAGACTGTTCAGAACTTGATTTCGATAGTCAGAACAGTGTGTCAATCAGAACACCAGGTAGGTAATGCTTTATTTTATATAATTAGCTGATTGTTTGTGCCAGATATTTCGAATTTGAAATAACAGGTTTGTCAGAGGCACATAGTAGTAAATTAGTATTATTCTGATAACAGGAAATGTGTGATGATTCGAAATGACATTTTGAAGTAAATAAACGAAATCAGTTATGTCAGAATTTGTATTGAAATGACTAAATCGTTGACAGATGAGGACAGGAAGATAGAAACAGAAGATTGGTTTACATATTATCGATTCCTGAATAGAAATAGGAGTATAATTCTATGGATCTGGTAATAGACTTACCGAAATCGTGCCAACAATGTACCAGGATGTGTTATGATTGAACGATTATTCAAATCTATATGTTATATTGTACAGGATTACGTACAGATATGACAAGACGACTGAGAGGTATGTCAAAAAAAGGGTCAGATTGTATTGAATGCTAGAGTTGATATATCATACCGTGATTTTTGGTTGATTTCGTACCTTTAACAGAATGTATAGCATGTTTTTATCTATGGTTTATAGATCGACGGATAGTCGGAGCGAACTATCTAGATACTGGAGGATATCCAGGAACGTAGTGCTGGATTTTAACACTAGTGACCTGAGATCTTGTCACTTTATGAATTATTGTACAATAATAGCTATTAGATGAGTATCGAGATAGCTTTAGTCGAGGTATTGTACAGTAACTGCGGATTTCCTTCGTATGGGGATAATACTGCGGTGATGCCTGAGACTGGATTTGACGGGATCAAAGATCTGATAAGAAAATGAAACTGATTGAGAAGCAAAGGAAGGTAGCTCGGGAGTTGATATGAATTATGCCAACGTCAAGTGTGACTGTTGGTATTTGAAGCCGAGATTGAGTTGAGGTGCTATTGATTGGTATATACGGATATTGTATAGCCAGTATTTGCAATTAATTTTATCAAATGATCTTAAGTAGTATGACGATATTATACTTCTTAAATCTTCTTCAGATTGAAATCAAGGAGAAAGAGAAGAATGAAATTGAGAATGAAGACTACTCTGTTGTTGGAAATACGGTAAAGTTAGCAGGGTATTAAAAGAGACAGAATCTGATATGAGATTGAGATTTAAGAATGATTTTATAGAATAAATTTTTGAAGTAACCTCTAGTATACAATTCTTCCTTATCTGAATTGATTGTCTGTGATTTCGAGGACGAAATCATATCTTAGAGAGGGAAAATGTAAGGCCTGAGATTTTAATTACTGTAATCCAGATTAATCTGAAATGATTTATTGATTAATTGATATGATTATAGACAGAAAAGATCAGACCGGGAGAGCCGAAAGAAGATTTGACATGAGGTACATCAAGAGTCCCCGCCGCACATGCGCGACATGTATGGGCGCACTGCGCGAGGAAGAAGAACCATGCGCGCACATGCGCGACTTAGATTCACCATATGCGCGAGAGAGGTCCAGAGAGTTGGGCGCACATGCGCGACCACAATACGCGCACATGCGCGGAACGTCCAGAGAGTTCGGGCCACATGCGGCGGAAGGCGCGCATATGCGCGAGCCATGCGAGAAGCCAAGGGAGAATTCCAGAGAGTCGGCGCATATGCGCGACGTAGATGGCGCACATGCGCGTGCTGGACAGAATGTTCGGCGCATAGCGGAAGTGATTGGCGCATATGCGCGAGAAGACGAAATGCTGGTGTACGAACAACCAGCGCATATGTGCGACTTTGTGCACGCATATGCGCACAACGTGCAGAACATGCACGATGCCACTTGCCTTGCATGCGTGAACGTGTATATATCTATATAGGCACAAGCAATTTGTTCTTCAGAAATGAAAGAAGAGAGAAACCGAAGCTCCAATTCCTGATTTGCGAAATTGAACGTCACGCAAAATCCGTCCGTGTTTTTGAATCCGAGTACAGTACCGAGTTCCTAGCGACGACTGCTACAACCTCGGCGTAAGTTTTGTTATGTTTTATGTCGTTTGAAATTATGATGTTATCAGAATTGAATAGGAATCATATATGGTGTTTCTGATACAGTGGACATCGTATAATCGAGTCAGATTAAACGCTCAGCTACAGCTTCATCATTTCTAGCTATCTTAGGAACAAAACGCAGTAGAGTAGATAATTTAGCAACATATTCTTTAATATTCAGTTGGCCTTGTCTCAAATTCTCAAACTCTACTCTTTTATCTTCCCGGTATGAAATGAGAAAAATCTTCGATAGAATTTAGCTTTGAAGACTTCCCACGTGATCACAGTACCACGTTGTTCTAATACCCCTTGATTGTAATTCACCAAACTCCTGCGGCCTATCATAACTGGTTGGGCACCTATTTAATTCTCTGTTATCTGAATACTTAAGCAAATCAAACAACAGTTCTATGTCATCTAACCAATTCTGACACTCTTCAGACATCTCAGTACCCCTCAAAATCGGCGGTTGAACGACTGAAATTCTTCAACTGTATTTTCATCGGAGTTTCTGATATATCTATCTGTTCAACCGAAGTATTGCCCCGTTCTGGAATTCTTCTAGGAGGTATATCTAATTACCAAAACCATTAGTAACCCAAATACTACAAACCTGTTCCATTCTTTCTCGATCATCTTACTGCTGATCATGAATCAGATCAGATTCATACTCAATAATACATACCACTCACTCGGATAATCAGGTAAACATGTATTTCAAAGCAGTAATCATAGTATCATGCTAGCATATATAATGTAATCAACATTAAAATAAATCTCATGCTAGCAATCACATGCAAGGCAAGAAACTCATCTACCCCGCTCATTCTTCTATCTCAGTCTAAAGGATCTATCGCTCTGATACCACCTGTTGTGGGGACCCGAACGCATCATCTTCTTAATCATCTTGGGATTTAATTATCAATTAAGAAAGAGGGTCTAAAAAGTTTTCTTTTTAAAATTATAAGTGCGGAACGTAATGGAATTAACTAATACATCTCAGTATACAAGTACAATAATGTACAACACTTATTCAAACTAGTCTAAGGTTCAACTACTAATTTCAGTATTAAACCAAGTCTAAATAAGTCCGGAATCACCTCTAACTCATCTTCTCTCCTCATCTTCTTGACCCAGATCCTGCCCCACCTGTTGTCATGCACACATACAGACAAGACAACAGCCGGATACTCCGGTGAGAATAAATCCCAGAATAAAACATGTATACATGCATATCACAATTAAATATAAAGCATATTATCATGCAGAAATCAATAGCAATAGGTTTCATAGTCTGTGAAACTAAATCAAAATAAGCATGCCGTAACAATGGGTTCCATAATCTCTGGAACCAAAAAAATAACACGCAACTCAATTCAATTCATATCTTGACTCAACTCAACTCTAACTCTAGGGATCCCGGTGTGTGAATAAGATGTAACAGGTCTCCACCTACTCTCCCAATCGTGGTGGCGTACATCTTATTCCTAAACTTCGGTCTGGTCTGATCGAAATCTACACAATCGGAGTGAATCTGATCCGAAACATCGATATCACCGAACGTTAGAA